>NC_138979.1:31096272-31608615 GCF_964341445.2 Mesoplodon mirus | reverse complement strand
GAGGCCCTGAAATATGGGGTGATTAGTTTTTACGGGCTGGATAATTTCATAGCTAACGAGTGGGAAAAGAAGGCACAGTGATTTCCGGGAATCAGACCACCACCCACTTTTCGGCCTTTTATGGTCGGCCTCAGAACTTTCATGGCACCTGTGGATGTGTCATTTAGCTAGCATATTACAATGAGCATATAACGAGGCCCAAGGTCCATCAGAAGTCGAACCTTCTGCCATCTTGGGCCTAGTCGGTTCTAACTGGTTTATGTCATGTCCTCCACGGCTCTGTCATTCTTTTCATGGCTGTGCCCTGCCCCCTCCCCCATCTCAGCTTTGAGAGTGTGGGAGTGGGGCACAGTCACAAGGCATTTAAGGGACATAGAACAATCAGCCCCCCTCCAAGGAAGCGGAGGGTGCAACCTCAGAGGAGTTGCATGCTTTTTAATGGGTTTGGGCATAGGAATAAATGAGTATTTTTCTGAACATTTCCTCAGCTGTCAGTCTTCAAAGCTTGTGAATTTACTTTTGTGCTCTCAGCAAAGCCTTTTCCTTCCGGTTTGATTTTCCATTTAGAGTTGTAAACATACTTCAGCCTTAAATAGAGTAGATGCATCAACCGCCCTCTGCTGCGAAAATGCTAAAGAATTTTGGGGGATTCTGGAAGGGGAGGAGATTTTTATTATAATTGACAGTAGGGATAGCTTGTGAAGGTGTTGCAGGATGGGCGACCTCTTCCGGGGCCCAAGAGCGGGCTCTTGTCTAACACTCTCAGATGAATTGTCCGAGGAGACACACGTGCTGACAAAGCAAGAGACTTTATTGGGAAGGGGCGCCCGGGCGGAGAGCAGCAGGTAAGGGAACCCAGGAGGACTGCTCTCCACGTGGCTCGCAATCTTGGGTTTATGGTGATGGGGTTAGTTTCCGGCTTGTCTCTGGCCAATCACTCTGACTCAGGGACCTTCCTGAGATCTACCTTCTTAAAATTTTTTTTTAGGAACATAGCATCCCTTACTGTTAACTAGGCGCTGTGTTGTGTGGCATCTCTCTAGAACTGATTCATCTTGCAAACTTGACACTTTATACCTCCCTCCACTCCCCGTGCATCTCTCAGCCAAGATGGATTCCAGCGCGAGGGTTTCTGGGAGGTTGTCAGGACATATTATGGGCTGGCATCTCCTCCCTTCTCCTTTCATCCCCTCCCGAATTCTCCCCGTTAGTTTTCGGTGACAGCACCGTGTTCTTTATCCGCACCTCCTGTTGGGAGACAACTCAGGCAAGCGGTTATCATCGTTCCTGGCCAAGGTGGGCGGCTTTGGTCAGCAGTTCCCTAACAGAGATGTTACTGATGGGGAAGCAGTCTCACAAATGACAGTGAAATTCTGGCCTTCTGGGAGCCCAGGGTCTAGCAGCCACCACACTCCGTCTGCTTTCTAGGGACTTTCCACCGTGAAATTGGCTTCTTGAGGATTTTCTTAATGAAATTGGAATTCTCATTGCATTCTGATGGATACCATGGGGCAGTTCTGTTTGTGCCTCTAGGGTATAAGGTATTTCCTTCTTCTGAGCCCAAAAAAGACCTAGTGGAATATTTATGCATCCCAAAATATCATTAGAGTATCAAAATCAGCTGCAAATGACGAGAGGCCAAGGTCTCTTGCCAGTTGTACTCACCCATCTGCAGTGTGACGGGACTGTCATTTATGTGAATATACTCATCAGGATTCTCTGCAGAAAAGCATATTTCTTCTGTGAGAGAAAAGTGGCAATGAGATGGATATTTTTAACTGACAGTTTTGCCAGAATGAATCTCTGGGAGGAGAGCTCTTCAGAGAGAGGAGACCTGGGTATATTTATTTTTCTACCACAAGGGAACCATTCTGTAACTTAAGAATACTAATCCTCAGAGTGTGTCTGCTGTCCTTCCACAGGATCACTTTGTGAATATGCTTCCACTCATAGTAAAACTGGGGGGCTGTGTTCTAATTTTTCCCCCCTGGGAGAATTAAATTCTAGGCCTCACTATTGCTATGATGTCTATCCACCAGGCCCTTGATCTGTAAAATGCGTGAGTCATAATTATATAAATGCAGTGATCATCCTGAAGGAACGTTGGAAAGATTAATAAGCTGTGTTTAAATCATGGGCAAGTCTCAGAAAATACATAAGTTAGAAGATGTTGCATTTGTGAAAATGGCTGGCTCTTAAGATGTCAGCATGCCCTTGTCCAAGTACAAACACGTGCCAGTGCTGTTTAAAATCTGGCCAAGAATGGTCCTAAAACATAAGATCCTAAGAAAGACAGAGATATTCCCAGTCACCAGACATTAAAAGAAAACACGAAGTGGAGCTGCTATAAGAGTGGGGGAGTGAGGTTCCTGATGGAAAGTGATGGTTAAGGTTTGTGATATCTTAGTAGGAGAGACAGAATCGGATGGGTGGACAGGGTAGTGAGCCTTGTAAAAGATGCTTACCTGTCTGGGACCCCAGGTGATGGCAGAGATGTGTTATTGACCAGGTGGGAAAGGATGCAGGGCAGCGGTTGTCCACATGGGAAAAGAGCAAATGAGATCCCTACCTCACAGCATACACACAAGTCAATGCCAATAGGACTCAAGACGTAAATGAAGGACATGATGTTAAAATACATAGAAGAGATTTTCTGTAGGCCCTTGAGGTAGGAAAAGATAAGACATACACTTGCTCACAGACACATCATAAAAGACCATTAATATTGCAACTTCGTTAAGAGAAGGGGCACTAACGTTTAAAGCAAACTACTCGCTGGAATAAATATCTGTGATGCATTCTTTGTAAGAGATTGTTATTCTGTCTGTATAAAGAACTCTTTCAGATTAATAAGGAAAAAACAACATAATTGAAAAAAGTGGGCCAATAATAATAAGAAGAAGGTGGGGATGATAAGGTTTTCAAGCCTGAACAGTGTGTTCATGGCTGTTTGTGAGCTTGCTCTCTACCCCTGCTTCTCTTGTGTTTGAAAAGTTGATAAAAGAAGAGGTTCTGTTGAACACCTCAGTGTAATTGAATGGGGTCCTACTGCTCTCCGCTTACAAAATCAGACTCACAAGTGTTGGTAGAAAAAAAAAGTTGTCTTTAATCAGAATGCCGGCAATCTGGGGAGATGGTGGACTCAGTGTCCCCCAGAAACCACCTCCGAAGATTCTGCTTGGCCAGGAAAGTTTTTAAAGAGAAAAAAGGGGAAGTAATCTCAGTTAATCATGGAGATGGGGGGTCAGAGTTGTCGCCCTCCCTGCCGTGTGCAGGCTTGTCAGTCCTCGTGATCTTTCTTTAGATGCCAACTTGTTCACACAGTTTGTTCACGTGATGACTGATGGGAAAGCTAGGGAAGAGATCTGGTCATCTATTAGTTCCTTATTCTTCATTTCTACGGAAAGAACCGACAAGTTAGGCAAGGTATTGTGTGATCAAAAGATTTGAAAGGTGTGCTTGGGCTGGAGATGAGTAGAGCCTGGGGGTGCCTGGTTTAAGGTTAGTGACAGTATAGCTCTGCTAAAGTGACAAGGAAAGGGGCTTCCTGCTAAAGGTGGTTTCCTGCAAAGAACTGCTTACATCACATGTGTGCTCCACACAAGCTCACTGCTCCTGTGTCCCTCTGGCAGGGCTGTCTTGCTCCTTTGCATTGGCTAATAATCCTCTAACTCACTGTAATTGCTGACTTTCTGGGCTGACCATTTTACAGGCAGTTCTGCATTTCTCTCTTCATTGAAGTGCTCAGGACTTGTTTTTTCTCCCCCAGCTTTATCGAGGTATAACTGGTCTACCAAAAACCTGCACGTCATTCATGTATACATCTTGATGAGTTTGGACAGATGTATACACTTGTGTGACTATCACCACAATCCAGGCAATAAACATACCCATTGTGTTCGAAGGTTTCCTTGTATCCCTTTGTTTTTTTGTTTGTTTTGTAGTAAAAACACTTCACATGAGATCTACCTTCTTAAAAATTTTTTTTAGGAACATAGCATCCCTTACTCTTAACTAGGCGCCGTGTTGTGTGGCATCTCTCTAGAACTGATTCATCTTGCAAACTTGACACTTTATACCCCCCTCCACTCCCCCCCCCCGCCATTTTATTGTCTACCTCTGTCCAATTGACTGTTTCAGATGCCCCACATAAGAGGAATAATGCAGGCTCCATCCTTCTCTGACCGATGTATTTCACTTAGCATAATGTCTTCCAGATCCCTCCTTGTTGTTGCAAATGGTAAGGTCTCCTTCTTTTTAAAGGCTGGGTCCTGTTCCATTGTCTGTGTAGACTGCATTGTCTCTGTCCCGTCATCTGTTGGTGGACATGGGTTGTTTCCATGTCTCAGCTGAGTGAGCCGGGCTTTGCACAGTGGTCTGGCTGGGTTCCTTCAACAGCAGCGTCCAGGCAGGTGGTCTTTTCGGCTGTTTCTGGCTCTCTTTTCTATGTGCTTCTCTCCATCTCGATGGACAGGGCTCATAGGCTCCCTTTTCAGGAGCTTTAGTTGGACATTTAAGCCACATTTAAACCTGCCCTGTGCTTTCCTCCCTGAACGCTGATCTCTTTGTGGGCTTGTTCACCCACTTGTTCTGACCCTTCACAGTGTCCACCATGGATCGTCGATGCTCAGGAAACCTGTGATCACTGTGTAGCTCTGATTTCTCACACTTTCAGAAGCTCATTTTCCTCATCTGTCAAGTGGGGACTCATGGTTTGGGGGTGTGGTCGTGAGAATGAACCACATCACAGATGGGGAGGGAGTAGCACATAAAAGCTCCCCACTGCTGTCATTTCCTTCCTTGGAGGAAGCAAAGAGCAGCCATTCCGATTTGCTTTCCAGCCTTTGTGTGTATGTTCTCAAGTACTTGGAAACGTCTGCTCTGACACGAATTTTTTTTTTTTTTTAAGTTGCATGTGAGGAGAGAAAAATTTCATCAACACCTTTTTTAAAAAATGAAAAATGTGTCAAGAAAATAACACTCCGAGCTGCCACTCTGTTGAGCCCAACATAATTCGTGTGATTAAATGAAAGGAAGTTAGCCATTTCTGTATGTAATTTTTTATTAATGATATTCAGATCCAGTTAATTATATCCAGTTCTAATTAATTACATGAGTGTGTACATTGGTCTTCTCCAACTGTGCTCTGTGGAGTCCCAGGAGATGGTCCCGAAAATAGCAGCCCACATTCAGGTCGGGCTGGGACACACTGTGTGTACCACCCCCTCTTGGGTCCCAGAGTGCCGTATTAAAGGCCTTGACAAGTCCTACAAGAAAGCAACTCATTTAATTCACTTAACACATCATTTTCCAAACTTATTTTACTTATTTTTACCATATGTGCTTCTAGATGCACCAGGAAATGCTACTTGAAGTCAGAACAGTTCTTACACCCTAGCTTGGTCTTGGACTGCTTGATAAAGTTTATGTTTATGGAGACATTCCTCGAGTCTCCCCGATCAACACAGCTGGGGTCCCCCATTGTGACAGATTGTCTTGCAAAGAGTTGATTTTTCACACAGTCTGTGGCTACTGCAGACTCATCTTGGACCAGTCACGTGATCTCCTTCAGTCAGTTTACACATCTGTAGGGAAAAATGGGGGTGGCATGCCAGCCCTTCACGGGGGCTGTCAAGGTGAAGGTTAGTCCTTGGAAGTGACCCCGCCACTCCTGCCTGTGCCCGTCTGTGGCAGAGACCCTCATTCACAAGAAAGGCCAAGTCGTCGACCGTGTCCTGGCCTCAGGGCTCAGATCTGAGACTCAGCTCCTGGCGAGGTCCTCCTAGGAGGTGTGAAAGGGAGCACCTGACCTCCGCTTTGGTGATCAGCCTCCGGGGGATGTGTCCAGTGCTTTGGCCGCCGTGCACCCTGAGTGTTAAGGGACGTGACGAGTGGACCCCGGGGGAAGGTGGCCCGTCAGTGTAGTCGGTTGTGCAGAAGGAGGTGAGTCTTGACCGCACATCTCGAAAGGTGAGTGTGCTTTCCTGGGAGAGAGAGAGAGGGAGGCGGGGCAGGACAGGGGTGGGGACCCTGACGCAGGAGCCAGAGGATGAGGTAGCAGGGGCCAGACTATCCTGTTTAGGTGGACATGCAGAACCCCAGGCAGGGCTTCACCAGGGTGCCGATGCCAAAGATGAATGTGGAAGTGGGGTGCAGGGGTGAAGCCCTGAGCTCTGGCGACGCCTCGTGTGGCCCTGGGGAGAGATGATGCATTGAAGGTTGTGGGGTGGAGGAGGGCCCCAAGGGGAGACCCTGGGGGAAGAGTGTGGAGAGGGTCCCTCCCGGAGAGGGAGTGGTTGGCGGGGGCAGGAGGTGGTAACTCAGGAGAGAGAAGAACTTCTTTGAGGTGGGAAAGAATTGTTGGATCCCTGCTTCAGGAGGGATGGAGGCGCTTTCGAGGGGTGGGTGGAAGCAGGGAGTCAGACCGTGGTTGGAGGTGGACTTGGTGAGGAGCCGCAGGGGCCTGAAAGTGGGCAGAAACCAGGAGGGCTGGGCTCGGGACTCTCAGTGGCCATGGCCGGGTGGTGGCAGGTGGGAGACAGAGGAGGATTTTGTACATTTATTTATTTATTTTTGGCTGCGTTGGGTCTTTGTTGCTGGACGCGGGCTTTCTCTAGTTGCGGTGAGCGGGGGCTACTCTTCCTTGTGGTGCTCAGGCTTCTCACAGCGGTGGCTTCTCTTGTTGCAGAGCACGGGCTCTAGGCGCGTGGGCTTCAGTAGTTGCAGCACACAGGATCAGCAGTTGTGGCTCTCGGGCTCTAGAGCGCAGGCTCAGTAGTGATGCACGGGCTTAGTTGCTCCATAGCATGTGGGATCTTCCAGGACCAGGGCTTGAACCCATGTCCCCTGGATTGGCAGGCAGATTCTTAACCACTGCGCCACCAGGGAAGTCCCTGAGAGGAGGATTTTAAAAGTCAAAGTGTATGTAGTCTTTTTCTTTTGCATGAAAACTGTCCAAACAGGGGGAGAGGAGAAAGGGTGTGAACAGAGGGAACAAGGTATTTTTCAGTGAGGATGGAAAATGGATGTTGGGTGTGGGTCAGGGATGTGGGGAAAAGAGGTAGGTGTGAGGTTGCAGTGAGGAGGGAGAGGGGCCTGGGTGCTGGTGGAGAGAGCTTCTGATTTTCTGGAGGGAGAAGAGTCCAGGCATTTCCAGCTGTGACTCTCTTCTCTCTGGGAGGCAGAGTTAAGCCTGTGATAACAGAAAGGAATCCCCGTGAGGGAAATACATCCGGCACCTGCGTTAATCTTTTGAACGAATATCTCCAGTCGTGGCCACTGTGCTTTGGGACAGCGGATATGGTTCATCTTAGGTCGATTCTGAGAGTCGTCCCCAAGGACGACCCCCAACATTATTTTCAGCCATTGAAGGTGCTGGCATATCTGTGCGGCTTCCCCAAGTCCTGGCTGAGGAAGAGCGGTGCTCCTTGGGATGTTTGTCTTGTTTTTTTGTCGCTACCCTGTCTTGCCAGCCCCGCTTTGGGTCCTGCAGCCCAAAGTGTGGTGGGAGAGCTGGGGAGCTGTTCCAGGCTGAGACCTGGCAGTTGCCAAAGAAAATTAACTCTCTCCTGTGATGCCGTGAGATTTCACATCAGAAAAATCCAACAGCTTTGGGGACCGATTAGCTTAGAGATAAATCCTAACTTCCTCCACTTCCTTCAAGCCTCTGGAGGGAGTGGAGGGGGTATGCAAGCTGGGCTGGAGTTTGCAGCATCCTGGCTGTGCCCACGTTCATTGCAAGGACTCTGTCGGGCTCTGGAAGCCCCGCTGGCCTCTGTTCCTCCGTGAGGTCCTGTGTGGGCACAGGGCAGCCTGGGAGGCAGGTCCCCTTTGCCTGTGATTTCCCTTCTCTCTGCCAGCTCATTCCTCCCCCCACCCCGCTGATCCAGAAGCAGCAGTAGCATCCCTCTTCTGCCCTGTGCCAGACAGCCGTAGAAGCAGGCTGAATCAGAGCTCCTTCAACTCTGAAGGTAGATGTCCTGATTCCTGGAAGACAGGCTCGTGGACATGAGGTCTTAGACACGCAGAGCTGAGCTGGGCTCTGCCGGGCACAGCGTAGTGAGGGGAGCGTGCATCAAGCCTCCCCGGTGGACCCAGAGGCATCCCATCTCCTGCGGCTGTGGTTGCCCAAGGTCATGGTTACTCCTCCAAGGCAGGAGGATACCCAGAGAGCCCCTGAGGCCCAGCCCTGCTTTGATGGAAAATTGCTTTGTGACGTGAAGCCTCTTTGTTCCCTCATCCGATAAAGGACTTGGGGTGGGGGCAATGGGGAGTACTTAAGGAGTACAGGGTTCAGATTTGCAGGATGGGGGATGGATAGGGGTGATGGTAGCATAGCAGTGTGAATGTACTTAATGAAGTATATGTGTAACAGTGGCCTAGATGGTAAGTTTTGTGTTGTGTTTATTTGACCACAATTAAAAAACAAAAGAGAGAAAGAAACACAGCACCTATCTGGTAAACACTGACTGTTACTATGGGGCCAGCCAAGGAGACACTCAGCGCATATAGGTTCTCCCTATAGGGTTATTCTCCACTCTCTGAGTTTCTGCCTTCCCACCATTCTGGGACTTGGTTTCCAGGCTCTCCTGTTTATCTCCCCCGAATGTCATTGTCACTGTCTCTGTCCTTCTTCCAGTCTCGCCCAGGTGGGAGGCTGCTCTCTAGGGTGGTTTTATCAGGATGGAGTGTGTTTGTGTATGTGTGTATGTCTCTGTGTGTATTCGTGTGTATGTGTGTGTGTGTATGTGTGTGTATGTCTCTGTGTGTATGTCTCTGTGTGTACGTGTGTACGCGCGTGTATGTATGTCTCTGTGCATGTATGTATGTGCGTATGTGTGTTGTGTATGTCTCTGTGTATGCGTGTGCGTGCGTGTGTTGGGAAAGCTGGCTGATCCTCCTCCCAGATGCTGGGCTACCTAAAGTGACCTAGCCTGGGGACCCTCCCCAAGTGCCCTTCACCCCGCAGTGCACCGGGGGCTCTAGAGCAGGCACTGGGAAGCCTGACCCACAGAAGTTAGGGCAGCAGGCAGAGCCCCAGGTGGAATCTGAAGAAAAACCTTGAAAGACCTGCCCCTGCCCATAATATGGTGCCTTCTCTAGTCTCATCCCGATTGTGTCCCCTCCTTCACTATGACAGTCCACACCCTGTAACGACCAACTGGACTTATTAACAGAAATGACTGAAAGTGGAGACGGGGAGGCTTTGGAGATTCACCTTTTTAAAGTGTTTGTCTTGAATTGCGTAGTGTGCATGTTATCGGCCATAACATATTTTAAAAAGTAGACACTAGTAGATTTTATTCCATTTGCAATTTAAGGACAAAAAAAGCTGTATTACAATATGGTACAGTTTCTGTGAAGAGATTGTTCCCTAGTGTCTGTCATACTGGAGGCTAGTTTTCTGCCCTTCAGAACATGTTTTTATTTCTTTATTTTTTAACTTTATTTATTGAAATATAGTTGATTTACAGTATTGTGTTAGTTTCAGGTGTACAGCAAAGTGATTCAGCCATATATAAATATATATATATATTCTTTTTCATATTCCTTTTCATTATAGGTTATTATAAGATATCAACTGTAGTTCCCTGTGCTATACAGTAGGTCCTTGTGGTTTATCTGTTTTATATATAGAACATTTTTTTAAAATAAGCTCTTTAGTTGAAATATAACAGACAGAAAAGTACAAACATTCTAAGTGTTTATTGCCATGGATTTTCTCAAACTGAACACATCTGTGTAACTACCACGCAGACGAAGAGGTAAAGCATCATCAGAACTCAGGAACCGTCCCCACCCCAGTGTCCCCTTCCAGCCACAACCTCCAATACCCAAAGGGAACTGAATCCTATCACCAAATATTTTTGCTAATTTTTGTAGTTTTCATGAATGAATTTCTACCACGTGTACTCTTTTGTGGTAGCTTCTTTCACTCAGCGACAGTCATTCATAGTTGTTGCATGTGCAGTAGTTCCTTGACTGTCACTGTCAGATAGTTTTACATTGTATAAATATATAAAAATTTATCCATTCTGCTTTTGCTGGACATTTGGATCTTTCCCAGTTTTGGGTCATTGTTGTTGCTGAGAACATTCTTATACATTTGGTGTGCAACTGGTTGCATTTCTATTGTGCATCTACCAGGGATGGAATTGGTGGATCATAGGATATGGAATATGTTTATATTTTAGTGAGCACTACCAATCAGATTTCCCAAGTGGTTGGAACAAATACACTCACACCAGCAAGGCTAAGAGTTTCATTTGTTCCACATCCTTGCTAATCACTGGGTTGTCAGTCATTTTAATTTTATTTCTAGTGGATGTAGAGTGGGATTCTTTGGTTTTCATTTGCATTTGACTGAAGACTAATTTCAGTACCCTTTTTGAATATTTTTATTGTTCTTTTGGATGTCTTCTTTTGCGAAGCTCCTGTGTTTTGCTCGTTTTCCTGTTGGGTTTTCTTTATCTTTGTGCTGTGTAGGATTCTTTATGTATTCGATACTTGAGACCTTTGTTGGTTGTATGTATGAAATGCAAATGTTTTCTCACACTGTTTCTCACCTTCAGAGGTATCTTTCAATAAAGAGGAGTAACTTATGAATCTTTTCCTATAAGATAATTGCTTTTTGTGCTCTGTTTATGGAATCTATTTGTACCCCCAAAACATGAAGACATTCTCCTATGTTAGCTTCTAGAAGCTTTATTGTTTGAACTTTCACTTTCAGGTCTACAATCCACCTGGAGTCCATTTTTTATGTATGCTGTGAGGTAGATGTCCAGATTCATTTTTCTCCTAATGGGTATCTGGTTAATCTGGCACCATTAATTACCCCACTGCTCTCTCTAATAAGGGTCTGATTCCATTTCTGGTGTTTGACTACTGACAGCTCTCAAACCCCATCTCCTCCCTTTCCTTCTGCCCTACATCTGGGCAAGCTGATAACAAAGCTTGCCCACAACCTTGTGTGCTGCTGGTGGGAGGTTCAGACCACAGAAGCCTCAGCCCCTGTGTGCAGACTCTTCCATGGCCTCACTCCCTAACCACCAGGGCACTCAATCCCACTTTCTCTCAAGCCACTCACGCCATTTTTGGACAGGCTTTTGTTCCTGCCATGTTCTCCCCAGAAAGACCAGTATGTAAGTAATCAATCTCTTCATACCTTCTTTTTTTAAAAAATTGAAGTATAGTTGATTTACAGTGTCATGTTAGTTTCAGGTGTACAGCACAGTGATTCAGTTTTATATATATATTCTTTTTCAGATTATTTTCCCTTATAGGTTATTACAAAATATTGAGTATAGTTCCCTGTGCTATATAGTAGGTCCTTGTTGGTTATCTATTTTATATATAGCAGTGTGTATATGTTAATCCCAAATTCCTAATTTATCCCCTGTCCCTGTTTCCTCTTTGGTAACAATAAGTTTGTTTTCTATGTCTGTGGGTCTGTTTTGTATCATTTTTTTTGAGATTCCACATATAAGTGATATCATATCTTATTTGTCTTTCTCTGTCTGACTTGGTTCACTTAGTATGACAATCTCTGTGTCTATCCATGTTGCTGCAAATGGCATTATTTCATTCTTTTTCATGGCTGAGTAATATTCTGTAATATATATAATATAATATAGAATAGCATAGAATAGAATAGAATATATATATCTCACATCTTCTTTATCCATTCATCTGTCAATGGACATTTAGGTTGCTTCCATGTCTTGGCTATTGTAAATAATGCTGCTATGAATATTGGGGTGCATGTATCTTGTCAAATTTGAGTATTCTCTGGATATATGTCCTGGAATGGGATTGCAGGATCCTAGTAACTCTGTTTTTAGTTCATATGTTCATATGTGTGTGGTGTCAACAGTCTCAACATCTGAACCAATTTTAGGTGGGGAGATAGATTCCACCCTCCATGGCATGGTCACAGCACACTTCAGTGTCACTTTTTTGTAAATGAAATTACTGTATGTATGTGAGTTTCTATTCAATTCCACTGTTTGTCTGTCCTGGTACCAATACCACAATACTTTAATTACTGTGCTTTTATAATAAGTGTTACTTCTGCTGATTTTAAGTTCTTCAGTTTTGTTATTCAAGATTCTCCTGCTTTGTTTGGTGCTTTGCGTTTCCGTATAAAATTTGGAATCTTTGTGTCAATTTCCGTGTAGACATTTGCACATAGAACCCTGTTGAGATTTTGATGTGAGTCCTTTGAATCATAGATCTATTAAGAGGGAGGTGATATATTTATAACATTAGGTCTTCCCATACATGAACATGTAATTTCCCTCTCTTTTGCTCTATTTTAATTTCTCTTCATACATTTTGTAGTTTTGAATATACATCTTTTGTTAGATTTCTTCCAGGGTATTTGGGTATTGTTTTGGTATTTCCTGTTGTTGCTATTATAAGTGGTATTTAAATTTCTATTTTTCTGTTGTAATTGCTTTTCATGAGTGTGTATAAACATGATTGTTTCTTACATATTTTCCTTGGATCCAGCAACTTTTAAAAATTCAGTTATTTGGGCTTCCCTGGTGGCGCAGTGGTTGGGAATCTGCCTGCCAGTGCAGGGGACACGGGTTCGAGCCCTGGTCTGGGAGGATCCCACATGCCACGGAGCAACTGAGTCCGTGAGCTACGGCTACTGAGCCTGCGTGTCTGGAGGCTGTGCTCCACAATGGGAGGGGCCGTGATAGTGAGGGGCCCGCGCACCGCGATGAAGAGTGGCCTCTGCTCGCTGCAACTGGAGAAAGCCCTCACACAGAAACAAGACCCAACACAGCCAAAAATAAATAAATAAATACATTAAAAAAAAATTCAGTTATTCTAATAATTAATTTGCAGGTTCTTTTACGTTTTTCAGATGCATAATCATGTTGACTATGAATAATGAGAGTGTTTTTTTCCCTCTTTGCACTGATTGCAAACCCCACTTCAGTGATTCCCCACTTAGGGGCAGATCTTTCAGTATCTTACTTTAAGTTATGCTAATTGCTGTCAGCTTTTTGGTGAATACTCTATATGAGTCAGAAGACTCCCTTTTATTTTTAGTTTGCTGCAAGTTTTTATCATGAGTGGGTGTTGAATTTATCAAATACTTTTTCTGCATCTCACTAAATAATCATAGAATATTTATCTTTTATTTCAGTAATATGTTCAGTTATATGATGGATTTTTTAAATGTTAAACCATCCTTGCATTCTGAACTAAATTCAACTGAATTGTCATATGATTTAATTTTTATATATAACTTGTTTGATTTGATAGTTTTTTATAGCTTCTTTGCAACTGTGTTTAAAAGTGGTTTGCCTTTAATTTTATTTTCATATAAAACCTGACCATATTTCAAGGTCAGGTTTTGGTATCAAGGTATTTGGTGGCCATTTAAAGTGTCCTCTTTTTATGTTACCTGGAAGATTTTGGGTAATACTGGTGTTTTGTTGTTGCTGTTTGTTTTCGTTTTTGGTTTTGCTTCTGTATTTGGAAGAATTCAATTGGGAAGCCACTGGGGTCTGAAGTTATTTGAGAAGAGGAAAAAGAATTTTAAATTACAGGTTCAATTTCTTTAGTAGATACATGACAACTTGGACATTTTCTTTCTTCTAGTGTCAGTTTTGCTAAGTTGTGTTTCAGTAATTTGTTCATTTTGTAAAAATTGTCACAATTATTAGTGTTAAGTTGTTCATAATATCCATTATTATATTTTAAAAGTGATATCCACCTTTTCATTTTGGTACTGTAATATGTATACTTTCCCTCTCCCTCACCTTTTATCAGTATTTATTTATTTATTTATTTATTTGATTTTTCGCTCTGTCAGGTGTTAGTTGTGGCACATGGCATCTTCATTGCAGCACTTGGGCTCTTTGTTGCAGCACGTGGGCTTCTCTCTCTAGTTGTGGTGCATGGGCTCAGTAGTTGTGGCATGCAGGCTTAGTTGCCCCGCGACATATGCGATCTTAGTTCCCTGACCAGGGGTCGAACCCATGTTCCCTGCATTGGAAGGCGTATTCTTTTTTTTTTAACTTATTTTTTGTTTTTATTTTTGGCTGCTTTGGGTCTTTGTTGCTGTGTGTGGGCTTTCTCTGGTTGTGGCGAGCAGGGGCTACTCTTTGTTGCGGTGCACGGCCTTCTCATTGCAGTGGCTTCTCTTGTTGCGAAGCATGGACTCTAGACGCACGGGCTTCGGTAGTTGTGGCAGGTGGGCTCAGTAGTTGTGGCACGCGAGCTCTAGAGTGCAGGCTCAGTAGAGGTGCACAGGCTTAGTTGCTGTGCAGCGTGTGGGATCTTTCTGGACCAGGGCTCGAACCCATGTCCCCTGCATTGGCAGGCGGATTCTTAACCACTGTGCCACCAGGGAAACCCCAGAAGCTGGATTCTTAACCACTGGACCACCAGGCAAGTCCCATCACCTTTTATCAGTCTTGATAATGATTTATGTATTTAATCCCCCCACTCAATAATCAACAATTGGGTTTGTTGATTTTTCTCTACTGTACATTTGTTTTCTGTTTTTTTTTTTCCTGCCCTTATATTTATTTCCTTCCTTTATCTTTATTTGGGTTTAATTTGCTGTTCTTTTCAAAGTACTTGAGAGTAAATGGATATCTAAATTATTTATTTTTCCAGCATTTCTTGTTTGCTAGTAAAGGAGTTTAAGGTTGTCAATTTCCTTGTAAGCCTGCTTTAACAGTAATCTACTTTTAAAAAAATTGTGGTAAAAAACACATAACATTAAAATTTACCATCTTAACCATTTTTAAGTGTACAGTTCAACAGTATAAACTGTCTTCACATGTTGGGAAACTTATCTCTAGGACTTTTTCATCTTGCCGACCTGAAACTCTATACCCATTAAAAAATAGCTCCCCTTTTCCCCCTTACTCCCAGCCACCGGCAACCACCATTCTTTCTGTTTCTATGAATTTGACTACTTTAGATGCCCCATATGAGTGGAATTGTACAGTATTTGTTCTTTAGTGATTAACTTATCTCACTTAGCATGATGTCCTCAAAGTTCATCCATATTGTAGCTTGGGTTAGAATTTCCTTCCTTTTTAAGGCTGAATAATATTCCGTTGTAAGGATATGACACATTTTCTTTATCCATTTATCCATCGATGGATGTTTGGGTTGTTTCCCTTTTGGATATTGTGAATAGTCCAGCTATGAATATGAATGTGTAACACTATTTTTTGACATGTTGTATTTCCATTATTAACCAGTACAAAATGTTTTTAATTTTTCCATTTATGTTCTTTTTTGTTCTATCTATTATGTTGTATCTGTGGGTTATTTTGAAGTGGTTCATTTCCAAACGTCTGCATATTTTCTAATTATATTTTTGTTATTTAATTCCAGCATAATTACACTGTAGTCAGAAACATATTCTTTGTGATTTTAACATTTTGAAATTTGTTTAGACTTGTTTTGGACTTGTCTACCATATGATTAATTTTGACAAAGTTTTCTATGTGCACTTGTGTGTAGTTCCTCAGTGCGGTAATTTTTCTCGTTAATGAGGAAATTTTTGGTAACTGTGGTGTTCAGACCTTCTAATTCCATTCTGATTTTTGTCTGCTTGTTATAAATCATTTACTGAGAGAAGTGTGTTAAAAAGTATCCCACTGTGATTTCAGATCTGTCTTTTTGCGATTCGTTTTTTTTCTCCCCTTATAAAGTTTGAGAGTGTATAACTAAGTACGTATACACTTAGAATTTAAATTTACAATTTATTCCTAGCAGGTTGCCCTTTTTTATCATGAGTATTTTCTTTTTTCCTTTAATAATGCCTCTTTTCCTAAAGCCTACTTTGTCTAAATAGTAATATAACTACACCAACTTTCTTTTTTTAAGTAAATTTTTTACTTTAGAATAGTTTTAGATTTACAGAGAAGTTGAAAAGATAGTAGGGAGAGTGCCCATATATCCTGCACTGACTTTGCCCTGTTGCTAACATCTGACATTCACATGGTACATTTGTAGCAAGTAATGAAACAATATCAATACATATTATTAACCACAGTCCATACTTCATTCAAATTTTCTTAGTTTTTACTTAATGTCCTTTTTCTGTCCCAGGATTCCATTTAATATACCACATTAAATTTAATCTTCATATCTCTTTAGATGCTTTTAGACTGTGGTAGCTTCTTAGACTTACCTTGTTTTTGATGACCTTGACAGTTGAGGAGTACTGATCAGGTGTTTTACAGACTATTGTTCAATTTAGTTTTGTCTGATATTTTTCTCCTGGTTAGACAGGGCTTATGGGCTTTTGGTCAGGAGACTGCCATTCTCCTCATATTAAATCAGGGTGCAGCTGACCACTGTTGATATTAACCTTGATCACCTGGGAGTTATGCCCATCTCCATGAGGCAGTGTCTGCACAAAGTATTAATATATAGAGGAATTCTGCACGGGAGATTTTCCTCTTCTCCCTAGTTTATTGTTTACATCATATGAACTCAGGGATATTTATTTTATACTTCGGGTTATGCAGTACTATTTTATTTATTGTTCAGGTTGTTTCAACTTTCACCCTTTTTTAATATATCCAAATTCAGACTCTGTTTCCCTTCTCTCCAGAAATTTGGCACCTCAAGTTCTCACTGCTTTAGTAGCTCTAAACTGTAATTTCTTGTTTTCCCAGCCTCCTAAGATTGGGGGAAAGTTCTGCTTAGTCCTGTTGCCTGGTAACCACCACTTTCTGCTTGTTTTCAACCTCTTGGCTGACCGTTTTGGCTTCCAAGGAGGTTGCATTAAAATACAGAATGGATAAGCAACAAGGTCCTACTGTATAGCACAGGGAACTAACTATATTCAGTATCCTGGGATAAACCATAATGGAAAAGAATCTGAAAAAGAATGTATATATATATATGAATAAGTGAGTCACTTTGCTGTACATTGCAGACATTCACATAACATTGTAAATCAACTATACTTCAATAAAAAAAATGAAACTAAGCCACGTTTGGTGTTCAAGGATTCATGCCTGAAGAACAGCCCTGTCTGTCTTTCTGATGTTTATGTGACTGTTACTGTTAAGGGAAAAGAAGGCGATCTATATTGCTTGGCCCAGGATGTCTGTTTCCAAGTGCAATTAGAGAGAGCTGAGAGTTGTGCTGTGGAAGAATCAGCTGTCACATTGTCTTATTCCTTCACTGGATGCCATTAAGGCTAATTACAGTGAGGGAGGACCCTGGAAGATGAGTGTGTGAGGTCCCTCACTTGTGTCTTTTACAGCCTCTTTAGTAGATGAGATTTTCCCATTTTAAAAGACAGACTGTCCCCAGATCTCCTGGGGAGACGACCCCAACTGCTAGCGGGTGGTGCCCCTCCTGTCTTGTGCCTGGCTGCCGCCCTGGGATCTGCACTCACCAGTTTGGTTCGCTGGTGGATCATAAGGGGAGGAGGGGCAGATGGAAATATCTTAGGACCCAGACCCTGGACAGCATTATCAGTGGGAGAGCTTATCATGCCAGGAATACATTTTTTAAGAAAAGGACTCATGGTACCTCCCTGGTGGTCAGTGGATAAGACTCCGAGCTCCCAATGCAGGGGGCCTGGGTTCAATCCCTGGTCAGGGAAGTAGATCCCGCATGCCGCTACTAAAGAGTTCACATGCTGCAACTAAGACCCGACACAGCCACATAAATAAATAAATAAATATTTTTTTTTAAAGGGGCTCATCAGGAACTTGGGATATTATGCTAATGGGATTTCTTTTTAAATTAGTTAATTAATTTGACTGTGTCGGGTCTCAGTTGCAGCACTCGGGATCTTCCTTGCGACATGCAGGATCTTTTTGTTGCGGCATGCATGGGGTATCTAGTTCCCTGACCAGGGATTGAACCCGGGCCCCCTGCATTGGGAGTGCAGAGTCTTACCCACTGAACCATCAGGGAGGTCCCATCACTTATACATATATATATATTCTTTTTCATATTCTTTTCCATTATGGTTTATCACAAGATTTTTTTTTTTTTTTTTGCGGTACGCGGGCCTCTCACTGTTGTGGCCTCTCCCATTGCGGAGCACAGGCTCTGGACGTGCAGGCTCAGCAGCCATGGCTCATGGGCCCAGCCGCTCCGCGGCACGTGGGACCTTCCCGGACCGGGGCACGAACCCGTGTCCCCTGCATCGGCAGGCAGACTCTCAACCACTGCGCCACCAGGGAAGCCCCTGTATTTTAAAAAATTAATTAATTTATGGCTGCGTTGGATGTTCGTTGCTGCACATGGGCTTTCTCTAGTTGCTGCGAAGGGGGGCTACTCTTTGTTGTGGTGCGTGGGTTTCTCATTGTGGTGGCTTCTCTTGTTGTGGAGCACGGGTTATAGGTGTGCGGGCTTCAGTAGTTGTGGCTCACGGGCTCTAGAATGCAGGCTCAGTAGTTGTGGCATACAGGCTTAGTTGCTCCATGGCATGTGGGATCTTCCCAGACTAGGGATCGAACCCATGTCTCCTGCATTGGTAGGTGAATTCTTAACCACTGTGCCACCAGGGAAGTCCCCAGGCTGTTGTATTTTTGTTACATCAGCACAAATAGACTAAGACATCATGGTTGAAATTTCTAAAAGAATCTGAAAATCTATATTTTTCAAGCAGATGGACTAAAAAGAGAATGAAGAGCATGGAAAATCAGTAGGCTCAGGCTGCCATACAAAATACCACAGCCTACGTGGCTTAGACAAATGAAATTTATTCTGCACAGGTCTGGAGGCTGGACATCCAAGATCAGAGTGTCAGCAGGGCTGGTTTCTTCTGAGGTCTCTCTTGACTTGCAGACGCCCACCCTCCCGCTGCCTCATTACATGGTCATCCCTCTGTGTATTTGCACCTCTGGGGTCTCTCTGTCTGTCCAGATTTATCTTCTTATGAGTACAGCTGTCAGATTGAATTAGGGCCCACTTTAACGGCCTCATTTTGATTGAGTTACCTCTTTAAAGGCCCTGTCTCCAAAGAGAGTCATATTCTGAGATACTGGAGGTTAGGACTTAAAGATACGAATTTTGGGGGGATACAGTTCAACCCAAAACAAGCACAGGACTGAATTTTGTTTTTGTAGTCTAATCTGAAAATCTCTTTGATTAGGTGTATTTAATCCAGTGATGCTGATATGTTTTGGCTATTTTTGAGATATTAGTTGGTTAATATTTTCTTATTGCTTCTGTTTTGTTGTGTGGATTGCGTTTTCTGTGTTCCTTTTGTTTTCCTCTAGTGATTTAGAAATTATGCATCCTAGTCCTTTTATAGAGATAACTCAGAGATAAACTTGTATTTTTCTGTTGCCATCTGGAGTTGATGAATGTGCCCTCCTTCCTTACAAAACAAAAATCTTGGCATGATCTGACTTCCCTCTGCTCGCTGCCTCAACCTCTCCTCCCACGTTGATGGTATGATTTCTAATTTTAGTCCTAGAATTCCAGATTGTTGAAATATTTTACAGTCATTAGTAATAAATTTTTCTTTTTTCCTCCTCCTCATCACCATTCCTTTTGTATTTGTGCTTCCTCCTTGTCACAGTACATTCATCATTTACTTATATTCTACTTGCATGTCTGAAAGTGTTGACATCGTGACTTCTCATGTGAAGGACAGTTTGGCTGGGTGTAAATTCTGACCAATGTCTTTTCCTTGGAACTTTCAAGATACTCTCCCATTGTCTTCCTGCGTCCAGTGTTGCTGATGAGAAGTCTGACGTCAACCCAATAATCTGGTTCTTGTTGCTTTGTGTGTAACCCCCACCCCTGCCTTCTGAAGCATGGAGGATTTTATCTATCCTTGTTCTGAACGTTCACTGTGATGCGTGTAGCAGAACTGTTGGCTGGTCTCTAACAGGCATCCTCCCTACCCTCTCTCTTGCTTGCTGACAAGACCCCAGTGCTGTGTGGCTGCCTGGCCCTAGAGATGGAGGATGGGTGGTGTGCACCTGCCAGCTAATCCTACTCTCAGACTCCTCCAATCACCCTTGCTTGCTTGGGGCCCTTCCATCCTGGAATCTGTCATTTTGGAACAACCTTGGAGTCTCACCCACTTTCCCCAGCTGTCCTTCCTCATCTGTGCCCACCTGGGGCTGTGGTTTCATTCTTCCGTCTGTCTATCTGCCTTCCTGTTCAGTGATTTGTAAAGTTTCTGACCCACCAGAGTCACCCTCCTTTTCTTATCCAGCACAGTTTTGTGGTTACTATCAAGTGGGCTCACCATATCTAAAAGGAATCCTTAGGGAAGTCATTTTTAAACTCTTGGGCACATAATGATCTGAGGTGCCTCATAAAAAGATAGAATCCCAGGCCCATCTCTCAGCAGGTTCTGATCCAGGAATCTGTTTGAACCGTATTTTGAGAAATAGTGTTTTCATCATTACCTTGGGTTTCTGTCCGTTTCTGAGTCATTTTCAGAAAAAGTGGCTTTAGTTGCTCTGGGAAGGTGGGGAACTCCAGAGGGCTTGAGATAGATGGAAAAGGCCTTGAGGTTTATACCCAAAAGCCAATAAATGGTTTTATTTTTATAATTGTGAGACCCATCCCCTAAATTACACAGTATGTGCTCCTTTAGATGCTCTGGTGAATTAGTCTTAGCATATGGGTGGCAAGAATTTCCGAGTACAGAAGATAAGGTGAGTAAATGAATGTCTGAGGAAGATCCCAAGGCTGGTGTGAGGAAGGTCTGTCACTTGTAAGAAATATCTGAATGAGGACCCTCCTCCTTAGTTAGCAGGTATGAAGGACAGCTGAGCTTGGGACAGCATAGCTGCACAGAATTCTGCCATGCAGGCTACACTATACCTAAATTCTGAATCCCAGGATGGCCAGGGGATCACCAGAGAAGGCTGTAGGCTGTACACAGAATGCTATCTTTTTTTTTTTTTTTGCGGTACGCGGGCTTCTCACTGCTGTGGCCCCTCCCGTTGCGGAGCACAGGCTCCGGACGTGCAGGCTCAGTGGCCGTGGCCCACGGGCCCAGCCACTCCACGGCATGTGGAATCCTCCCGGACCGGGGCATGAACCTGTGTCCCCTGCATCGGCAGGCAGACTCTCAACCACTGCGCCACTAGGGAAGCCCCAGAATGCTATCTTAATATCAAGGAAAGGAAGTGGTGTTAGCAGGAGGAGACTGTGGGTAGAGGCCAAAGGTATGTGGTAAAGGGGACTTCTTTGAGAAGGGCCACTGAGAGTAAGAATGCCCAACTCTTGGCAGCAGGGGAATAGGTGTCACCTCCATGAGAGAAGGAACTTTGTCTTGTTTGCCTCTGCCTCCCCAGTACCTGTGGTTGGTGTGTGTTGAAGGTCCAGAGTAACATCTGTGCAGTTGTGATGGTTACATTTATGTGTCAACTTGGCTAGGCTATCGTGTCCAGTTGCTTGGTCAAACACCTGTCTAGATGTTGCTCTGAAGGTGTTTTTTACACATGATTAACATTTAAATCACATGTAAAGCAGATGACCCTCCATGATGTGGGTGGGCCTCATCCAATGGCTTGAAGGTGTTTCGAGAAAAGACTGAAGTCGCCAGAGAGGAAGCAATTCTGCCTTCAGACTGCCTTCCGATCCAAGGCTGCCACATCAGCTCCTGCCATAAGTCCCAGGCTGCCCTGCAAATTTCAGGCTTACCAGGATCCTGTGAACCAATCCCTTGAGATAAATCTCTCCGTCTACATCCTATTGGTTCTCATTTTCTGAAGAACGCTGACTAAGGCAGCAGTTTCTTCATCTGATCTGGTCACCGTCCATCTGGCTATCTCACTGGCTTCTGACTTGGGACAACCTCAGATTCAGGGACGAGCCATCTGTCTCTTAACCTCTTCATCCCCAAAGTCAGCCCTCACTGTCCAGGCCAAATCTGCCTTCGCATTAGTGGCACCGACTGGTCCTGTTCTGTCCTCCGCGCTCTGGCTTCAGATCCCGAGCCCTGAGGTCAGGGGCCCTGGGTTGGAAGCCTGCTCCACCCCGAGGTGGGCCTCGCGGAGAGGATGGGCAACACCCACAGAGAGATACCTGGCCATAGCATGGGCAGCGGGAACTCCGCAGCTGCCAGGACGAGATGGGGCCGTGAGGAGGTCCGACTTTCCTGATCACAGTGGGAGGGGAGTATTTCCATCTTTATCCAAACTGGCCTGCCCAGATATAGCCTTGAAATCCTCTTTTCTCTTTCATGTTCAGGAAGGAGATGTGACTGGGGGCAGGGACCAGGGGGGCCTCGGCACAGCTGTGATGACTGCATTTAGTTTCTCAGATCTGAAACCTGTGAATCTGTTTTCCTGAGAAATCCTGGGATTTTTGTCCTTGATTCCAAATATATGACCACTGGAGGATGGGCAGGTGGCCTGGTGTCCCATCCAATGTGATATTAGACGAGTAGCATCAGCCCCACCTGGGCACCTGTTAGAAAAGCACACCCTCAGCTCCACCCACATCTCCTGACTCAGAAGCTCCGAGGGTGGGGTCCAGTGTTCTGAGCTTTAACAAGCCCTTGGGTGACTCCCAGTCTCTAAAGTGTGGGGACCACTGGGTGAAGGAGCTGTCGGATGCAAAGCTGGCCAGAGATGGCACGAGGGGGCAAAAGAGCCAGAACCTTGGGACTGAACACAGACAGGGCCCTGAGTGGGACCCTAGAGCCCCCTGACCCAGGAGAGCCCTGGGGTCTTTGTCCCCAGTTGGAGGCTGAGCCCAGACACTGCGGGTGACAACACCTCCCCCCACTCCAGAACTGGCGCTGGCTGCACCCTCTGCGGCAGGTGATGGACCAGGAGGCTGGGGAAGTGCCCGGGGTCCTCTCCAGAGCCTGCTCCGCCCCTCATCCCTGACTCACTCTGCACGGGGGAGCCCCGCCCCCCGACTTCTCCATCACCTGGCAGCCCTGTCACCTGCCAGCCACATGTTCTGCTTTGCCTCCCCCTCGCAACTGCCAGCAGACAGCCTGGGTATCTTTTTGAATTTTTATCTTGAAAAGCCACAGGCAGGGACCTAATTTGTAAGTACCCACAGCCTCTCCCCTCCCCAGACCTTTCTAGGGTCACAGGGTGTTACTTAGGAGACAGGGCAGCCCAGGTCTCCTGTGGGGAGGATCAGAATCATTGTGCAGACATCAGCCAAGAGCGGGGATGACACAGCTGAGCCCAAAGGTGGTGGGGAGCAGCTCTGGAGAAGCCTGGTGAGCTGCCCATCAGTAGACCCCCAAAACTGGGGTATGGGTGGAGCTGGCTCTTCCCCGGCAAAGGATGAGGGCCCGCCCCACTCAGGGCTAGGGAGCCTGTGTGGGGGGAGTTTGGGGGTGCAGATACCCCAGGTGCCCTCCAGAGGAGAGGCGGCCCGGCAGGTGACTCCTGCATCTTCTCTTTTGCAAACTCCCCCCACTGCCCACCCCACTCAATACCCCAGAGTTCCCTGCTTCCTACAGAGGAAACGTGTAAGAAAGTTACACATAAGTAGAGTTAAATTATTTAAAATAAGCCAGGAGAAGCTGGCTATTTAAAGAAATCCCAAGGGAGATCTTTTATTCAGAAGATCATCATGTGATGGAGTATCCTGCCATTTTTCTCCACCTCGGGAGTTTTGTTTCAGCGTTTTGCGTTTCCTTTACACCCTACCAGCAGCCATTGCTGGTGGATGTGCTGGCCCCCACCTCTGCAGAAAGTTACAGAATGTGCCGGGGGGCCGGCAGACAGCCTGGGAGAATTGCGGGAAGGATGGCGTGAATGAATGATTGTGTGACATTCAGGTTGGACATCGCCTGGGTGGTGCCTCCAGGGGGTTTGTTGGGACGGGGTGGGGCTCGCAGGAGAGGAGGGTCTACAGGTGTCCCTGTGTTCCACGAGGCGGGCAGGGAGAGACAGCTCTCCGGCCTGGCTACTTCCGGCCAGAGTTTGCTGGGACTGGGGATGAATCAGTGCCAGAGCGAGGCGGACACTTGACTGTCCTTGTTAGAGGGGCCATTCCCCTCCCCACCCCCATGGACCCTACCTCCTGCATCCTAAGCCAGGTCCACACTCCAGCTGCCACCTCTGGGTGAGCTGCTGGGGCTCTGCGCTCTGGCGGTGCTGCTGGCATGGTGACAGCTGGTTCTTGCTTTGGCAACAACCTCTGCCCCACCCACCCTTGCCCTCCACTGTCTGAATGAAGCACCCGCTCTCTGTTCTGGAGTTGGTGAACCGTGGCTTCACAGAGAGCTGTTCCCTGGGCACGTCCCTCCCCAGCCCTCCTGGGAAACTCCCTTTTCTGGCCTCAAGTGGCCTCAGCCTCAGAGAGATACTTGAGAACTAATGGGATCCTGGCTGTGGAGGGGCCGAGGCCTGACACATTTGTTCCTACAGCAAAGCCTGTGGTGACACCAAGTGGCCCCTCCATGAGGATGTAAGATGACAGAGAGAGCCTGGTAGGGAAGCAGGAGAACTGGTCCCAGCCCTCATGCTGAATGGACACTTCTGAAATGAGTTGAGAGATAGAAATTCTCAGAAGAGAAATATAAACTTAAAAAGAATACTATAGAAAATTTAGACCTGAAAATATAATATCTGAAATAAAAATTTCCCTAGATGGGGTCAAAAGCAAAATGACTATGACACAGGAGAGAATCAGTGAAATTTAAGCAGATCAATAGAAATTATCCTGAATAACAAAGAGAAATAATGACTTTAAGAAATGAGCAAAGCTTTGGGGACTTTTAGAACATAAAATGCTCCAACATTTATATCATTAGAATCCTTTAATGAAAGAAGAAAGAGCTTGTTACACAAAAATATTTGACAGTATCATGCCTGAAAACATCCCATTTTGGTGAAAGACATAAATTTACAGATTTAAGAACCTCAAAACTGCCAACAGGATAGACCAAAAGAAAACCACACCTAGATATATCATAATCAAACTGTTGAAAACCAAAGATAAAGGAAGAGTCTTGAAAGCAGCTAAATTAAAAATGACAATTGACTATAGGAGAACAATGATTTGAGTGTCTGTGGATTTCTCGTTGGAAACCATGGAGGCCAGAGACAATGGAACATCTTTAACATTCTAAAAACAAAACAAAACTATCAACCCCAAATTCTGAATTCAGTTAATAAATCCTTCAGGAATGAAGGTAAAATAAAGACATTATCAGATGAAGGAAAACTAAAAAGATTTGTTGTCAGCAAACCTGTTTACATGAGTTGCTAAAGGAAGTTCTTTAGGATGAAAGGAAATGATACCAAAGGGACTGGGGACTTCAGGAATTGAGGAAGAGCAACAGAAATGAAGAAGTATCTGAGTAATTATAATACACTATTTTTCACCTCTAAAGTTCTTTAAAATACTTATGAGGGTTTTAAGCAAACATTATGACACTGACTCGGGGTATGTGTGTGTTAATGTATATAGATATAGTACATATGACAATTATATCATAAATGCTGTGGATAAAGGGACCTATATGGTTGTAAGACTCCTCCATTTTACTTGAAGTGGCAAAATGTTAACTCAAAGTAGAACATGAAAAGATATATATGTATTATATATATATATATGTATATATATACATATACACACAATATAATATATATATTAATCCATAGAGCAAGCATTAAAAAAGATACAAAGAATTATAGCCAAAAAGATAATAGATAAATGAAATACTAAAAAAAATTTAAACAATCCAAAAGTAGGCAGGAAGTGGGAAATAGAAGAACAAGAAACAAAGGAAACAAACAAAAATAATAAAAGAGTAGACCAAATCCAACCATATCAATAAATACATTAAATATAAATGGCCTAAACACACCACTTAAAAATACACATTAATAGATTAGATTAAGAAACAAGACCTATCAGTATATGCTTTCTACAAGGAATCCACTTTAAGTATGATGGCACAGAGATATTACAAATAAAAGGATGGAAAAAAGATATACCATTCAAACACTAAAGAAAGCTGGAGTGGTTGTTTTAACACTGTAGAAATTCTACCTTAGAACAAGGAAATTTACCAGGGATAAAGAGGACCACTACACATGATAAAAGGTTTAGTTCATCAAGAAGACATAAAAACCCTAAACCTATATGCTGCTAGCAATAGAACTCCTCAGTACATAAAGCAAAAACTGACAGAACTAAATGGAGAAAAATGGATAAATCCATAATTAGAGACTTCAACATTACCATCTCTATAGCTGATAGAACAAGTAGATAAAAAAGCAACAAAGATACAGAAAATCTGAGTAACACTATCAATGAATATGTCCTAGTGGGCAGTTATGGAACACTCTACCTCACAACAGCAAAATACACATTCTTTTTCAAGTGCACATGGAGCCTTCACCAAGATAGACCATATTCTAGGCCAAAAACCAAACCTTAACAAATTTAAAATAATCAAAATCCTGCAAAGTATGTTCTTTGACCATATGTAATTAAACTAGAAATTGCTGATAGGAAGATATTGGGGAAAATCCCCAACTATTTAGAAATTAAACAATGTATTTCTGAACAATCCATGGGTCAAAGAAGAAGTCGCAAGGGAAATTAAATATTTTTAACTGAATGAAAATGAAAATATATTAAAATTTGTGGGATGCAGCCAAAACAGTGCTTACAGAGAAGTATATAGCATTAAATGCTCATATTAGGAAAGAAGAAAGGTCTCATCAATCTGGGCTTCCATCTTAAGAAATGGACTAATTTCTTGAAATAATTCCCAAAACTCATTCAAGAAGAATTGGAGAACTTGAATTTTTCTATTTCTATTACAGATGTGAAATTTGTGGTTAAAAAACCTTCCAAAAAAGAAAATCACAGGCCCAGATGGTTTCACTGCTGAATTCTCTGAACATTTAAGAGAAAAATAATACCAATTCTGCACAGTCTTTTTCACAAAACAGAAGAGGCAAGAATACTTCCATATTCACTTAATGAGGCCAGCATTGCTCTCATATGAGGAGATAAAGATATTGCAAGTTAATTACAGACAATATCCCTTATGAACATAGATGTAAAAAAATTCTTAACAATGTATTAGCAAAGTTAATCCAGCAATGCCTAAGGACAGTACATTATGGCCAAGTGAGGATTTCCCATGAATGCAAGGCTGCTTCAAAATTCAAGCTTCAGTCAACATGTTCCACCATGTTAACAGGGTAAAGAAGGAAAACCATGCAAACATCTTAACACAGGTGGAAGAAGCATTTGACAAAATGCAATCCATTCATGATTTTAAAAAAAAACAACTCTTAGCACACAGGAATGGAAACATCTTCAACCTGAAAGAGGGCGTCTACAAAAAATTTACAGCTAAGATCATAGTAGTGGTAAAAGATTGTTTTCCACCCAAGATCAAGGACAAGGTAAGGTCTTGTGGCTCTCATCACTCCTGTTCAACACCATCCAGGACATCCTAGCCAGTGTGCTAAGGCAAAGAAAAGAAATAAATGGCGTGTAGATTGCAAAGAAATACATAAAACCAACTCTTATTTGCAGACTACATCATCGTCTGCAAAATCCCTTGGCATCTACAAAAAGCTCCTAGAATTAATAAATGAATTTAGCAAGGTCACTATACAACAATCAGTTATATTTCTGTATTATATCAATAAAGCAATTGTAAGAAAACATGAACATTTACAATACACCAAAAAGAAAAGGAATATGTTTATATTTAACAAAACGTGTAAGATTTGTATGCTGAAAACTACAAATACTGATGAGAGAAATCAAAGAACACCTAAGGAAATGGAAAGATAGATCATGTTTCTGCTTTGGAAGGTTCAGTATAGTTAAGATGTTAATTCTCCCCAAATTGATGTATAGATTCAATGCACTCCCAATCAAATTCCCAGCAGGATAAAAAAAAAAAAAAGAAAAAAGATATCAACCAGATGATTCTAGAATTTATATGGAAAGCCAAGGAAACTTGAATAGCTTAAACAATGGTTAGAGCCCAGGTGCAAACACACCCTGATTACATGCTGGAGAATTCTCCAGAAGATGAAAAACAAGGGAACTCCTTTGAGTGGTGTACTTTGAATCCTTAGGGATTGTATCAGTTTGCTAGGGCTGCTGTAACAAAGTACCACAAACTGGGTGCCATAAACTACAGGAATGCATCGTTTCACAGCTCCGGAGGCCAGAAGTCTGAGATAAGGTGTCAGCAGGGTTGGTTCCTTCTGGGGGTTGTGAGGGAGGGTCTGTCCTGTGTCTCTTCCCCAGCTTCTGGCATTGCCCATCTTTCCCTACCCTGTAGATTTCTGCCTTCCTCATCACATGCGTTCTTTCTCCCTGTGTGTCTGTCTTCAAATTTCCCCTTTTTATAAGAACATCAGTCATATTGGATTAGATCCCACCCTAATGATCTTATCTTTACTAGGTCTTCAATGACCCTGTTTCCTCACAAGATCACATTCTGAGGTCCTGGGGGTTAAGGGATTCAACATATGAATTTGTGGGAGACACAAATCAGCCCATAAATAAAATGAGATTTATTTGAAATCTTCGCAGTGATGTATGCACTTGGAAGTGACTAGAAAAATATGAAAATAGCAGGACAGCCAGCAGAAATAAATCCACTTTTCCCTGGAGTCTTGTCTGCCTTCCCTGGAGGCTATCTATTTCCTTGTACCAGGATGGAGCTGGTAAAGGGCACTTGGCAATGTCCCTCTTAGCACAGGGCCTTGGCATGTGCAAAAGTTGGGCCCCTTCTCAAGCATGTTGAGAAAAAGGTCAGTGATGGTAATGTTTTGTTTTGTTTAATTGCCTTCTTGTCTGGACCCTTGCTTTTTTCCTAAAGGCGACTGGGAACAGGGGCTGACTTTGGTAAGTCACCACTATCTCCAGCTGTTCTCATGGGAGAGAATTAACTTATTAGTATTAGGAGTAACTAATAAGAACAGCAAATATCTCCCATCCCAGAAGTTCCTTGGGTGCCAAGTTGCTATACGTTACAGCATGAACATGGGTGACAGGTGTAGATTACATTGTGGGATGTTGAAAATACCAGCTCCTGGAGACTTGCAATTGGTAAAGGACTGACAGCATTTAAAAATTGTATTTAAGGGGCTCCCCTGGTGGCGCAGTGGTTGAGAGTCTGCCTGCCGATGCAGGGGACACGGGTTCGTGCCCTGGTCCAGGAGGATCCCACATGCCGCGGAGCGGCTGGGCCCGTGAGCCATGGCCGCTGGGCCTGTGCGTCCGGAGCCTGTGCTCCGCAGTGGGAGAGGCCACAACAGTGAGAGGCCCGCGTACCGCAAAACAACAACAACAACAAAAAATTGTATTTAAGGGACGGATCATTCCATTTTGCTCATTCTGAGAGTAGGACGTGGTGGGACAGATATCCTGGCATATCGAAAGCCCAGATGGAACAAATCATGCCCACCCATGCCCTGGTACTCTTTCAAGGGATGCTAAGACCCCCATCCTTCCTCTGAAGAAAAGCCCGCTGACAGGTGTGGCTGCAGAGGGCTCACACTCCACGGCACTTGTCTTTTTATTATTTGTCCATAGAAATACCACACTCAGAAATGAAGAAAGGAGGGAAGTGAATAACAGTCTCCCATCACTCAAAGGCAACCCTTTGCTGGGATTTTAATGCATTTCTTCACAGTTTGTTCTGTGTTTATTTGGTTGTGAATAAATTATAACAGCACATTTTATACAATACACTCTTTGTAAATATTTTAATCACTGCATAATTGTCTTACGGATGTGCTAATAACATTGGCTTAACTGGGATCCGGCTCCTGGAGATTTGGTGTGTGCTCAACATTTTTGCCGTTCTTACTGACATTTTTCAAAAAAGAAGCACACCCCTCTGTGACCCCAAGCTAGGTGGTATGGTCTTGTGTGACAGTGTTGGATGTCAGCCTGGTTTCTGAAGGTTAATTTATTAACTCTTGTAGAGTTCTGAAGATTAATTTCAGAGCTCGTGGTTGTCTGTGACCTTGCAGCAAGATCCTTATTCAAGGACTCTTGTCCGGGATGTTTGAGCTGATTGTACAGGTGTACTCCAGGACTGTTTAAACCCATATTGTGTGTAGTCAAAGCAACTGTGTTATATTTGGAAGGAAAAAAAGAATATTATCTTTACAACATGGGAGACCCAACTGGGAACAAGATTGGGGGCAGTGACAGTTTGGCAGATTCCATAGCTCATTTGTAAGATAACGTTTTAACCCAGACTGTGCTGTGGCCCCTGCATCACTATGTTTCATCTTGGTCTGCTGTCTTTCAGCTCTTCTAAGAGCTGGCTAATGCTGTTTCCTCTTACAGAAGAAAAATGTGGCTTAGAGTAAGGACAGTGGAACCCTTTATTGTTGACAATGAGCCTTTATTTCCCACATCTCATGAGGATGTTCCAGGAGGAGAGTGGTGAGCACCGAGGCAGGGGCTGCATTTTTGTTGATTCATGAGCCGTTCTAGAATTAATTGAGTATGGACACAGGGCCTCATTTCCTTGGATGCATAGCAGATAATCGTGCTTCTCCTGAACATTTGAATTGCTTTCCAGGTGGTCTTTTCTGAAGGATTTATCTTTAATATGATTAATCAGAAGCAGAGGACCTCCTGGGAATGTAAATTGGTGCAGCCACTATCGAAAACAGTATGGAGAGTCCTCAAAAAATTAAAAATAGAGTTGCCATATGATCCTACAATCCCAATACTGCATATATATCCAGAGAAAACTCTAATTCGAAAAGATACATGCACCCCAATGTTCATAGCAGCACTGTTTACAACAGCCAAGACATGGAAGCAACCTAAGTGTCCATCAACAGAGGAATGGATAAAGAAGATGTGGTAGATATATACAATGGAGTATTACTCAGCCATAAAAAGGAATGAAATAGTGCCATTTGCAGCAACATGGTTGGACCTAGAGACTATCATAATAAGTGAAGTAAATAAATCAGACAGAGAAAGGCAAATATAATATGACATCACTTATATGTGGAATCTAAAATATGACACAAATGAACTTATCCACGAAACAGAAACAGACTCACAGACATAGAGAACAGACTTGTGGTTGCCAAGAGAGAGGGGGCATGGGGGAGAGATGGATTGGGAGTTTGGGATTAACAGAGGGAAACCATTATATATAGGATGGATAAACAACAAGGTTCTACTGTATAGCACGGGGAACTATATTCAATATCCTGTGATAAACCATAATGGAAAAGAATATAAAAAAGAATGTATATATGTGTATAATGAGTCACTTTGCTGTACACCAGAAATTAACACATTGTAAATCAACTATACTTCAATAAAATTAAAAAAGAAGTATATATAAAGAAGCAGAGTTCCTCAATATGTTTGCCTACACCCCCCCACTGTCGGGGTGGTGAATGCTCTTCTGGCCACACCCCTCCTGGGCCTTTTCTGAGGACCTGGACCTTGGATTGAAAAAAAAGTTTTAAAGGGTCCTGGGTAAAAGCCCTGGAGCGAGGAAAATGGTGTAGAGCATATCTTTAGGGAAACATCAAGCCATTATTTATTATACAGAAATAAAAAACAGTTTGTGTGTTCAATAGGGGAAGAGTTAGATAATGTCCATTGGGCCAGGAAATATCATGTAGCCATTAAATAATACTTAATAGAGAGTTTCTACTGCATTCTCTCCCTTCAAATGTCATTTAAAATGTTCCTCAACTCCCTGTATGTAGTAGGAAAAAAAAAGTGTTCATGGAAGTGAGGCCAGTGTGGGTTACTCTCTTATTTAACCCACTTCAAGCCCTGCAGGCAGGGCCATCATTTCCAGTTTCCCTGGAGGGGAAGGCCATTCATCCATTAAATATCTTGCCAAAGGCCTGACAGTAAGTGGAGGTCTGAATTTAAACAAGGACTTTCTGTCTTCGTCTTTAATAGGAGGCTCTTTCTCTTACACCAAAAGTGCCCTTGTAGGTTTGATGTAATTCTGCAGACCCTTCAAAGACGCGGCTGCCCTCCTGGGAGGCCACTGCGGGTCCTTCCTTTTGTATCCACGTTAGACAGAACTGTTTGCACCATCAAACTCTGGAAAAGCCAACCACAGCATTGTATTTAATGGGGAAAACTTTTAAAAAACTAGATCATTCACAGGGGCCTGCTAAGCCCTGTTGGAGCCTGAGGCAAAAAGAAAAAAATCAGTCATACCGATCTTTATTTAAAATTTTGATATTTTGTTCATTGTGGATTTTTTCCATTAAATTTTGATTTTTTTTAAAGTATTCCATTAAAGTCATATCTGTTTTGATTCCTGAGTTTTTTTGGCTCCCTGTTAAATTTTGCACCCGAGGCGAGTGCCATGCCTGCCTTACCCTGCACTAGCCCTGGTTAAAAATAGAGGCATTTTCATTACAATTGGGAATAAGTCAGGGGTGCCTCAGCACCACTGTCATGTAACTGTGGAAGGACAGTGCAGCCAGACAAAATGCTGGAAAAGAGAATAAAATTATCAACTAAAACTATTGGAATTTAAAAATGGGCTTATAATACAAAAGCAGTAGGGATTTTTTTTCTATGTACCAACAATAGTCAGATAGATACGATAGGAGAGAATATCCATTCCCCACGGCTACAAAAACTAATGCCTTAGAACCAGCTTCCTCTGACATGTCTACAGCTATGAAGAAACCCACAGTGCTGTTGACATTTAAGACTTGAATAAATGGGGAGGTATTTCTTGAGTGAAAAGACCCAATGTTGTGTGTATAAAATTTCATCATTGTTGGGCAGTAGAAAATAGAGTGGGAGATGATTTTGCTGGCAGCAGTGGCTTGGCCACCTGGATTTTTTTGTTGAGGTGAGAAAAGGAAGGATCCTCTATTTTTTAAGAGTGGACAGAGGTGGGTTGTCCTCGACCAAATCTGCTTGCTTCAAGGGACAACGTGCATGTCACCTGGAGCCAGAGGAAATGTGTTCTCTCTTACATTGCCTGGGCCTGTGAGCTGCACCCCATCCCCAGCTGCAAGGAGTGCAGATTTCCCATGAGGAGGGCCAAACATCTCGCCTTGAAGCAGGCAAATCTGGCCACTATCTGGAACCCTTTATTATCTTGAAATATATATATATTTTTAAATTTATTTATTTATTTTTGGCTGTGTTGGGTCTTCGTTTCTGTGTGAGGGCTTTCTCTAGTTGCGGCAAGTGGGGGCCACTCTTCATCGTGGTGCGCGGGTCTCTCACTGTCGCGGCCTCTCCCATTGCGGAGCACAGGCTCCAGATGCGCAGGCCCAGTAGTTGTGGCTCACGGGCCCAGTCGCTCCGCGGCATGTGGGATCCTCCCAGACCAGGGCTTGAACCCGTGTCCCCCGCATTGGCAGGCAGACTCTCAACCACTGCGCCACCAGGGAAGCCCTACTTTATATAAAATAGATAAACAACAAGGATCTACTCTATAGTTCAGGAGACTATATTCAATATCTTGTAATAACCTCTTGTGGAAAAGACTCTGAAAAACTATATATATAACTGAATCACTGTGCTGTACACCTAAAAGTAACACAATGTTGTAAATCTACTATACTTCAAATAAAAAGAAAAAGAAAGAGAGGGAAATCACGAATGAGCGGGGAGTTTGGGGGAAAGCAGCAGGCATCCTGGGGGTCGTCGGGGCCTCCTCCTCCAGCCCCGGTGTCCTCCTCTCTCTTTGGCAGGTGCGTGCGCCGGTCCTGACACACCAGTCTGCTGGGGTGGGGGCATCACGTCGTTTGAACAGACTCTCGTTACATTGCTCTAGCAGGGTGTGCTTCTCGGGCTCTGACTGTCCTGTCCCCCCTTCCTCCCCACAGTGGCTGCCCCCTGGTGACAATGGCCGCGTGACTGCCCGCCATGGCCCACCGGAAGCGTCAGAACACGGCGAGCAGCATGCTGGACCACAGGGCGAGGCCGGGCCTGGAGCCCGAGAGCGAGGATGCGGAGCTGCCCCTGGAGGAGTACGTGCCCAAGGGCCTGGAGCTGGCGGCCCTGCGGCCCGAGAGCCCTGCACCCACCGAGCAGGGCGGCCACGACCACAGCCCCGACGGGGACTCCAGCTCCGACTATGTGAACAACACTTCCGAGGAGGAGGACTATGACGAGGGCCTCCCCGAGGAAGAGGAGGGCATCACCTACTACATCCGCTACTGCCCCGAGGACGACAGCTACCTGCAGGGCATGGACTGCAACGGGGACGGCTGCCTGGCCCACGACGGGCGCCACCTGGAGACGGACGAGTGCCAGGAGGCAGTGGAGGAGTGGACGGACCCAGCAGGCCCACAACCGCACGGCCACGGGGACCAGGGCAGCCCCGGCTACAGGGACGGCCACCTTCCCACCCCAGAGGTTGAGGCCTCTATGCTGGGGGCCCAGGACCAGGAAGAGGGCGTCCACTACTGTCCCGGAGAAGAGGCCTACCAGGACTACTACCCCGCTGAGGCCAACGGGAACGAGGGCAGCGCGTCCCCGTACCGCCCGAGGCGCGGGGGCGGGGACCTGGAGGACCAGGAGGAGGACATCGACCAGATCGTGGCCGAGATCAAGATGAGCTTGAGCATGAGCAGCGTCACCAGTGCTGGTGAGGCCAGCCCCGAGCACGCACCGCTGCGGGCGCCCGAGCCGGGGCCCGGGGACTCCTCGGAGGCCTGCCCGCCTGCCGAGGCCAGCCGCGGCCCCAGCAGACACGAGGGCAGGCCCAAGTCCCTGAACCTCCCTCCCGAGGCCAAGCACCCCGCAGACCCCCAGAGAAACTTCAAGACCAAGACCAGGACTCCCGAGGAGAGGCCAAAGTGGCCCCAAGAGCAGGTAGGACTCTGGCTGTCCCCAGGGAAGGGGATGGAGGGGCCCGGAGAGCAAAGGTGCTGCTGTAACCTGTAGATCAGAATGCGTGCCTAGCTCTCCATTCCCTCAGTTATGTGTGGATGGCCCAGCCTCTCCTGTGCACCCATCAGGTGCCTTAGTAAATGTCAAGAAAATCTGGTGGAAGGCTGATTGGCAACCAGAGCTCCCAGGAGACACCCCAGCCCGCCCAGAAGAGGGTGGGTCTTAGTCTGCTTGCCCTGGATCTGCTCACGTGGGGGTGGTCCCTGCGACGGTTGCCCCTCACCAGGGGGTTTCTTCAGGCTGGCCGGATATCGGCAAGGATGCGGGGCTACTGGCGAGTGCAGGCAGCTGCGGTGGGTGGTTGGGGGCAGCCTAGCGTCGAGGGGCAGCGACCTGAGTGCGTTTCACTGGGGATGGCTGTATCGGGTGACGTTTCTCTGAAAGCCTGGGGGCCTTGGCATGATGGGCGATTAGCTGTAAATAACCGTTTTACAAATGATTATTTGAAGGTTTGACAAAGTCTTGGAGAAGAGATGTATGCTAATGAGGCCAGTGGGTTTAAGCGTAACTATTTTCTTTTAATTATAGCAACGTGAGAGTGTATTCTAATGAACACTCTTGGCAAGCTGCCTTTCAAAAAAAACCTACGTGTATATAAAAAGAAGATGTGACTATTAGACGCATGTAAAGGAACTTCTGTTTAGCTAAATCTGTGGACAAATGAGAATGAACTGCTTTCGTATTTTTTAAAGGCTTCATTAATATTATTTTTTTCCCAGAAGAGTTCATGCATTTGAAAAGTATAGATAGTGAGAGCTCGTGTTTGGGCAACAAGTCCTCTTGACTCACTGTAGGTTTCTGGAACTTCCCTCTGATGCCTTTTTTTTTTTTAAAGATCGTTAAGCATAAATTGACTTCACTTTCAGGGTGTTCCTGTCATTTGAGGCCGTTCTGTGTGTGCTAGGGGGCTTTGGGGTGTAAATAAACTGCTGTGCGCTAGCGGATGTGGAGGGAGTCCCCCAACAATAGCGGCGGCTCTGGGGTCAAGGTCTGGGCGTTAGGGAATAGTACTGCTGTCCTTCTGCAGTCCTGGCAGGGCTGGACTCACCACCCAGCAGCGGTGATGGTGCCGCAGGTCGATGTGGACTACGCAAGGCAGATGACGTGCTGAGCCTCGCCAGGACAAGTGATGCCCGGACAAAGTTCTAGTCAAGAGAAATGATCTCTAGGGCATATGGTGGGGAGTGGACGAGACTTGATGTTGGGCTTTACTTAAACCACATGCCAGTTTGAGTAAAAATTCAGCCCTTTGGGTTGGAGGGCTGGAGGTGGATGAGGGTGGAGGTGGGGGCCCAGAGGAGGTCTGTTCTTCAGACGTGGCATTGGGTGGAAGGGCAGGTACCTTTTCTCCCCAAATAGAGTGTTTCCTTGAAACAAACGCTCTCTTCCAAGACCCCAGAAAGGCTCATTTATGCTGGTTTATTATTGCCTAGCTTTTCTGGCTTTATTCACTCATTCACTCACAAGTTAATTCCATCAAGGGGAGAGGCTGGCAATTCCCAGCTCAGGGCAGACAAGGGCCCCTGAAGAAACTGGCCTCCTCTTGAGGGCTCTGCCCTGGCTGGGTCATCACGTCTTGTAGACCCGAATGGCCCATCCAGATGAAGAACACTTTGAAATTTGATCAAGTAGACCCGCTGGTGATAGGAACCCTCTTGAAGGCAAGATGTGTGTGTGTGTGTGTGTGTGTGTGTGTGTGTCTTTGTGTGTCTGTGTGTAAAGAAGGAAGTTCCCTGGGAAGTTTGGAAATTCCTTGCTTCAGACCACAGCCTGCCTTTCTAAAAGGAACACCCTTCTACCCTGGGAATATCCAGGCCATGTGGCCAGCAAAGCCCTGTCCCCCAACAGGTGCACAGGGTGCTCCTGAGTCCCATACCAGCCCCCCCAGTACTGTGCACACAGTGAAGGCTGTGGTGGAAATCACCTGAGGGAGAAATGGGCAGCATCAGCCACCTTGGTGCTTAGACTGTTGGTTTGTAACAGTCAGCGGCCCAGCAGCACCGGCGGTCCAGGACTGCCAGTGCCAAGCTTGCCTTTTGTTTTGTTTTTTTAATTAGTTTTTATTGGAGTATAATTGATTTACAATGCTGTGCTAGTTTCTGATGTACAGCAAAGTGAATCAGTTATACATATACATATATCCACTCTTTTTTAGATTCTTTTCCCATATAGGTCATTACAGAGTATTGAGTAGAGTTCCCTGTACTATACAGTAGGTCCTTATTAGTTAAGGCTGCATTTTAGCAAGATGCCACATGCAGTTTGAAAAGCAATTCTTGGAGGACTCCTGTTGGAGAAGAAGTACATAGATAGCATCCCTCCTTTCTTCCCCTCATTTCAAATCTTGAAAAGTTATGTCGTGGGTGCTTCTAAGAGTGTTGAATAGCACTTCACTCAGTCGCTGTATGGACAACAATATTACAATAGAATTAGAAATGGGACTGTGGTTCCCACCTTCTCAGACTCTGGCACTGAGCATAAACAATGTCTGTAGCTGCCATCGTGGTCCCACGTGTGATTCTGCCATCCCGCTTTTAAAATGTGACATGTTGTAAATGTCGCTCCATGTTGTCATATCATTTTCATGATCCTTTTTGCCAACCTTTGAAGTTCAGGCAATGCGCCATCTAATTGATTTGTCTGTACATACCCTGCCATGGAGTGTGCAGGTTGCGGATGGCATTTTCTTTTATATATGAGACTATACAGACCTCTTTGTATGAGGGAGGCAGGTTTTTCTCCTTTGGATTTATTACTTGAGGATAAATTCCCAGGCTATGTATGAATGCTGACCCCATGATCCTCTTGTCTGATACTTTATTTTTCTTCTGTGAATGGTTGGTGCCTTTTATCTTTTGGGGTCTCGATGCTTTTCCATTTCCTAGCAGCACTTTTTGCGTGCACCACAGATGTTATTTTTTGCTGCAGATGTTTTTCTTTAGCCTCTTTTTTTTTGAAAGGCTCCAGTTTGCAGTTAGAGCTGCCCCCATGCAGCTCTGAGGAGACTGAGAGGTCTGCACAGGGCCATGCAGGTCTGGAGAACCTGAAGGAGGTGGACTTGGCGTTGCGGGAAGCTAGGGCGTGATGGTGGGGAACAGAGGAGACCTGCGTGTGAGTGTTTTTACAGGAAAAAAGTTTTTTCAAATCAATGAAAGTTTATTGAGGACATTTTGGAAAATAGAGGCAAAAGATATTTTGCCCTGTGACATTGTAGAATTCCAGCATTGAGTTTTCATTTTGTAGTAACCTACATGGGGAAAGAATCTGAGAAGGAATATATCTATAACTCAAGTGACTTTGCTGTACACCTGAAATAACATGGTAAATCAACTATACTTCAATGAAAAATAAATGAATTAAAAAACAAAACAGGACTCCCCTGGTGGCGCAGTGGTTGAGAGTCCACCTGCCGATGCAGGGGACACGGGTTCGTGCTCCAGTCTGGGAAGATCCCACGTGCCGCGGAGCGGCTGGGCCCGTGAGCCATGGCCGCTGAACCTGCGCGTCAGGAGCCTGTGCTCCGCAACGGGAGAGGCCACAACAGTGAGAGGCCCACGTACCACACACACACACACACAAAGTTTTCTAATCAAAGAGACAAATTGCCTCTCAGGATTTCCCTGAAGCATCCGCTTAGAGGTGTTCTGTAAACAAGGTGTGCCTGATCCTTATTATTCATGGATTCCGTACTTGTGAATTTGCCTACTCACTAGAGTTTATCTGTAACCTTAAAAATCTATACCCATGGCACTTATGCAGTCCTTTTCAGACATGCACAGACAGGCAAAAAAATTGAGTCATTCAACACGCCCGTTCCCAGCTAAGTTTGAACAAGGAGACGCCCTGCCTTCTTTCGGCTCGTACTATGAAAAAGTGTCCTTTTTCTGTGGTCCTTTTAGTGCCGTGTCTTTTGCATTTGTGTGCTTGTTGCTGATAGAACAAGTGCAGTGCTGAAGTGCTGTCTAGTGTTCCTAAGCGCAAGAAGGCTGAGACGTGCCTTTTGGAGAAAAACACGTGTGTTGGGTGTTTCATTCAGGTATGAATGACAGAGCTGTTGGCCGTGAGTTCAGTGTTAACAAATAACAACATGGTACATTCAGAAAAAAGAAGAAGCATTTGCCGATCTGTACCTGGGGCTGCTCCACGGAGTGCTGGAGTAACATCTACAGTGTGTGAGGGAGAGATGGAAAAGTGGCTGACTCTGTGGATTTGTGAGATGACCACCCATTAAAAAACATCTTGTTATAAGGCTGAAAACCCTAACCCTGACCCTAGCCAATGAAATTGACAGTCTTGTTATCCCGGGTCAGGAAAATGTGAAACTCTTCTCAGCTAGTGTTTTATTATATATACGGGATATAATTAATTATTTGTGAGTAATACATGGTAGATAAGGTGTCTTTAAACAGAAACATACATAGAACAAGGTCATGTATGGATCGGTTGATGAAATGTGGGGATCAGAGGCTCAGGGGAACCTCACCCTGTATTTCCCCTGGGAACGGTGGTCCAGGATCCCCTCATTCAGGGTTCACAGCAACTTTATCAAACATAACAGCCACAAACAAGGAGAGCTGACTGTATCGGGTTGGCAGATGACTTTGAGAAACTCTGCTGCAAAGGCTTCCCCTTCCTAGAGATCCCCTCCGTGCTTGCATGGGTGCCGCCTTCATCCCAGACTCCCGGCGACGAGGACACCCCAGCCCTGCTCCACCTGCCTCTCCCGAACACTCTGGAGCCTCAAGCCCTTTTCTGTCCCTGCAGGAATACACCAACCGAAGATGCACATCCTCGGGGCAGAGGGCCAGAACATGTGACATCCCAAGACCTGTCCCCGTATGGCTCAGTCCCAGGATGGTCACCATCAACCCACAGTGGTGGGAAAGCTGTCACCTCTGTCACCTGTGGGACCCGTGGCTTCTGAGGATTTAATGTTTCTTGTTTTGCCATTTGTGGAAAATCCCTGGGTGACGGTGGAGGTGACGCCGCTATGGGTGGTGACTGCCAGCACCGTGCTAGGGCTTTATGTGTATGATCTCAATGAATCTTAGAGCAACTGGAAGAGGTAGGGACTAGGGTTATTCCCATTTTACAGATGAGGCCTTTGAGACCTGTGTGGGGTCAGTACCGCATCCATGGTTACACAGTATGAGGGCTGAACAGTTTGTTAGGGCAAGGCTCGTACCTGTGACCCTGGGCAGCTCTAGAAGAGTCACGTGATGCCGAGCTCAGCGAGGGGGTGAGTGTGGGTGAGTTTCCTCTGCCCTGTCGTCTGTTTACTCGTTTTCAGTTATCACGAGACCTGACGGGCTCTATTGTTCGTGGCGAGTGTGTCCTGGCACCAGCAAGGTGACCGGCAGACACCAGACCTCCAGCCTGTACAACTGTTGCAACGTCCTGACTTCATGATGGCTCAGGCCATAGATCAAATCAATCAAGTAGAGATTATTCATGGGGCAGTTTTCTTAATTTTATTGAGCTTTGGTGACATGAAATATTGATTTTTTTTTTTTTTTTTTTTACATACAGCAATTAAAGGATGCATGAGTTGGGTCCAGCCAGATGCATATTGAATATCCAGATAGAATGGCCATTTCTGCATCTGCCAGGGTGGTTCTCTGCCCTTTGGCAGTGAGGCCGGGAGTGTGGAGGGAGGACCCCACCCGGGCTGGTGTCACAGCTTAGGGGGACCGGGCGAGCCCTCAGTGCACCTCCTGTGAAGAGGGGTGCCCCCCGTGCTCCTGGGGGCATGGTAAGAGCATGTTTGTCCAGCACCAAAGATCGTGGTTCCGTGGGTCTTTGGGGTGCCTGGGGTGACAGGCTCTTGTGGTCCCTGCTGTGCGTCTGTGTTTGGCAAGGCCTCGCTTGTGACGGCTGTTGTGAGGTCAGGTCCTCCAGAAACACCTGCTCTGGGCCCGAACTTCTTTCAGAGACTCTGCATCCTCTGCGCCTTGTAGATTCCTAGGGCTGCAGCCTTCCCTGGCCCTCCGTGCCCCTGTGGGCTGGGTACACATCAGGGCTTCAGTGATCGTAGAGTTGGAGGCTTCAGGTTTACGTGACCACCATGTGGAACAGCTCCGCACGTCTGGAGGGCAAACCAAAGGCGTGTTTTGATTCTTTGGGGTTTTCATGATTTCTGTTTATTATCAGCCCAACCAGTGCTTTCTAGAAAGAGCCTTCTGACAATAGAAAAAAAAAAAAAGATCAATACATCATAGTCAACTTAATACAGCAGTTAGAGGGAGGTGTGATCCAGGGCCCCGAGGCCACATCACACGCACGAGTGTTCAGCGTTGCTCCCTGTGCGGACGCCTTTGCTGTGATTAGTCAAGACTTGCTTCATGCAGGACCTTTGGAGATGGTGGCAGGAATGTTGGCATCAAATAGGGAGGGGGAATATTAGGGGCAGGGGCAGCCTTGGTCTGCCCTGTATGGGGGGTGGCACCGTGATGCTCCCTCTGGGCTCACACGTGCCTTGTTCAGCGGTGTATGAAGCAAGTATGAGCACCTGCTTTTTGTAGAGGACCCCCTGGCCCTGAGAGGCCGAGAGAAGAGCATCCTGGGGTCGCTGGTGCCCAGGTGGAAGCAGGTGTGCCAGGGGCCCTGGTGCTTGCAACAGTGCCCAGGTGGGAACAGTCTGACCAGACCTGGCCCCCAGGCCGGACCAAGCTGGAGAAAGAGCCCTCGGGCAGGTGCTGAGGACAGGGCTTGGCGGGGGGGTGGAGAGGGGTAGGGGTGTCCAGGAGCATGGACAGGGGAAGGTCCTCAATACCCCCGAGGCCTCTGTGGAGCGCAGCTGGCCTCTTCCTTCCTGCAGCCCTGCTCCAGTTCTGCAGCCGTCCCCACACCTCTGCCTGCCCACCCGGGCCTCAGTCCTGGACGCCCCTTTGCTCATGGGGAGGGTGCATGGAAGGGTCCCCGGGCTCCTGTGCCCCTCCCCAGCCTCGTCCCCGCCCAGTGCGCCTGCTGTCACTAATTCCCGGGACGGCCCTGGAAAATGAAACCCAGGCCTCGGCATCCTAAGCCCCTCGCTTGATCTGCCCGAGCTTCCAAACTTGATTTCTTGGAGCCCATTTGCCGAGTCAGCGCAATGCCCTGATTTGATTTTTATGAAGCCTCTTGAGGACCTGTGACGAGAGGTGGCTGTTATTTTCATGGAACAGTTCATCTGGCCGGAATCTGGGCTTGCGTCAGGGCTTTTAAAATCTAGTTAAAGCGGGGCTTCTAAAACAGTCTTTATTGTTTGGGAAAATCATGTAAAGCCCCTCCCCTAACAGTAATCTAGAAAGTGCCTTCCCTGCCCCCCTCCTCCACCCTCGAGAGAGTTGGGGCTAGTGGTTAAGAGCACAGATGGCAGAGCCAGGAAGCCTGGACCTCACTCTGCTGCACCAGCTCCTGGCCGGGAACGTTCTGGACCTGCCACCTGGGGCTGTAGGAGCAGAGTTGATTGGGTCAGTATCTGCCAGTGGCTGGCGAGGAGCGTGGAGCGCTTGCCGTGAGGATGAGGATGCGGGTCTTACGTCCGTGGGACTCTCAGGAGGTGGGGGAGGCAGTCCAGTGAGGCTCTGCACGCAGCTGGGACCGTGCTGGGCCGGGCAGGGAGCAAGATGATGTCCCCATTTTCTGGGGTGACATCAAGGGAGGGACGAAGCCAGCAGGGTGAGGCAGGATGAGAGGAGGCATGGGACTGGCCAGGGACACCGTGGAGACGGGTGGGGCCTGATGGGGGTGACAGGTGGGGTGGGAGCAGCTCCCCAGGTGCCCTCAGGCTCTCCCCTCTCTGCAGGCCCTCTTCAGGTGCCCCCTCTCCCCGCAGGGATTTCTTGGGGGGCGGTTCTCACATCCTCCTGGTGGCATCCTCAGCCCGTTTCTGCTCTGGATTCCCTGATCTGGGGGGCTGTGTGGCCGCCACACATCTCCAAGGGTGCGCTGATTTTCTCACACTCGATCTTGAATTGAAAATTAACTGAGAACCCCGCTTTCCAGGCAGATGAGCTGGGCTCCAGACCACTGGTCTCTCACTAATTCCAAATGCCATCCCTCCTTTACCCGGGGTTTCTGAACATAATTCCCACTCCCCATCTCCTGGGCTGGCTGGCGTCTGCAAGCCCTCCCACGCAGTCTGTGCGAATTGCACTTACGATGTGCCAGGCCCTGGGGGTGCAGAGATGAAAGTGACTTAAGCCTGCATCGAGAAGCTCGTTCTAGAGGGAGACAGACACGCAGAGACTCACCATCCATCCGGGTGGGACTGGGTGATCAGCAGAGACCCCGCTGCCCAGCCCATGTGTCCCTTGCAGGCTTCCTGGGGACGGGCTCCTGCGTGGGTGATAAGCAGAGAGGACCTGGGACTTTGAGGGGGGCTTTGGGAAGTCAGCTGACCAGGCGGGCTGAACGTGGAGGTCACGGGCGTCCTTAGCATGCAGTGGGGCTGGGGATTGTGCCGGGGGCCAGAGCCCTGAAGGAGGACAGGTGGAAGGTGAAGGAATGGACTGAGGATGCTGATGAGAGAGGGACAGAGGAGGGCCATCAGGGGGATGGGGAACTGGGAGGACCCCGAGCGTCTCTGGTGGATGGCCAGGGCAGAGGCTCCCGTGTGGGAGCACAGGGGATGGGTGGGGACCGTCTGTAAGGGCAGGCAGGGAGGGATCCGAGGAGATGCCAGCAGGGAGAGGGTGCCCACCACGTGTGGAGCTGGGATTGCGTTGCTTTGACTCGAATTGCACTGCTTTGCCAGTGGTGTGTGTCCAGGGCAGGTTTCGGGGAAGGAGAGAGGTGGGTGGGGGACTGAGGCAGGGTGCTGCCCAACCTGCGTCTCCCATCCTTGGGCCCCTGCAGCACCGCCACCGTCCCCCACATGTGCCAGGGGCTCAAGACACATCCCACAAGATCAGTCAGTCATATGACATTCCCCAGGAAGTGCAGGGCTCCGTGGGAGAATATATAGTAACAACTTCTGTTCAGGGAGAAAGACCACATTGCTGAGCACGAGATTCGGAGATGGAACAGCATGGCGATGGCAGTCACGGGGTTTGCACCCCAAAGCGCTCAGATAGCGGTCAATGCTAATCAGTTGCTAAAAAAGACACGGCACTGTGTCTTTAATAGGAGGCTAACCAAGAATAGCTCCCAACCCTACATCAGATAATACCATGGACAGCTCAGGAAAACTAAGCACAGCTCAGAAAGGCTGAGAAGGGGTGTGGCACAGGATGGCACCCCAGGGCCTAGCGTGGACTCCAGACCCTGCCAAGACCATAGTCAGCCTTCACGGAAGAGAAGCTGGTCTCTCCCCCTGAGACCAAGCCAAGGCCCAGACCACTGGAGCTGAAGGATGCTTGGATCTGGGCTTGCAGAATCTCATTGCCCTGCTGCTCAGGTGGGTTTCAACAGCCAGCGGATGGTCCTCTTAAGAGCTGGCAGTGTGCTGTCCTTGGTGCTGATGCACTGCTGGGTCTGCCCCACGGTTGGCCACCCTGCCCCGCTCTGGGTGCAGTCAGGCCAGCAGGTCAGCGAGCCTGCGCTAGACTTTGGCCGAGGGGTTACTTCTCAGGACAGTGCTTGGAGCACCGTGTCAGGTAGGAGGGAGGTTGTTGTTCGGGGCGTTGCCTGTTTGCCCTCCTTGGTCAATCCTCCTCTTCATTGGCCCTAACACTTGCAAACGGCCTCTGATTCTGCCTCTGGGACCTATTGGCCCACTCTGACTTCTGGTGCAGCCCTATCCCTCCCCTCACCCTTCCCACTTAGACTTTGGATCTCACGCTTCCCCTAAAAGCAGCCCTTGGTGCCGGCTAGGAGACCTGTTCCTGACCTTCACTTCCAGAGCTTCTGGGTCTCTGGCTGTGGAGGGGTATGCACTGACACAGACTCACGCACCCAAGTGTCTTCCTCAGAAGGGCTCAGACCCAGACCACCCCACACCCAAGCCAGGTCTCTGGGTACTTCTGAGTCCCTCTGGCTACTTCTGCTGCTGCTTTCTTCTCTAGTCATTGAAAATAGATGCTCTTCCTTGCTGTCATCTATTCCCTTCTACATTCATTCATTCGTTTATTCATTCACGGGGACCCAAGTATATAAAAGATAGCATGCTGGTCACTTTTAGAAATATGAATGTTAATTTCAAGAAAGGAGGAATAGTCTAGCCATTCACCAGTCCTCAAAACCTGCTCCAGACACAAGAGTAGTGGCGGGTCAGGGTGCTTCTTGCTGCATTGGATTTGCAAATCACGGGAGATGTCATGAAGTGGAATTGCTGCCCGAGGATTTTCTTGCCTAATATCTTATTAATATTTAATCTCCAACCCTCTTTTAAATGCCAAGAAAAATGAAATCGGATGAATTGAGCCAAAGGTTTCCAAGTCATCTAAAATATGGGCCATTTGGCCCATATTCAGAGATCATGGCCTGGTAATTTTTACAGTATTTGTGGGAAGATTGATTTCTCTTCTGCACCACAGTTATAATGATCAAGTTCCAAAAAAAGACTTTTACATACAAAGCAATATTGTTCAGCCCTAAAAGAAAAGGAAATTCTGACACCTGCTACAGCGGGGATATACCTTGAGGCCACTATGCTGAGTGAAATTAGCCAGTCACAAAAAGACAAATCCTGTATGATTCCGCCCAAGTGAGGTACCTAGATTAATTAAATCCATAGAGACGGAAGTGGACTGATGGTTGCCAGGATAGGGGTGGGGGGAACGGGGGTTAGTGTTTAAAGGGGACAGAGCTTCCGTTGGGGATGATGCAAAGTTCTGTGACCGGATGGTGGTGATGATTGTACATCAGTGTGAATGAACTTAATGCCACTTAATTGTCCACTCAACATTGGTTAAAATGATACATTTTATTATATGTATATTTGCCACAATAAAAAAAAAAAAAGAAAGAAAAGGCTCTTGTCTCGTTAACTGGCCTGAGCCAATTTGAATCATCTAAACCTAAGTTGAGCCAGTCTGAGCCCATGAAGGGGCAGGAGTGGTGGACACCAGATTATTAATCCTGCTGGGCTTTCACATAGGTCATGCAGACCACTGGGTTATGTAAAATGGTTGAGCTCATACCATGTTAGTATCATTAAAAGAAGAATATGGTGTCAAATGTACCATGAAAATATTCTCTCTCCTCATCCTGGTTAAGGAAACCAGATGTTCTGTTTTGCATATTCATGACAGATGAGCAGGTAGATTTAATAGAAGCTTACTGGATGGTTGGGATCTCCTTTACACATTAGCTGGTTAAACTTGTCTTTCAAATTAGGGGTCATAGGGCTTAGTGTTGGCAGCCGTAGGCAGTTCCATTGAGTTGTTTATTCTTTAGGACTAATAGTACTGATTGGAATGGAGAACTCCTTCCCGTATTGCGAGAACAGAGAGCTGGTCTTGGCAGTTCCCTGCGGGGAAGGGCAGTCTCTATAGTCAAGTGGGAGTTAAACATGGGAAGTGCCTTGGAGCTGGAATTCGAACACTGACTTAGCACGGTCATCTGGTTTCTTCTGACCTGGGTGCCTTCGTGTCATCCATTTATCTGATGCCATGCTCGCTGTCACAGAACATGTGTGGGGTGCGCTCTAGGCTGAGGGTGGGGAGCAGTTGGGGGAACAGGGAGGGTCTCGGGGCTCCCGGGAGCCCCCGGCCTGAGCCTGCCATAAGGCCAAGAGATCGCTCTTCACTTTGGAGGGTCGCTGTCGTTAAACTGCTCACACAGGGCTTCTCACCTTGCAGCTAGCGGGGGCCAGGGTGTTTGTAGCAAGCTGGTGGAACCCCTGGGGAAAGCAGCCTGCTGGCCCCCAGCCACGGATGCAGAAGGGATCATGGAGCTTTTCTCCTTTGAGAATTGAGTTACATCAAACATGACACTCCCTGTTTTGGTAGCTCTGCCTGCAGTGATGGGGCTCCCTCCTTCCCCACGAGGGAATACGACTGTGACATCCCGGGTGCGAGGCTGGTGCCCGGGAGGGAGGAGTGTCTGAGGTCCTGCCGCTGCTGTCTGGGTGGCCTGCCTCCTTCCCCCGGCCCACCCTCCTCCCGTTGACCTTTGCATCCCTCAGGAGGGCCGGTCCTGCATAAGCTTGTTGTGACCTTCGAGTAGGGGTCTAATGCTGAGCTGAAGGGGGTATCAAAGGCAGAGGCAGTGTGTTTTAGATCTGTCGAGGGCCCTGCTTACTCTTTCTTTCCCTGTTACTTTAAAATTTTAGCTATAGACACAGAGCATGAAATTTACCATTTTGACCATTTTAGAGTGTACAATTCAATGGCATTTAGCACAGTGTTGTACAACCACCACTATTTAGTTCCAGAACATTTTCATCACCCCAAAAAGAGACCCCATACTTATTTGGTAGTATCAGTCCCCAATCCTCCCTCCTTCTAGCCCCCAGTAATGACAAATCAGCTTCCTTCCTGTGCAAGCAGACCCCCTGAGATACTGTGGTTTGGTTCCAGACCACTGCAATAAAGTGAATGTCTCAATAAAGCAAATCACAAATTTTTTGATGTCTCAGTGCATCTAAAAGTTATGTTTACGGTATACTGTAGTCAATCAGGTGTGTAATAACATCTGAAAAAACAATGTACACACCTTAATTTAAGAGTACTTTATTGCTAAAAAATACTAAGCATCATCTGAACCTTCAGGGAGTCGTAATCTGTTTTGCTGCTGGAGGGTCTTGCCTCGATGCTGATGGCTGCTGGCTGATCAGGCTGGTGGTGCCTGAAGGCTGGCTGGCTGCGGCAATTTCTTAAAATGAGACGACAGTGAAATTTACCCCATCGATGGACTCTTCCTTTCACAAATGATTTCTCTGTCTCATGAAATGCTGTCTGATAGCATTTTACCCACAGTAGAATTTCTTTCAAAACTGGAGTCAATCCATCCAGTTTTGAAATTCTCCTGCTGCTTTATCGACTAAGTTTATGTAATATTCTAAATTCTTTGTTGTCATTTCAACAGTCTTCACAGCATCTTCACCAGGATTAGATTCCTTCTCAAGAAACCACTTTCTTTGCTCATCCATAAGAAGTAACTCCTCATCCATTCAAGTTTTATCATGAGAGTGCAGCAATTCAGCCCCATCTTCAGGCTCCACTTCTAATTCTACTTCTCTTACTGTTTCCACCACATCTGCAGTTACTTCCTCCACTGAAGTCTGAATCCCTCAAAGTCATCCGTGAGAGCTGGAATCGACTTCTTCTAAATTCCTGTTAATGTCGATATTCTGACCTCTTTCCAAGAATCACAAATGTTCTTAGTACCATCTAGAATGGTGAATCCTTTCCAAAATGTTTCAGTTTACTTTGCCCAGATCCATCAGAGGAATCACTGTCTATGGCAGCTGTAGCCTTCCAAAATGTAAATATTTCTTAAATAATAAGATTTGAAAATTGAAATTCCTTCTTGATCCATGGGCCACAGCATGGATGTTGTCTTAGCAGGCATGAAAACAACATGAATCTCTTATATCTCCATCAGAGCTCTCGGGTGACCAGGTGCTTTGTCAGTGAGCAGTAATATTTTGAAAGAAATCTTTTTTTTTCTTGAGAAGTAGGGTCTCAACAGTAGGCTTAAAATATCCAGTAAACCATGTTGTAAATAGATGTGCTGTCATCCAGGCTTTGTTGTTCCAGTTAGAGAGCACAGGCAGAGTGGATTTAGCATAATTCTTAAGGGCCCTAGGAATTTTGGAATGGTAAATGAGCATTGGCTTCAACTTAAAGTCACCAGCTGTGTTAGCCCCGAACAAGAGAGTCAGCCTGTCCTTTGAAGCTTTGAAGCCAGGTACTGACTTTTCCTCTCTAGCTATGAAAGTCCTAGATGGCATTTTTCCAATAGAAGGCTGTTTCGTCTACATTGAAAAGTTGTAGTGTAAAGTAGCCACCTTCATTAATGATCTTAGCTAGATCTTCCGGATAACTTGCTGTAGCTTCTACATCAGCACTTGCTGCTTCAGCTTGCACTTTTATGTCCCGGAGGCGGCTTCTTTCCTTAAACCTCATGAACCAACGCCTGCTAGCTTCAGGTTTTTCTTCTGCAGCTTCCTCACCGCTCTCAGCCTTCATAGAATTGAAGAGAGTTAGGGCCTTGCTCTGGATTAGGCTTTGGTTTAAGGGAATGTTGTGGCTGGGTTTGATCTTCTATCCAGATCACTACAACTTTCCCCATATCAGCAGTAAGGCTGCTTCACTTTCTCATCATTCATGTGTTCACTGGAGTAGCACTTTTAATTTCCTTCAAGAACTTTTCCTCTGTGTTCACAATTAGGCTGCTCCTTAGTGCAAGAGGTCTAGCTTTCGGCCTGTCTTGGCTTTCCATATGCCTTCACTAAGCCTAATCATTAGTTTTTGACTTAAAGTGAGAGACATGAAACTCTTCCTTTCACTTGAACATTTGGAGGCCACTGTATGGTATTAATTGGCCCAATTTCAGTATTGTTGTGTCTCAGGGAATAGAGAGGCAAGAAGGAGAGAGAGGTCGATGGAGGAGTCAGAACCCACACATTTATCAGTTAAGTTCATTGTCTAATATGGGCGTGGTCTGTGGTGCCCCAGACAGTTACAATAGTAACATCAAAGATCACTGATCACCATAACAAACATAATAATCATGAAAAAGTTTGAAATATTGCATGATTTACCAGCACATGACACAGAGACACAAAGTAAGCAAATGCTGCTGGAAAAATGGCACAATAGATGAACTCAACACAGGGTTGCCACAAACCTTCAATTTGTAAATAATGCAATATCTGCAAAGCACAGCAAAGTGAAATGCAATAACACAAGGTCTCTCTGTATAGATTTGCCTGTTTGTAGACATTTCATCTAAATGTAATCATATAATATGTGGCCCTTTGTGTCTGGCTTCTTTCACTTAACAAGATGTTTTCAGGGTTCACCCATGTTGTAGCATGTATCACAACCTCATTCCTTTTCATGGCTGAATGATGTTCCATTGAATGGATATACCACATTTTATTTATCCATTCATCAGTTGACAGACATTTGGGTTGTTTCCACCTTTTGACTATTGTGAATCATGCTCTCATGACCATCCCTGTACATTTTTGTGTAGACACCTGCTTTCAGCTCCTTTGGGTCTACACCTCAGAGTGGAATTGCCGGGTCACATGAGCATTTAATGTTTAACTTTGTGAGGAATCACAGACTGCTTTTCACAGCTGCTAGACATTTTACATTCCCACCAAAAACGCATCAGGATTCTAGTTACGCTCAAATTGAAAAAAAAAGGAACAGCCCGAACGAAGCCTTGATGGCATGGCATTCGGACGCACCATTGTTCAAGGGTGGCTTTAGTTGACCCGTGTGTTTGTTGATACCCTGGCCAACCCCAACGAGTCTGGGGCAGCAGGACCCCTGAGTTGTGCCTCGGTCCTGGTCGGGAAGCTGTCGAGGGCCCAGACCTTTGTTATGTGCATCTTCCCGTCCTGAATGCCAGTGCCCAGGGCGGTGCAGGACACAGAGCAGGTGCCTGCTTGGACTGCCGTGTGGACGCAGACTCTGGGCAGTGCTTGACGAAGGATGGAAATGTAGATGCCAATGAAAAATCTGGTTCTGCTCAAAAATGCTAGTCCCCCGGGTACCACCTGCCCTTCCTGGGGCCCTGTGAACAAAGAGTGAATGATGGAGTGGAGAAGTGATGGGGCCCCGGGGGCAGTGGCAGAGGAAGTTTTAGCGGACGAGTCTCAGAGAACAAGACCAGGCCCCGAGTGGCTTCCCCAGTGCATCTTGTTATGATTCTTGTAAGCCAGAGATCGGCTTCAAAAAGATGCGATCATCCCCAGAGGGATAACTATGATAAGAATAAAGACTTTATCCAAGCTCTCCTCCTCCTGCAGATAAATATCACAGAGTGACCTGAATCGTAAGAGGAATGGGAGAAAAAGAACAAAATTGTCATTTTTCAGAGCCACCTATTTGTCAGGGGATGGATTGGAGGGCCTTTGAGAGAAGACCTGGAGGGCGCTGATCAGACCGTCAGTGGCCCCGTGGGTTATGCTCTCAGCTTGGCCCCACGGGAGCATCCTCAGTGTTGCTGCCCCAGCTGCCCCTCCTGAGCTGGAATGTCCGATGAGTCGGGCTGACCGATGCCTTTGAGAACAGAGCAAGAAATGACTCCTGGAGAAGACTTCTGCATCACTTGGGGTTTCTCTGACTTGGAGTTGTGTCTGGGGGCAGATAGGACAGTCCAACGGCTTCCTTGGCTTTGTGTTCATGCTTTCTGTCCCTCACTCAGCTCCCCTCCATGTCACTCACATGCTTGTCTTTCAGGACAGCGCTCGGAAACACGCAGCTTTTGTTCCAGATGGTGTGAGCGGGCGTGTGCTTGTTTGCTGTTATTCCATCTGAAGCCATGTGGGGTATATTGCCAGATTTTCAGTTTAATCCAGCAGACACAATCAGAATTGATACGTTAAAAAATCCTTGCTTTAGTTTCCCTAACTAGAGCCAAGATATTTATTCGAACAATTTATTCAAATTAGTATATTTTTCTTACAAGCAAGTCATCTCTGCCCTGAACAGCTGTCCCTGGTCCTGGCATTTTGTGACCAGCCTGTGCCGTCACATCGTGCTCTGGTCTCTGGGCTCCATGGAGTGGGGTTCGGGGGGTCCCCACTGCATTAGCATATTTCAGGTCACATGTTTCACTCACCCCTCCCCCCCAGCAATGGCTGATGGGGTTCCAGTGGGTGGCACCGAGAATGCCCCACTACAGGTACTTGATGAGGGATGTGGCCCTCCCATCCCTGTTGGCATCTTATTTTGAGGTGTGCCTGGCTGCTGTACCATGGGGAGGGCACAAAAGGATTTAAACAGCATCTCCCTCTAAGATCCATGTGGGCCTCTAACCATGTTCATTTCAGATCCTGTGTCCCCTGCTGCCAAGCCCCCCACCCTGGCCCTTGAGATGAAAATTTGAGCACCAGATGGGCTCTCCCAAGGAGAAGCAGTACAAGCCGTCCTCCTGCCTCTCTGGAAACAACCCCGGCTGTTTATTATGAGATGCAGTTGTCATGGTGATGAGTGGTCATAGGGAGTTAGAGAAAATGTTGACCTGGAGGGAAGGGTCGAGACTGTGGAAGCTTTGGGGAGAAGCTGCCCTTGTATGTGGACCTGAGACCTTGTGTTGCCTGTGGTCACCATGTGCTGTGGCCCCACACTGAGTTGTCTGGGGGATGGTGTAGGGCACTGACTTCCAGCCTGGGTTCCCCTGGCCAAGCCCAAACTGTGTCCCCCAGAAGAGATACCTCTTCCACTTGCCAGAGACACCCAACACAAGGCCAGTGGCGGTCCTGGTGTTGCCGTTTCCCACTATGTATTCAGCACCTTGATGACAGTCTGTTGCCCCATATGATGGTCCTTTTTCTGCCAGGACAATTAGGTTCTAGCCCAATCTGTAACATTTGTAGAAGGAATGTTATCTTAGTACTTTTGGGCTGCTAAAACAGAATACTATAAACTGGGAGACTTAGAAACAACAGACATTTACTTCTTAGTTCTGGAGGCTGGAAGTCCAAGATCAAGGAGCTGGCAGATTTGGTGTCTGGTGAGAACCCCCTTCCCTAAATAGCCATCTTCTTTTACATCCACACATGGCAGGGGGGGCAAGGGAGCTCTCTGGGATCCCCTTTATAAGGGCACTAATCCCATTCATGAGGACCCCACCCTCATGAGCTCATCTAATCCTAATCACCTCCTAGCAGCCCACCTCCTAATACCATTGCCCTGGGGGTTAGGTTTCAACAGATGAATTTTGGCCGTGGGGGGCGGGGGACACAAATACTCAGTGTGTACTAGGTGTGGTTGACCCCGTTTTCATTTTTCAGTTGATTGGTTGGTTTCTTTGGGGGTTTTGGAGATTCCTGGTGCCTGTTCGGCTCCTTGTAAGGCAGTGCAGGCCTTCAGGAAGTGAAGTTTGTGAACTCAGCCTAGGGATAGTCACCAGGTTAGAAATTTCACAAACAAGAAGGTAAAATACTGATGTGCTCTAAGTGGATCTTGAAATTGGAAGGTGTACAGGACAGCAGAGGGTTGTCTGGGGCATGTCCCACATTAGAGCCTTACTTAAGGCAGACGGGAGCACCCTTTGAGGTGAGAGACCCCTTTGGACATTACAGGAGGTTTTTCCTGGTGTGTCTTGTCCACAGCAGGAGGTGCAGAGCCAGTAGGGCTGTGGCAGGAGCCCATTAGGAGCTCGGGAAGAAGCCTGGCTCCAGTGGGACCCTGGCAGGAGTGACCCCTTCAGGCTCAGCCCTGCAGGAACGGGCGCTGTCTGCTCAGCTTGGGTAGCATGGATCCATGGGGGGTAGATTAGACCTGATAGGAGAAGGATGGGGCCAGACCTGAAAGGAGGGCTGTGATGGGTGGAGCAGGGGGGCCCAGAGCCCTGCCTCGGGACAGACCAGAACAGCAGAGCCAGGTCAGGGCCTACCGGCGCCGTCTGGGGGCTCACGGAGCTTTGGGGGTAGGGGCAGTCTTTTGGGCTTCCAGCAAGGAAGAGGGGACAAAGCAGACATCTGACCCTCCTGGCCCCAGCTGTGCCCTGCACCCCCTCTGCTCCGGGAAGGCCTCATTTTTTCCTGTGGGTTGAGTGAGCCAGATTGCTCTTGGGATGTGGCACAAATCTGCCTGGCCCTTAATTCCCAGCCAGCTTTGTCCACCTCCTGTCTGAGCCATCCCCTCCACGCCCGCGGCCTCTGAAGCCCAGTGGTACCTGCAGTCATGGAGAGGATGCTCAGCTAGAATCCCTGGTCTGCCTGGTGCACAACCCCCCTGTTCCCTTCAGGGCTAGGACGGTGGGCCTGGGTCTTTTCATTTTTCTCTAACCCCCGCACAGAGATCTAATGAAGTCACAGGCCATGACAGTGACAGTCTAGGACAGGGAAGACACGACACATGGCTGTGCTGCCTGAGCCTGTGGGTACCTGGCCATTCCTGTCCACACCTGGAGCCTCAGTCCTCTTACCTGTAAAGCAGGAATGGGCACATCCATCTCATATGGGAAAGGATGCGATCAATAATGTTACTTATTTATAAATAAACATAATGTAAATGTAAGTATAATGTATATGTATGTTCATAATATAAATTTATTTGTAAATAAAACTTATTAATGTCATTGACATCATCATATTGTTACTGCTTGATAATTTATTTCCAGAAAGTTCTGGAACTTGACTTAAGATGCTGGCTCACCAGAGCCTCCTTTGGGGTTTGGACAGTGATTTCAGTGCTTGGATCTGGAGAGATCTTCTGGATAGTACAGGGCACTAAGTAGAGAAAATATACCTAAACTTTAAATTTTGTTCATCGAAGTAAGAGGAATTTTGGGTTGATGTCTTCCTTAAGAGAAGACTTATGACATGTCCTTGGGGCATTTTTCCTCTAGTAGTAGATTGACTAATTTGCATTAACTAAGGAATTTAGATTTTTGAATTTGCATTGAACTAAGAATTTAAGTTTGTTAGAAATATAATTTTAAGCCTTGGACACTGTTGTTGGGAATGTAAAATGGCTTAGCTGCTGTGGAAAACAGTATGGTGGTTCCTCAAAAGATAAAAAATAAAATTACCGTATGATCCTGCAGTCCTACTTCTGGATATATATATATATACCCCAAGAATTGAAAGCAGGAACTCTGAGAGATATTTGTACACCGGTGTTTGTAGCAGCATTATTCACAACAGCCAAAAGGTGGACGCAACCCAGGTGTGCGTGGACTGATGAATGGATAAACAAAAAGTGGTCTATATAAATGGTGGAATATTGTTCAGCCTTAAAATGGAAGAACATTCTGACACCTGCTACAACAGGGATGAACCTTGAGGACATTATGCTCAGTGAAGTAAGCCAGTCAGAAAAAGACAAATCTTGTATGACCCCACTTGTACGCGCTCCTTAGAGTAACTTGATAGGGGGAACTGGTGGTTGCCGGGGGCTGGCGGTGGGGTGGGAATAGGGAGTTAGTGTTTGACGGGGACAGAGTTTCAGTTTTATAAGATGAAAAGAGCTCTGGAGATGGATGGTGATCGTTGCATAATAATGTGAAAGTACTTAATGCCACTGAACTGTACACTTACGAATGGTTAAGATGGCAAACTTTCTGTTATATGTATTTTACCACAATTAAAAATAATAATAAACAAGAAATTAGAAAATATGATTCAAATAACTTTTTAGAAGTATAAAAGTATACATATTATTGGCAGAAAAGTTAAATTATATCTGTATGTACACACACATATGTATATACACATGCATTTTACAAAATTGTATCATATTGTATCTCCAGTTTTGTGTCTTGGTTTATTATTTTTTATTTATTTAAATTTTTATTTATTTTTTATTTTTGTATTTTTTTTTTTTCTCACATGTGAAAACACCATCTTTGTCTTTAACTTCCCGGTTTCCAGGTTTGCAATGGTTTGGAGCAGCCGAGGAAGCAGCAGCGCTCTGATCTCAATGGCCCTGTTGACAATAACAACATTCTAGAGGTAATTTTTCCAAGGAAGAGAGTTCTGGCCCAGGGCCCTGACGTGGGAGCTGCCCACCCTGTCTTCATGGGCTCACCCTCTCCACCATGTTCTTGTCCCACCCAGTGCCTGGGGGAGGGGGGTTCCCATCAGGCAAAGTCCGGTGGCCCTGCGGGAGGAGGAAGGGAAGGCCCTTTCCCGTTGACTCAGACCCACACCACGGTGTGCCCATGTGTTGCCTTTGGTGCGTGGGGGTCATTGGTGCTCCCTGATTTGACAGAAACTCATTCTATCCCATTACCTGACAGTCATGTTCTAAAACAGGATTACTCAAGGGTGGCACCATTGACATTTGGGGCCAGACCCTTCTTTGTTGTGAAGGGCCGTTCTTTGCACTGCAGGGTGTTTAGACACATCCCTGGCCTCTACCCACTAGATGCTAGTAGCAGCCCTCCTCCCCAAGTTGTGACAACCAAAAATGTCTACAGAAATTGCCGTATGTCCCCTTGGGGACAAAAATCACTTGGGTTGAGAACCACAGTTCTAAACCAACAATGTGGTTTTAAACAACAATCCCATGTAAACTTTCACTTCCATGATGGGGAGGTTATTAGAATGAGGCCTTAAGCAAGTTATTTCCCTTTTCTGGATAACATGGTTTGGATGAGATTTTCTAACTTGGATGAAATCACTGTGGCTACCCATGCAGTGGCGTCTGATCTCTTTCCTTGCTTTTAAAGATGTGCCTGGAAATTCTCATGCGCACCAGTTAGGGAACCACTGGGTGTATTCCTTCCAGCAGTGACATGCTAACCTGGTTTTAGCTGATGGCCTTTTGTACCCCAGGTTTTCCATGAGAATTGGTTACATGTACCCCACCCAAACATCATGGCGCCGGAAAGACACTGGTTTGCTGTAAGGAGCTGACTTCTTGGGAAGACCAGTCATGATTAATTAATTATGGTAATTAATTAATTACCATAATTAATCACCACCATTAATTATGGTAATTAATCATCTTAGCCTAGATCTTATGGGCCAACTACTTAAACCTATTGTGTGTGTGTGTTTTCATATTTCCTAACAGACGAAGAAGGTGGCATCATTTCCAAGTTTTGTGGCTGGTAAGTGACTGAATTTTCTCTCTTAGGGGGCAGCTGACATATTTTTATGTCAAAGCAAATGGGACTTTGACTTTTGGTTTTCTCCCACAAAGCTTGTGTAGAAAACACACCTTCAAGGGGAAGGTAGTTCTACAATAAGGCAAGGTGCCCAGCCCCACGTCTTCAATGGGAGTGGAGAAGATCCAATTGATTAAGGGACAGGAAACCATCCCATTTAATTACACTTTCAGTAATGGCCTCACACATGACACGATGATTGAATTAATAGAATGAAATGTCTCTGTATAAGCTGCTAATTACGATCTAACACTTTTGATTAAGGTGGATATAATTGCATCCAAATTTAGACTGCTAGTTTTTTTTTTTAAAGACTTCATTTCCTTCCACTCTCCTGTCTCTTTTGAGGAGGTCAATATAGCATTTTAACATTCAATTAAAAAAAAAACCCAGCTGATCTGTTCTGTGTCACTTTTGGTGTGGGGAACACTCCTGCTTGGCTGTTGTCTGAAGGGCATCAGGGAACCCCTGGCAACTCCTTTAAGATGCCTTCCAACCACACGGTAAAGAGCCTCTTAAAAATAGAATCTTGGGCTTCCCTGATGGCGCAGTGGTTGAGAGCCCGCCTTCCAATGCAGGGGACACGGGTTCATGCCCCGGTCCGGTAGGATCCCACATGCTGCAGAGCGGCTGGGCCCGTGAGCCGTGGCTGCTGGGCCGGCACGTCCGGAGCCTGTGCTCCGCAGCGGGAGGGGCCACAACAGTGAGAGGCCCGCGTACCGCAAAAAAAAAAAAAAAAAAAAAGTAGAATCTTTGCTTTGCCAGGAGGCTGATTCCTCCTGCTCTTGCTAGTGGGTCACAATAAACAATGTGAAGTTTCTTAATTCTTTCAATAAGCTGGTAATTGATTTTTATGAATATTTATGTGAGCAAGGTAAATTAATCTTCAGAAATAAATGACCTTAGACTTTTGCTACCCTGGTTTTCTTTTTTAGTAAAGAACTAAAAAAACCCGGGAAACTGAAGCCCTCAAATTCCCTTTCAAGGGACTGACTGGTTTAAATCAGGCTAGCCCAACTCAAACTGGTTAAAAGTGAATTCACTGGCTCAACCCGGTTGCAACTGGTTCCATGTTATTCTGGCTCGGTGTTGTTCCAGCTGGATAAAAACCAGTTTTGAACTGTCGGAACCAATATTACACAATTCAAATAGGCTTGACCCCATTTTGACCAATTCCAGTAGGCTCAGATGGATTTCGCTCAGCAGTTTACATGTGGTTTGGGGTACATTTTAGCTGGTTCAGACTGGATCACACTGGTTTTCATCAGGTCACAGTAGATTATGATGATCCCAATCCAGCCTGCTAGTGTGGTTGTTCCAGGACCCAGTGACTGGCAGGACCCAGCATCTCCTTCATAGGGGAGGATGTGGTACATCCCAGCTCCAGTCTCCCTGGTGATCAGGATGCCAGGATGGGGCTGTGCCAGTCCACTGGTCTGGTGATGCAGGCTCTTGTGGATCCAAGAAGCTCGCTTTTCTTTTGTTTTGTTTGACTACTCCGCGCGGCTTGTGGAATCTTAGTTCCTCGACCAGGGATTGAACCCGGGCCCCCCACAGTGAAAGTGCCGAGCCCTAACCACTGGACCTCCAGGGAAGTCCCAAAGCTCACTTTTCAACATATTTCATGGCGCCATTTGGGCAGGGCTCCCTCAAACTGTCTGGGGGGATGATTTGCACATGAAGCCCCCCTGGCTTGAATCAGCCTCATATCTGCAAGGAGGGGAGGGGGAGGGACCAGGAAGCAGAGTTTGTGCCTGGGTGCCCCGAGGCATACCTCTAGCAATCAGACTTCCAGAAGACTCCCCGCTCTGTACCAGCTGACTGTTCTAGACCAAATCAAAACAGCAGCCTCCAACCAACCCAGACTGGCTAAGGCTGCTTGTGACCAGCTCAAACCAGTGTGGACCGCCTTACTTTAGAGTGTCCTATAGAAGAGAAGCCCTTCGACTGTTATGAAAACGTAGCGATCTTAAAGCAAACACACACCCCTTCATAGCAGAGGATTCATATTCAACAAAGACTTGAAGGACCAAAAGTCTGCCTCAGGAACAGGAAGAGATAATGATGAAACACCCTAGGATGGAATGAATGTGGGGAAACCACCCCCAAATTAGACACCTTGATCAGTTAGGAATGCATTTCCATGCACCTGCTGGGAGCTTGTCCAAACAGGGAAGCTTGTTGTGTACAGAGGTCCAGAGGCTCCTGGCTCCTGGCTCCATGGATTTGTGACACGGGGATCGGCCTTCTCCTTGGGCGGGTCACTTCAGCCCCAGCCAGTGTCCGTATCCTTCCGGACGCCACTCCCTGTTCCGGGCAGGAAGCAGAGAGAAAAGGACAAAAGTCCACACCAGTCGTGGTAGAGATGGGAAAGATGGTGACTGCGTCTCGATGGAAGATGCATCTTTGGGGGGTACAAAGCTTTGGAATTCCCATGGAGGGTGCCTTGTAACTGGATGTGTCCCTCGAGGGGCCCCTGGAAGCCGTACCCATGGAGTGAGTGTAAGAGATGTTGTCTCCTGGGACACTGGGACGGCTCCACACACCCTCACTGATGGGTGTTTCTTACCCTCGTGCTCGAGGCGAGCCCCTGGGCAGCTGTGTGGACACTGCGTGGACTCTGGGAAGAATCCAGCCGACAGACTGTGCTTCCTGCCTTATTCCCTCTGAGGAAGCAGCCCCACGTCTGGTTGAACTTAGGAGCCCTCATGACTCTTGAGTGTTTAGTTGAACCTTAAAGTCTCTGATGACCTCTTTGTCTCCTATCGGCCAGAGATGTGCCAGTGACTGCACCCTGAACCTCAGGGTTGCCTGGACCACTGGGCTTCCAGGAAGCAGGGGAGCGGGTCTGGAGAGGGGGCTGGAGGGGACATGCCCTCGGTGTCGGCCACACCCCGTCTGGCAGGCGCGCATTCCAAGCGCAGGGGAGTCTTCGGGCATGTTCAGTCCTGCGGCCCAAGGTGTCAAGGGCTGAGAAGACCCGCTGTGACCTTGAGGAGGAGTGGGACTTCTGCCAACTCTGCACTTCGGGAAACCTTCCTGGAGCCTTGATGAGGGAGAGCCTTCAGTCCCAACTCATGCCTTACTTCACATCCTATGTTGTTAATAATAATGAAAGATGGGGCTTCCCTGGTGGCGCAGTGGTTGAGAGTCCGCCTGCCGATGCAGGGGACGCGGGTTCGTGCCCCGGTCCAGGAGGATCCCACATGCCGTGGAGCGGCTGAGCCCGTGAGCCATGGCCGCTGAGCCTGTGCATCCGGAGCCTGTGCTCTGCAACGGGAGAGGCCACAGCAGTGAGAGGCCCGCGTACCGCAAAAAAAAAAAAAAAAGAAAGATGATAGTTAACAGTTACAGTGATGCTGTCTTCACATGTCTCAGGTGCAGGGTGTGTGCCAGTCCCTGAGCTGGGCCCTGTGCATCTCCTTCACGTCAGCCTAACTCACAGGTTAGGAAGCAGTGAGGCTCCTCCGAGGCCCCGTGGCTGCCAAAGGGCTGAGCCGGGCCTTGGATGCACGTCTGGGTACTTGACAGCCCGCCCTCCTCTCCGAGCTGGTTTCCTGACTCCCTAGTACGCCTTCATTCAACACCATCAGTAATGGGCCAGATAGTCCTTGTCAGCGCTACTCGGGCCTGGCACGACGCTGATGCCTTAACCACGCTGACTCGGTGACCTCCTACCAACCCCCAGGGACGGTGCTGCCACAGATGAGTAAACCGAGGCTCAGAGAGGGCGCATGGTCAAGTGGTCCCTGCACAGCCGGGATGGGAATCTGGGCTGGGAACCGGGCTGGGGTCTGAGCTCGCCGCGCCCGGCTGTACTGTCCGAGCAGCCCACCGGGTGCAGCAGGAGTAGGGGCGCCTTCACCTGGTGAAGATGCACGGCTCCAGTTCTGGGGAGTCCACTGAGGCTAACCTTCTGGATATCAGAGCTGCTGGCCCCACTCAGGCTCAGAGTCACCAAGTCATTGAAGGAAGAGCCCCCCCCCCAACCGGTGACCACCGTCTGTGGGAAGATGCTGGCCTTCTCGGACCCTCTTGGTTTGGAAGGTTGACACTGCAGGGTACCTGTGGAGGGTGGACCCCTGCACAGAGCTCTCCCACCGTCCCGTGGGGAGGCATCCCAGGCGGCAAGGAGTAGCAGGAACGCCAGGGTGTTTCCTCCCACGGGCCGTGGAGGTGGCAACATGCGTCCACGTGGGCCAGAGGGTCACCTGCTTCTGAACGAGTATATGTGAAAGTCTAGCTTTTCTATCAAACCAGACATGTGCTTATTAAAACCCAAAGGCTGCTGCTGGTCTCGGGCAATGGAGCCCCACAGCAGCAGCTTCAGCACCAAAGGCTGATAGATGGTGTTCTGTTCGTCACACTGCTCTCCCCCTGGTCCAGCAGCCAAGGCTCCCGTGTGGTGGCCTGGACCACCCACACCCCACTAAGACCCTGGGCTCATGCTCAGATGCCTCTGGTCCTCCAATCCAGGGCCCCTTAAAGGGGTCCTTACACCCTGTCGTCTGAACCTGTCAATGTCCCACCATGGGTGCTGGGAGATCATGGGGGCCTCATCCCCCGACTTCCAGACCTCGGGCTGAGCTCACCTCACAGCTTCCCTCTCTGAGGGGTCCTCACAGTGGTGATGAAGCCACTTGGCTATATTTATACACTGGGCACTTCAGATCTCAGTCTTGGTTTGCTCTTAAAGTAAGCAATTGGGGTGAACTGTCCAGATAAGACTCCTAAGTTGAAGGCAGCTCTCACCTCCTCCTTGTCAGCCTGTGACGGGCAGGGCTCCCGAGCCCAGAGCAGGCCTGGGTGGACACGTGGGCCCCCTGGGTCCGGGGTGCTATTGGCCAGAGGGTGGGAGTCAGAAGGGAGTGGAGCGTTCCATAGAGGGCTTAGGAAAACCAAAAAGACTTCTCCTTGTTAGAAACAAACAAAACCATGTGAGATCTTGTCTCCAGTATTCTATTTGGTCAGCATGAATAGGGCTTGGACCTGTTTTTAAATGGGAACATTTATTCACGAATAGAGGTTTGTTAAGCTTTCTGTGAATAGTGCTTGTATCAATCCAAGAGCCATAAGATTGAAAAATGATTTCTACCCTGGAAATCTCTGTGGTACCTTCCCCTTTTCTATCTGCACATCCCAGACCCCTAATCGCTCTCTGCAGTAGAAGCCGTTGTTAAATTTCCTGTGAATCCTGCCAGAAATTTCCTGGGCATATATAAGACTATACATAGAGCTTTTTATTTTTTTTTAATATTTTATTGAAGTATAGTTGATTTTAGACCTTTTTCTTAAGATAGATATGGGCCACATGGGTCTGCACTTAGCTCTCTCACTTCTTGGTAGATTTCACTTCTTGATAGATTTCTTGGTAGAGACAACAACTATAACTTCACCTAATTATTCAAGTGGTAACACAGGAGTCAGTGACGTGGCCCTACGATGCCCTAGGATGGGGTATTAATCAGCCCCCTCTGGACTGATGTTTACATGGTTTCCACTCTGTGCAGCACTGAGCAGCCTCGTGGGTGAGTGCTTGTGATCAGGTGTGAGTTGACTTCTTTTCTTTTCTTTCTTTCTTTTTTTTTTTTTTTTTTGGTCGCATTGGGTCTTTGTTGCTGTGCGCAGACTTTCTCTAGTTGTTTCGGGCTAGTCTTCATTGCGGTGCACAGGCTTCTCATTGAGGTGGCTTCTCTTGTTGTGGAGCACGGGCTCTAGGGGCGCAGGCCTCAGTAGTTGTGGCTCACAGACTCTAGAGCACAGGCTCAGTAGTTGTGGTACATGGGCATAGTTGCTCCACGGTATGTGGGATCTTCCCGGACCAGGGCTCAAACCCATGTTCCCTGCATTGGAAGGCAGATTCTTAACCACTGCGCCACCAGGGAAGTCCCATGGTGTGAGTTGTTTTAGAGAAGCACTTCCTGGATAGAGCGGGGTTACAGGTTAGCATCACACCTGCTTGGATAAAGATGACCAGATTGCTTTCCCAAGAGGTAGAGAGGTCACATGGCTCTCCATCATGTGTGAGAATGTGGGTCACCTGTACTGTGTGCCATTCCCGTTTGCTCTTAGCCCCAGGCTGCTGGGTGGAAAGTGGTATCTTGGTAGTTTCACGTGCATATTTTCCATCAGAAGTGAATCCCAGATACCATTTTCCTATGCTTATAAGCTGTTGGTGTTTCTTTCCCTGTGCATTGCATGTTTATTTCCTTTGCCCATCCCTCTATCAGATTTTTGGTGTTTCTTATTTATTTGTGCTGTTCTTTACATATAAAGGAAATTAGCCCTTTGGTTTATATTGCAAGTTTCCCCCAGGTTACAGTTGTCTTTTGAATTTCTTTTTGTTTGTTTGTTTGTAGATTTTAAAATTTGCTGAACATTTTATGTAGTCAAGTGTATTCATCTTTTTCCTTTGAGGTTACTGAGTTTTTGAGATTAGTATGACCTTCACAGTCCTAAGATATTTTTAAGATAAAGTTTTCTTCTAGAGCTTTTATGATTTTATTTTGAATTAATTAAATATTTGATTTATTTGGAATTTATTTTGGTATATGGATCCAGGAAAAGTTAACATTTCAAATGAGACAGCTAACCAGTTGTGCCAAAGCTATTCAATGAATCTTTTTTTCCACTGGTTTGAAATGCAGCCTTCATCATACATGAAATTTGCCATGTACATGTAGGGCTGTTTCTGGATCTGTTACACTGATTTGCCCACTCAGGTTCCCGAACCAGGCTGCTTGCTTTCCTGGATTTATGCTGCATTTTATTCCCTGGTACAGCTAGTTCTTCCCCTTGCCACCATCATTCCTGATCACAAATTCCCTGGATCCCCTTGCATATTTATTTTTCCGTAGAAACTTTAGAATCAGTTTATCTAGTTATGCAATAAAAATTCCTATTGGTTTTTTAATTTGGCATGTCATGCATTAAATTTATCTATATAGGGGAAGTGTCAGCTTTACAATATAGAATCTTAGCCAGAAAAGGACTTATCTTTCCATTTATTCAAGCTTGTTTATCTTCATCAATGAAATTTTTTTCTTAAAAATCCAACACACATGTTGTTAGTTTATTCCTTGGTGTTTTATCCCCTTTATAAATCTTATCTCTTGTTTCGTTATTTTTTCTAACATATTACTATTGTGGCTACAAAGAAAGCTATTGATTTTTTAATACATTAAATTTGGAACAACTGCCTTAATGAATTCTTTTCTTTCTTGAGTAGATTTTTAGTTGTTTTCTTGGGTTTTTCTTGGTACACAGTCATGCCATCTGCAAATAAGAATGATTTTTGCTGCTTCCACTCTTGTTTTCTGTTACTTTTTCCTCTTGTCTAATTGAATAGGTAGAATACAAGGAACAATGCTATAGAATAGTGATTTCTTTTAAAATGACGCCTTTGGGGAAGATACATCTTTTTAATTTTTTATCATAAAAAATTTCAAACGTATACAAAAGAAGAGAGAATACTATGATGAACTTCTGTGCCCTCAGCTTCAGTTTCGACCTGCTCACGGCCAATCTTGCTTCATCTACATCCCCACCCTCTCCTAGATTATTCTGAAGCAAACCTCAGATCTCACTATCCTCTTTAAATGTTTCGAATATGTATCTCTAAAAGATAGGAAGTTTGTGTTTAAAGATATTGCAATACTATTACCACAACTAAAATAAAATAATCATTTCTTTGTATCATTAAATCCCCAGGCAGGGCTTCCCTGGTGGCGCAGTGGTTGGGGGTCTGCCTGCTGATGTGGGGGACGCGGGTTCGTGCCCCGGTTCGGGAGGATCCCACATGCCGCGGAGCGGCTGGGCCCGTGGGCCATGGCCGCTGGGCCTGTGCGTCCGGAGCCTGTGCTCCGCAATGGGAGAGGCCACAGCAGTGAGAGGCCCTTGTACCGCAAAAAAAAAAAAAAATCCCCAGGCAGTGTTTGCCTTCCCCCAGATTACAGTGTGCTTATCTGTATGAGGGTCCAGACAAGGGCCATGCATTGGGATCAGCTACATGTCCCATTCTCTTATGTGTCTTATTTTATAGGTTCTCTATCCATCTCTCTTTTTTCTCATTTACAATATTTTTGTTGTTGCTTTTGTGGAAGAGTCTGTATCATTTGTTTCATGGAGTGCCCTGTAGCCTGGATTTTGCTGATTGCATCCTCCTGGGGTTATTGCTGTAAAATGTTGGGTGTTTAGATAAAGAGGCTTGATCAGATTTAGTCTGGTTGTTTTGGGCAAAAAAACTCAACCTTCATAGGTATTGTGTTTTTCCATCAGGAGGCACATGCTGGTTCTTTGTTTCTCTCTTTGTAATATTAGCAGCCATTAATGATCATTGTCTAGATCCATTAATTGATTAGAGGTTTCAAAATGATGGTGTTTTAGTTCCATCATTTCTCATTTCTTCTTGATTATCTGGAGTTTTCCTCTGCAGAGAAACTTGCCCTCATCAAATATACAGTTACCCAGAGTACAGTTCATACAGGAAAAGCTAGTTAACTACTTGATTCTTTCTCTTTATTTAAAAAATTTTAAGTTAATAAGTTTCCCTAACAACCTCTAAAGATTGAAGCATGGTTGGCGTGTCCCACTGTGTCGTGGATGTTATCCTTATTGGGGTTGAGGTTGTCCTGTCTTTGGGAGGAGCCTCCCGAGGTTGGTTCCCGAGTCCTGTCAACATGACCCCTGTCATCTTTGGTAGCTTCCTTGCTTTCTGGTATGACTAGATATTGCAGGCTCATCTTAAACACCTCTCACTTCAGGACTAGGACAAGTTGTTTCTAACAGGAGCCCTGGGAAATCGTACTTAGAGACTGTAATCTGCTCACTTTGGGTGCTCATTGCTACTGATTTGGTCAGAAGGGTAAGAAATGTATCTGTGGTGGGGTGGCTCCCAGTGAGCCCCACCTGCTGGTATTCGTGGCCTTGGGTAACCTCTCCCCTTGAGAGTAGGTTGGACTTACTGACTCACTTCTAGTGGACAGAATATGACGGAAGGGATGTCCTTCCCAAGATTAGGTTACAGAAAGCCTGTGACTTCTTTCTTGCTCTCTCTTGCTTGCCTACTCTGCCACGTGGTGAGTAGCTCTGTCAGATAGATGCCCACGTGGGGTCTCTGGCCAGCAGCCCTATAAGTGAACTTGGAAGTGGATCCTCTCCTATTAAGATGGCTACAGCCCTGATTGTCATGGTGATTCCAGCCTTGAGAGAGACCCTGACCAGAGGCACCCAGTTAAGCCACACCCAGATTCCCCACCCACAGAAACTGAGATAATAAATGTGTATCATTTTAGCTGCTAACTTTGGAGATAATTAATTACCCATATGTATATATAAGTAACTAATACTCTGTATATTTTTAAGATAAAATACATCATGATTCATACTGATGCTTTGCTAGCACTATAGGGTTTTTTACATTTGTATCTTCCTTTTCCTATATCCCAAATCTCCAGTCTCAAGGTCACCAACATAATTCTGCATTTCTTTTATTCCACTAATCATACAGCAGTCACAGAATAGCAATACCAATGTCACCGAGGACACTGGATTACAGTATATACAGTAAAGATTTGTTTGCACTGACTTTTGTCTTTAGAGTATAGCTCACAAGGGATGTACCAGCAAATCACTGCATTTGACAATCATTCGGAATGGTTCTTCTCTTTGTGATTAGGTCATAACTGGATACACATTTAGATTCATTTTTCTTTTAAATCTTAGGAATTTACTTTTTAAAATTTAATCTCGTTTTATAATTATATAAAGTACTTACATGGTTCAAAAATCAAACATACATAACAGCATATATGCACAGATATTCAGTTCCTTTCCTCCCACTACAGATAAGCATTTTTGACATTTCACATACTTTTCTTATAAGCATATCTTCCCCTTTCTTGGATAATGAGTTGGGTAACCCCCGTCTCTCCATCCTGCTTTTTTAACTTAATCCTGAATCCTGGATGTGATGAGTTCCACGCTGGGCAGAGCAGGGCAGTGTGTGGAGGACTCTGCTGCTCCAGAGACCCGCCCGACCCCCGTGCAGTTGGATGTTCCCTCTGCAGGAACATTTGGGTGGTTTCCAGTTTTTTTGCTGTTACAAATAGGGCTGCAGGAAACAACCTTATGCATACGCCTTTTCCTATTTTTGCCAGTTTTTGTATTCATTCTGCTTTTTCTGGGAAAGAGTTCTCCCAAGTACAGGAAGCTTCTGCCCACGACAGGTCGTGGGCAGATTTATGCACTGTATCAGGTTTGGCTTTGACCTTTTTTTCCGTGACTCCCTGTTTTTGAGTCGCTTCCGCCCAGTGGTCAGTGACTTCATCTCCAGCCAGTGTCTAGTGCTCCTCCCTGTGGATCCCTCAGGCCTTTCCTCAGTGATGCTGCCCCCTGCCTGCAGACCCAGGCGTGGCCTCTCCCCGGGAGTGTCCCATGGTCTGGCTTTCAGACAGTGTCTTCTCTTTTACATCAGCCTTACAGGATCACCTTTACCCTTGCACGGCTTCTCAGAGGCACCGCCCTGGCTGTGTTGGGGCGTCTGGCTCTGGGACAGGCTGATGCGGTGGGCAAGGTATTGGGGGCCGGCAGAGCCCACCCGGGGCCAGACACCACCCCCGGGTCTGCCCAGTCTCATGTTCCTCCCTCTTGCCTCCTCTCCCTGTTACAGGCCCTTCCCAGGCCAGCTCTTCTATGATCTGGGTGCTTCCTGGACGTGGCCTCCGTGCCCTGCCTGCTCCCTGTCTATCCTTCCCGCCCTGCCCAGTCAGGGCTATGCCCCTCCTCCCGGTGGAGTCAGGTCCCTCTCTGCCTTTTGGATCCCCAGCCCATCTGACATCTTTCCTCCCCTGTATCTTCCACGCTCCTGGCCACTGGCTTCTGAACACAGTGTCCTGCCCTGCGTCCGCCCACACCCCCATGCTCACTTCCTCTGCTTCTTAACTGGGACTTGGGACTGGCTGCCTCCTTCTCGGTTCCTCCCTCACACCCCTCAACCCATATGCAAGGTCACTGCCCTATAAGCACTGGGGCACCTTTCTCCTCCCACCAGTGCCGCACAGCTGGGCATGCCTCCCTATCTAAGGCCCTTCTTTTCCTGGCCTCCCTCCACCTTCTCTGTCTGTGTGCCCTTCTTGGTTTTGCCGGTCACCTTCCACCACCTGGACAGAGAGCGTCGGAGCTCAGCAGAGCCCTGCCCCCACCCAGCTCCCTCCTCCCCTTGGTGATTCTCCCATGCCTGCAGCTTTACTTGGCACCAACATGCAGTTCCCTTGGACTCCTGAGTCCAGCTGCCCCCTGAGCTTCTTTTGGGTGACTCCAGGCTCCTGCCACTAAACTTGCTCAGAATCCTCCCCACCCCCTAAGCTCAGAACTCTCCCAGGGTCCTCTTCTCAGTGAGTAGCAGCTGTGTCCATCCAGCCCTGCAGTGAGCTCTCTAGCTCTCCATACTTCCTCCTCCAAGCCCCCTCCAGGTCCTACTGATTGAGCCTGCAGGGTGAATCAGTCTGTCGCTGTCTGTTCATCACCCTGTTCCGCATCATAATCATCATCATCATGACCGTCACCATCATCATCATCACCATCATCACCATCATCACCACCATCATCGCCATCACCACCACCATCATCACCATCATCACCACCATGATCATCACCATCATTATCACCACCACCATCATCATCATCACCACCACCATCACCATCATCACCACCATGATCACCATCACCACCATCATCACCATCATCACCACCATGATCACCATCACCACCATGATCACCATCATCACCACCATGATCACCATCACCACCATCATCACCATGATCATCACCATCATTATCACCACCACCATCATCATCATCACCGTCATCACCATCATTATCACCAGCACCATCATCATCACCATTATCATCACCATCATCACCATCGTCACCATGATCATCACCATCATTATCACCATCATCATCATCACCATCATTATCACCACCATCATCATCATCATCACCATCACCATCATCATCCTCATCATCACTTGCTTGCTAGGACTCCTTCAGTAGCCTCCCAGCTTTTTTCCCTCCCTCCCCTATGCTTTTTGCCTGTTTGCCTCCTGAGTTACTTTCTAAAGGCAGAGAGCTTGGGCTCCTTCCCTGACTGATACCCTGGAGTGACAGTCCTGGGTGTGGCCCCAGGATCCTCACATCTGGCCGGCACTTGCTCTGCAACCTCAGTTTATCCTAACTGCTGGCCCACCCCCTGCATCCAGCAGTTTGCACATCTCCCTGCCACCCCAGGGCCTTTGCACCTGTTCTTGCCTCAGCCTGAGAAGCTCTCTCCTCCTCTCCCTTTGGGGCTTGTTGATTCCCTTTCACCCTCCAGAGCTCAGCTCAGAGGGCAGCAGCCCCAGATCCCTCCCAAGGGTGGACTTCCCTGCTGCTTCTCCCCGGCCACTGTGTTCTGTCTTTGTGCCACTCACCATGGGCCATCCTGATGCATCTACTTTGTGACTGTAGGTTCCGTGTCTTTGGTCACAGAGGGCCTCGTGGACAAGAACTTAGAAATGCTTTGTGCCTGAGTCAGTGACTGGTCTTGGGCAAAATCATTTGACTCCACATAGACCATGCTTCTTCGTAAAATTAGGACACTGAGGTCTGCTTCATGAGCTTGTTGCAGGCCGGATGGAATGGAAGTTGCCCAGGAGTCTGGTGTGTTGGGGTGGGGCTGCACTCGGAGGCTTTCTGATTACACCCACAGTCCCATCCAAGGCTGTGCCCTGGCTCCACCCGGCCACCCCCTCCAAGACCCCAGGGAGCAGCAGGCACAGCTGAAAGAACCTGGGGCCAGGCCACTGGCTGGAAGCCTTGTCCACCCTCCACCTTCAGGATAATCCCCCCAAAGGTGGCAGGGCCGGGGGCTCCAAGGCATGGCCCTGGGGACCTCCCACCCCGTTCCTGTTCAGAGAAGCCAGTGGGGTGTCTGGTTCTCCAACGGGTGTTTCAGACGAAGGCTTCCTCTAGCGGGGAACACACTGAACACCTTACTTTTTCTTATCCAGGCTGTGCAGGGACATTCTGATACATGCATGTACATGTATTGTCGTGCAAAGATAGTTACTGGAGAAATCACCCTCTGGGGAGACCGAATCTCCTTCAAACCTCTCTCTCTGTTCTTTTGTTGTTCTGTATCAGCTTCGGGTTCATTCAAGAGTTGAGCAAAATAAGGACAGTTTATACCCAAACATGCATGGCCAGCTGCTTCAGTCTTAGAATGAAGCCGTTTGATCCTTGGTTCTGCATTTGGTGGTTGGAGTTGAGAGCTGTGGCTGTGAAGCTGAAGTACCACCCCCCGCGCCCCGCCCCCCGCGCTGGCCACTACTCTCTGCCACCTAAGGCGAGTGGGGCTGGGTGGGAGTCTGAGTGGCGGGAAGGTGCTGGAGGCATTGTCATGTGTATTGTCTCCTCTTTGAAGAAAGATCAAAGCAGGAATGAGAAGACCCCCTGCCCCATGGAGGGCAGCCTCTGCTGTAACAAAGCCCCCAGTCCCTCCCTGGCCTTTTCCCAGGGAGCAGGTGTCCATGGGTGCGAGTGGTGGACCCCACTGCCCGGGATGGGGCGCCCTTCACAACAGGAGTCTGTGCCCCCAGGTCGGCCCCAGATCTGGTGGCGACATGGGGCCAGCCTTTAGTAAGGCTACTCTGGGGCATGCAGTGAGACAGAATGGTCCAGGGAGCTGACCAAGGCCCCCCTGGGGAACTGGCAAGGGGAGTATTAGAAGACGGAGGCCTCAGAAGGTCTACCCTCACCCCCAGGGATGGGGGGGCACGGAGTGTCATGTGCCCCCCCCACCCCACAGACAGGGCATGGGGACACTTGCTGAGGACCAGGCCCTGGGCGCTGGCTAGGGGTGTGGGGCGGGCGGTGACCCCAGGGCTCCTGGGACCATCTGGACTTTCCCCCAGAACAGAGTGACGCCATCTACTGGTCGGTAATGGTCACTGCAGGGAGGGCCGGTGACCCTCTGCAAGAGGTGGACCCTGGGGCCGTATTCACCAGAGGAGCAGATGGCATGAGATGGTAGAAACGCAAGTACCCTGCTCAGGAGCCCTGAGGGGCAGGGTGGAGGCTGCTGCCTTGTACTAGATGCCCCGTTCCCTCTGTTGGGCATGGCTTCTGCCTCTCCCTGGCTGGTGACAGTCCCCGATGTGTCCACGTGCGGACCACAGCTGCTGATGGACTGACAGGGAGGGGCCCCCTCCCGGTGCCTCCCCTCTCCCATTATCCCCTCCCCTCCTCTGGCACCCCTAGCCCTGCCCACCTGGGAGAAGATTGCTCATCTGCAGAGCAGCGACCAAGGTGCCTGAGATGGAAGGGACAGCTTGCTTTGACCCTGGCCGTGGAGCCCCTCGAGGGTCAGCCGGCTTTCTCTCCCTTGTCGGGAGCAGAGTCCCTGGACAGCCGCCTGCCAGCCCCTGAGGGCGAAGCGGGTGCTGGCCTGTGCCTGGCAGAGGGGTTCCTCCTAAGGTGAACGTGTTGATCTTGTCTGCTGGAGGTCAGGTGGTTCCAAACAGGCTGCCCGGAGTGGGACCCAGTATGCGGGCATCAAGTTCAGATTCCAGGCCCCCCCCGCTCCGGCTTCCCTGAAGGGGCATCTCCGAGGCAGGGGAGGGACTCTGCAGGCTCCTGGGGCTCTGCAGGTGATTCTGGGCTCGGCGGGGGCTGCCTGGGGTCTTCCCCTCTCCCTCCTTCCCTCCTCAAATGACTTCAGCTTCAGCTGTTTTTAAATGACCTGCCACCTCCCACCACCCCATCAGGTACGGGGTTTAAAAGAGGGTCGTATCACTTGCAGCCAGGAGGTTCTGGGTGTTGGGTGACGGTGGAGGCTGTCACCCAGCATGTGGCTGCTTTGGGTCTGGTCCCGGCTCTGTCGCTTACATCTGCGTGACCCTCCCCCCGTGGCATCCCTTTGCCCTCCGAGCCTCCAGGCCCACAAGGCCATGTGAGCACGTGACCTGCCCTCAGGCACAGTCTGCTGTCAGGAGGCTGTCCCCCTCTTCTGGCCCCCGAGGCTCTGCCTTATCCACGCGGGATGACTTATCTTTTGAGCAGGATGCAAATGAAAGCTAGAATTCATCAATTAAGGCTTTGCATTTTATATGCTTTTAGCATTTAGGAAACTCAGATTTTTAATCTTATCTTTGCAAAAACCCTGTCAAGATAGAAATCAGGAATCCTCTCCCTCCACCCATTTTGCTGGCAAGGAAATTGAGTGAAAAAAAATTAGACAGCTGTCCCCAGGGCACAAAGCCTGGTCCAGCAGGGCTAGCGGAAGAGGTCAGACTCAGCCGGGTCTCTGGACCCCCAGTCCGGCTCCGTATATCCCCTTAGAGCTGACCCTGCTTTTCTGCAGACATCTGGGACCTGCGAGGATGTCACTTGATCATAACACCCAGAAAACACATCCCTTGTCACTGTCTCCCATCCCATCATTTGGGTCTCGCTTACCTGTTGCTCCTAAGATGAGCCTTTTCCATCATCAGATCCAGACAGTGTCCCTGTCTCTTCAGCCTGGGTTTGGCTTCCTGCACACTGGTTCTCAGCCTCTGAAAAGACCTTGCTTCTGAGTTTGCTTTGTTCACGTGACTCTAGGTGTCCAGAGACAGGACACCTCCCTGCCTGGCCCCCCTTGCTGTCCCAGCACCCAGGACATGGCTTGGCCCTCAATGCAGATGGGCGGCAGGGGGCGGGGGTGCCTTCCCTGTGCTGCAGAGTTGGGGGGGCAGGTCCCGTGCCCCACCCCCCTGGCACAGTCCCCGTGCTGCTTTGATTATTAAAGTACTTGGGGAGCCCTTCTCTGTGCCCGGCCCGCTGCTAAGCCCTGGCCCTGCCTCCCTGTGCCCTGGGCCCTGGGGTGAGCTGGTGCCCAGGCCAGAGGCCTGGGGAGTCACTGGCTCTGTATCGGCACCCCGTCCAGGGTGGCTCTTCCTGTCTTGGGTTGTCCGAGAGGCTGAGCACAGCCTCAGGCTCCCCTGTTGCTCCCCCAACAGGGGGTCTAGAAGCGGGCACGGAGCAGGGCTGCCTTGCAGCTGCCCGCAGCCAGGATCACGCCCTCTTGGCCTCAATGCTGCCTTGAAGCCTGACTCTCTCCGGTCTGGGTTGGGCTTGTGGTGATGACGGTGCTTTGTGACCGTGATAATTTGAAGTACCTGCCCCACAGAAATCAGTTCTTCCTGCTCTGCCGCAGAAAGGGCACGTGGGATCTGCGAGCCCAGCTACAGAAAAATAGGATAGGAAACCCTCGATTTGAACATTCATCGGGGGACATCGTGACTTTCTTGGGTTGCCTTTTTAAACACTGAAAGGGTGCGATTCTAAACCTGCCAGGGGCTAGGTCCCCACCAGGCCCTCCAGCCCCTCTCCCCACACTCCCCACCCCTCCCCCTCCCCACCTAGAGCCCAAAGCCCACTCCCCCCAAGGCTGCGGAGCACTTTGACCTCCTCCAGATCCAGCCAGGTCAGCTGCTTGTGAAGAACCTTCCCACAGAGACGGATGTGGTGGGGAGACCACGCTGAGGGGGCTGTGAGCTCAGCGGGGACCCCACTGAGCAGGTTGTCACCTGAGAACGAAGGTGCAGCTTCACTGACAGGACCCCAGGCCGACACTGGATTTGGGGCAGGTTTCTACACTTACTCTCTGAAATGTTCCTTCTCTTGAAACCTCAGGAGAAGATATGTATCTGGGGTGCCTGCAGGAAACCTGTGCGTTATGCTTTCACTCGAACAAACCAGCTCTGTGGGCTGGAGGTGGGGAAGAGGAAGGGTCCTGGAGGGGAGGGATGGGCTGGCAGGTGATCCTCAGGCCCCAGCTGGGGACCCCACTGCTGCACAGGAAGGCGGAAGGAGGGCTGGTCAGACGCCCACCGCGCAGGACGCGGGTGTGTCTGGGAGCAGAGGTGATGCTCTGTCCAGGACACACAGGAGGGGCAGCGGGAAGTGCAAGAGGATGGAGAAAGGTATGAAATAGCCATGCACAGAGGGGGAGGGGGCGCTTCCCAGAGGAGCCCGATAAGGTTGCCAAGGAGTTCTGAGGGCATCCAGGGCCATGAATTTGTAATGGAACCACTTTGGCTTGCTGGGGACTTTTTCCAGCCAGAGGAAGCCTGGGTAGAGTTTTGCTAAATCTCCAGGGCAGGCAGACAGGATGTGAGCGAGGCAGCTGAGGGCTCGGGGCAGGTGGTGTTGAACTGGTGGATGGTGCCGTCCACTCTGGGTGAGTGGGTGGTGTCAGAAACAGTGGTTGGAGGTGAGACTGCAGAACACTGGCGGAGGGGACTGCTGGCCCTGAGGGCTTGGGTTTGCAGCATAACCAGCTCTGTGGACACTGGCATGGCTTCGGGTGGCCTAGCTCAGGAAGGAGGGGAGCCTGAGAGCCAGGGCCATGGTCCCCAAAAGAAGGGCTCTGGCTGGAGGTGGGCAGTGAGAGGGAGGAGGCAGGGAAGTGAAGAACGTGGTCATGGGCCTGGGAGCAGGGCTGAGCAGTGACCTCCAGGTTGGCAGACTGTGGACTCGGGGCCACATCCTTTGGCCACCAGTTGCGTGTGTGAAGCTTGGCTGGGGTGCAGCAGGCTTGCTCACACACACGCTGCCTGGGCCTGCTTTGGTGCTCCAGATGCTGAGGTGACTAGTTGCAAAGAGATAGCAAAGCCTAAGATCTTTGTCGTCTGGCCTTTTACAGAAAAGGTTTATTGGCTCCTACCTAGAGGGGCCTGTCCAGGAGACAGGAGCCAGTAGCCACGTGTGGCTATTGACATGTCAGCTAATTAGGATTGCATACAGATTTTTAAATTCAGTTTCTCTGTTGCACTAGCCAACATGTTCAAGTTCTCAAAAGCCACATGAGGCCAGTGGTTCCCGTATTAAACAGCTCAGAGATGGAACGTTCCGGATCATGCTGTTGGCACCTCAGGTCTCAAGACAGCTGATGGAACAGGGACCACGTCACCCAGCCTGGACCTGGGGTGTATGGCATGGGAGGAGCCAGACAGGCCTTGTGAGGGGTCTGCAGGCTCGCGGGAGCCCCAGGGCACAGAACTGGAGCGCGGTGGGCAGTTCCCATCACCGTCCAGAGTCACCGAGGGCTCTGGGGCAGGCATGGAAATGTTGGGGAAAGGGCGCCTCTGGGGTTGCAGCACACAGCTGTCCCCTCGGAGGCCCAGGTGCCTTAAGTGACAGCTGCCTGGCCCCGGGATTATCCTCCTGACACCATGGGTGCAGGGTTTCCTGGCCGGGTGTTGATCTGTGCAGTTACTTGTACGGTGCGCTGTCGGGGGCAGGAGCCCCGCCCCCCCTACTGCCTGCAGACGGGACAACCGTTCAGCCTTCTCCTGTGGCCCGTGGCCCCACTGCCTTGCCTTTGTCCTTCAGGGCTGACAACTGTGCCCCCTTCAGTTCCAGGGCCCTGTGAGCCAGAAGACCTCATCGATGGGATCATCTTTGCTGCCAACTACCTGGGCTCCACGCAGCTGCTCTCGGAGCGGAACCCATCCAAAAACATCAGAATGATGCAGGCACAGGAGGCCGTCAGCCGGGTCAAGGTAGGGGCAGCCCAGGAGCGCCCGGGTTCCCTGCAGGGAGCACTGGAGCGGGATGGGTGACACGGCCCACTATCCAGCGCTGACTCCACAGCCCTGTGCGCGAGAGTGGGAATGTCTGAGGTGCCTGGCGGGGCCGAGGGAGAGTTTGCCTTGGATGAGAGGACGCGGGCTGGGGACAGAGAGGTTCCATAATGAGGAACTGCCACTGGGCACCCAGGACACGTGATTTTTAAAATGTAATTGTTCCGAAGCATTCCAGTCACGTGTTTGTGTAGAGCCTCTCATCCCATTTTGACCGTCTCTGGATCTTTAGTGCCAAAGTACTTGCAGAAAGGGAAGCAAAAAAACCCCATACGTTTTATTTAAATCTATGACCTCAAGGAAAACTCTGACGCGCTTGCAGCTCTCCGTGCCCGTCATTCGGATCACCTGGGTTTGAAGGGTGGGTGCAGCCGGGCAGGGGGAGGACAGGACCAAGTCAGCAAAGCTGATGGTGTCAGGAGGGAGGGGCAGTGGTCTGAGGAGGTGCCCCTCTGGGCAGTCGGGGGTCTCCCTGCGGGGTGAGGAAGGATGTCAGCCCCCTCCCCATCCTCACCGTACTCTGACCTCCTGGATGGAGGGGGAGGGGCTCCAGGCATGAGCTCTGCGCTGTAGTCGGGAGAGGGCAAAGCAACCTGTCCTTCCTTCGCTTTGCGTCCACCTGTTTTTCTTTTCTCTTTCACGCTGCTCAGAGGATGCAAAAGGCTGCTAAAATCAAGAAGAAAGCGGTGTGTAGGATGTGGGGTTTGCTTGTGTTTCTGTGGCATGTCCTGTGCAGGGGGAGGGGGCTGGGGGAAGCCCCAGGAGCAGGGACGATGTGGCAGATGGGTTTTTCTCTTCCTTTGGTAGGTCAATGCTAGACTTTTGAATGAAATCACAGACACTTTTTTTTCTTTAAGCCGCCCACTTACAGAGGCATTTAATCGTTGCCCTTTTTTTCATTTTTCTTTTTTAGAGTCTCCATGAGCTAGAGGATAGTTACCGCCATGACGTGGCCGTTTTGTGTAGACGTTTTTAAATGTGGCATTTGATGCGACCATGTGATGCGTTCAGTGCCTAGGGCCCCTGCACAGAATTAATTAAATCGCTCTGATATTTAGACTCATTAAGTTTAATTTACTGAATCGGGATAATGAGAAATGCAGTCTGCCCAAGGGATGCTTTCTCTATTGAGAAGTTTCTGGAGCATGGGCAGGCTTTTAAAAATCTCGGGTCGACCTTCAGCTGTTTGCTCATCAACCTGGTCGTTTAGTAAATGCTGGGCATGTTTTAACTATCCCCCTGATGCAGGAAGTATCCAGTGCTCTGTGTCCGAGGGGCTGTCTTGGCACTGGATTTTGCTTGGGCAGCAGGAGAGCTAGTCCTCTGTGCCCGCCTGGAGCACTGCATTCTGGCAGTGTGGCCAGAGGACCCTGCGCGGGGTCTCCCTTCCCGCTGCAGTGAGACCTCCCTCCCTGTGATGCTTGCTCTTTGCCCAGCGGCCTCTCCTGGGATGCCTTCAGCTGCGGGCGAGGAAGGAACTCACGCATCTCCCTCTGCACAAGCCACCTTGTGCTGGGTGTCTCCAGGCACAATGGAACGAGCCTGGCTTTGCAGACCTACAGTGGGGTGTGCTTCCCCCAAGGCGATGGCCCCCACCCACAGTCACCCCATGCCCCCCCGGCAGCTGGAGCAGGACAGCGTGGACCACGGCCTGCTCCTTGGGTCTGTAGTCCGGAGAGCTCAGAGGGGTCGGTGTAGGCAGACCAGACCTTGGTGCCAGCCAGGCCAGCGGTTACCTCCATGAAGAATTGTTCTTTCTCTCGGCCAGGAAGATGCTCAGGGTCATTACCAAGGGCCCCTTCACTGATCTGCCTGCAGCTGGCCAGGCAAACAATGATGGGAGGGTCTCCATGAGGGACCAGTGTCCCCGGCAGAGAGTCCCCACCCCAGGGATTTGCTGGTGACTGTAGGGGTATGGACCCCCATCCACAAGTGACCACAAAGAAGAGGCTCCCCCAGTGACCAGAAAGGAGTATTTATCTTGGTGGAGAAACCCAAGAACTCGCATGTCACTGCCACTGCACAGTAGTATTTAGGATCCCCTGTGACAGGCTGTCCCAGTTTAGGGCAGACCTCGAGCAGTGCATTCAGCTTCCAGAACATTCTTTTGCACATTGCTCCAGCCGTATGATGGGTGTACCCGGGAGAGGACAAAACGGGCATCTGTAGGATGGCTTCTCCAGTGTCCTGTGAGGGCAGCGCCCCGTCTGGTTGAGGTCTTGCTTCCTTAGGGTTTTTGGAAGCTGGACCAATGCTGCTGGGGGTTGACATGACTGTGGCTTGAAACTAGAAGAAAATGCAGATATGCTAATCCACCTTCTTGGAAAAATTTCTTCCCCTTTACCTGGGGATACTTGGAATCCCAAATCCAAGAAATGTAGCTCCAATCCACAGACCCTGTGTAGCCGCCGTGTTCCAGAAGGGTGGGCAGGCAGGCCCGCTTCTCCGGGGGTTGGCGACTGCGGTCTGGATGCTGCGACACAAGCCCCCCAGCGTCCGGGCCCCTCCAGGCTCAGCCTCCTGGAAGCGGTCCCCCCTCCCACTCCTGTGCCAACTGCCCTGAGAGAGCTCACTCAGCTGGGATGTGCTGGGGAGGCCTGTGTTTAGACTCCCATGGCTGCTTCTGCTGAGGAGCTTCTCCCTCTAGGGGCGCTCAGGGTCCTTCGTGAGATTGTCAGGCCTTTGTTTGAGTTAGTTTTTTTTAAAGGTTTGTAACAGTCTCCACCATCCTTTCTTAGAATTCTGAGGGGGATGCTCAGACGCTCACCGAAGTGGACCTCTTCATCTCCACCCAGAGGATCAAGGTGTTAAACGCAGACACACAGGTGAGCTTTGGAAGACGGTGCTTTAAAATCGTGCGCAGGAGCTCCCAGGAGAGCCAGGTCGAGCTGCAGACCCCCTCTGCGGGGGTGAGACGGCGTCCCTGGGACAGTCCCCCCGGCCCCTGCTGTGAAACGTAGAGCAAGCTGGGGGTGGGCAGCAGCCTCGGGCCTAGTGGGGTGAAGCTGACGATCAGGTGTGCACAGCAGCAGGGATGAAATAGAGACACACCATGAAGGGGAGCCGGGTAATGGGGGGAGGGCGTGTGCTCACCATCGGGACTATGGAACGGCCCTCTCGAGGCCTGTGCGTGCGGGGCTGGGAGATGGAGCTGGAGGGTGGAGATCCGGGTGGCCCTCCACACCCCCACCCCACCCCGCCCTGCCCCAGCCCGGCACAGCAGCGCTCCAGAGGGGAGGGTCCTACGATTTCCTGCCTGTAAACCACGTGCCCAGCTCGTGCCTGACCTCAGTTCTTCTCGTCTTCCTGTGCCTGGATCCGTGCACAAGCCTGCCATTGTGGGGAGACAGGCAAGCAGACACAGGAGCCAGATGGAGGGGGCTGGGAGCTGGGTGTGAGCAGGGGCACGGGTGGATGAGCTTTGCAATGCAGGCGGGAGGGAGGTGGCCGAGGACAGAGATGGGGAAGGGCCCCACTCGTTCTGGGGACGGGTGAGGCCGGCCAGACGCCGGGGTGACAGCCCCTTCTTGCTGTTGGCAAGTGGTCCATATCGCGACGCTGAGTATGTGGGCAGCCAGTTCCCCAGCACCCTCTGCCCAATGGTGTCACATCCAGCAGTGACCTTGTCAGACTCAGTTACAATGCCAGAAATGCAAACTGGTGATTTTCTCTTCTGTTCTGCTTCCAAGTTTTACTGTCTAACGTGCTTCTGTGCAGAAGAGCTTCTTTTTTTCCTTTCCCCTCTTTTTTTTCTCTCCCTTTTCACTGTGGACTCCCAGATATTTTTTTAAAAACTTGTGTTATAATCCCTTACCATCGTTATTCTCTTGGGTGCTCAAATCACCCAGATCTGGCCAGGGCCTTCCCACTGGGCCCTGCGCAGTCTGCCTGTGGTCTTGGAACACGTTCCTGAGACAATGAGATGTTCTCCAACCTCCTTGCACTCCCTGCCCGACACCTGGAACCGGCCATTCTTCAAGGAGCCGTGGTTCCTGTCCATGGGGAGGGAGGCACAGATGGGCTCTGCCCATCATTGCTGGGGGGCCGTGGATCCTGGGCCCTAAAGATGAACCAAGCTGGACAATATCTGTTTTTAAAAGCCAAGAGTTCATACACGTGCCCCCTATTTGAGACCGGCTCCATAGGGTCTTCCTCACCTGCCCCCTACTCCGTACGCACCCTGGTCCCACAGTGTAGATCGTGGCTCCTGACTCCCTCAGTGTGTTTTCTCGCTTGGTCTTTCCTGGGGTGGACCATGCCCATCGCTGGGCTGCTGGGAGGAGCACAGGTTGGCTCTCAGGTAGTGGATGTCACCCCTGAGGACCCAGTGGGTGGGAAGACCTGATGTGTGGGGACAGAGGAGGCTGCAGGATGTGTCTTGGAGTCAGAGTGGCACTGTGATGTGGTTCCTGCTACGGCTCCCTCCCAGCCCCCGTGCTCTGCTGTCCGCCCACCGTCTTGGCCCTTCCTCCTCACCGGTCTGTCCCAGCGGCCAGGCCTATGCCTTGGCCCTCTGATCTTTGTGTCCAGCTGCCCTGTCCCCCGTGGGGCCTTGAACTTGGTGAGAACTGAGGGAGCCACCGAACCGGGTCAGGCGTAGGACACTTCACAGCCTCTGGCTTTGTTTCCTGATCTTTCGTGGGCAAACTGTCTGGACTAGATCCTCCCTCCCGCCCCCCCAGCCCTCATCCCTCATCCACCCACCTGTCAGGGTCCCCGAGACCACCCCAGGTTCCATAAGTTGATAAGAGGCCTCAAGGGATTTCAGCATATAGTTGTACTCAAGGCTGTGATTTACTACGGCACCAGGATACAGAGCAAAACCAGCGAAGGAGAAGATGCCTGGGGCTGAGCCCAGGGAAACCCAGGGTCCTCGCCTGATGGGGTCACACAGGATGAGCTGAACTTCCCAGCCACGAGCTGCGACTGAGACGTGGGCCATCGGTAAGCTCGAGAGCGTTAGCGCCCAAGGTCTTTACTGGGGGCTGGTCACATAGGCACCTGTGCTGTCTGCCATGCACCAAAGTCCCAGGCTCCTGAAAGCAAGCGGGGCTCAGGCTGGAGCACGCTGCTTGCCCAAATGCCTCAGGCAAGGTGAGTCACTCTTATCATGTCGGGTGGCATGTCGGGAACCCTCCTGAAATCCAGGTTCCCAGACGGGCCGAAGGCCACCTGCAGGCAGGCTTTCTGCAGACAGTGTCAGGCCTGTTCTGTCAGCCCTTCTCTGATGCTCCTGAATCAGCGGAGACTGGAAACTGGGCCCATCCCTGTGAACTTGAGGCCTTGGACAAGTTTCCGGACATCTCGGAGCCCTGTTGATTCTCAGAGGAGAGCCCGGCGCCGGGCCCCTTGAAGGACAGATGAGGCGACTCAGAGCAGGGCTCACATATGCCAGCCCCTTCCCCTCACTCCTCCCTTCCCTCCTTCTGGGTCTTTGGTGTCTGAACAGGGCCCGGGGACAGGGCGTCCGTTCCCAAGAGTGGGCAGACCCAGAAGCCACGATTTCCTTTGCTTGCTCATTCAAGGTCGGTCCTTAACACACGTGGGCTTTCCATCCCGCCAGCCGCAGCATCGTGGCCAAGTCATGCACAGCCACTGCCCAGACCAGCATCTGTTGGCCGGTGCTCACCTCCCGGCTACAGAGCAGGGCTGTGCTGTGGTTTTGACCGTCTGTCTGTGCTGGCTTTTTGCCCTGTTGTGTTCTTCCTGAAGCCTTGCTTTCTCCACTTCGGTTCTTGGGTTCTCTCTAAGAGTCCTGACTGCCACCGTAGACCTCCTGGCATCTTCTCCTTCTCCTGCATGCTGTTCCCTGCCCGCATCCTCTGCGGAGGGCTGGCTGGGCCCCCATAGTCACAGCTCCTGCCCTGGGGAGCCTCTGGTGGCTGCTGGAGGTGCCCGTGGCTCCCTAGGTCTCTGTGGACAGGAATGTTCCAGAACCACAGAGCAGGAGACCTCAGGGTTTTCAGCCTATGCGGGCTGCCCCAGGGACGGGGCAGCTACTGATGACTGGGATCTGGTGTGGAGGAGGATGTGCCGCTGATCTCCAGCAGGTCAGGTGTCCTGGGGAAGCCCGAGGCTCCCTAGGGCTCAGCTTCATGGCCATTGGGTCGGCCGAGCTGTGCCAGGCCAGGGGAAGGGCAAAGTGAGGACGGCACCCAGGACCATCAGGACAGGGTCCTCGACGGGCAGCATCTTGCTGGAAGTCTCGGGCAGGAGGCAAGCTGGTCATGGGCCTTCTTACCGCCCCTCCAGTGGTCTTTGAAGTTCAACTTTAAAAGTCCTCCCCCTTCTCTGGTTGAACTTCACCTCTGCTCATCGGAGGTTTTTTTTTTTTTTTTTTTTTTTGCGGTACGGACCAGGCCACGAACCCGTGTCCCCTGCATTGGCAGGCGGACTCTCAACCACTGTGCCACCAGGGAAGCCCTTCGTCGGAGGTATTTAAAGAGTGTTTTGATTCCCCGTTTTCCAGTGGAAAGCACCCGTCTCTCTGTCCCATCGGGCTCTCCTCACCGTGGCAGTTTGCAGCGTGGTCGGTGCCCGGCATCTTCCTCTCTCATTGTTCCTCTCCTCGTCCCGGCGTTCCTGTGCATCCTCACAGCCAAGTCTCCCCACGCGGGGAGTCCTCGTTCTTCAGGGGAAGCAGCTCCCTCCTGGGTCTGCTCCCCCCTCCGTGCCCACCCACCTCCTCTGCGGAGCCTGGTGGGGAGTGAGGGCTGGTGGCCTCATCCCACATCTGCTATGCAGGGAGCAGGTCTCCTGTGGGTTGGTAAGCAAAGCCCCACCATTGCTGGGGCCCTGTCCCTCTCCCATGAAGAGGCCCTGGGGGAGAGAGAGAACTCGGGGTGTTTGCACACACGGTTGAAAACTAGATCTGGTGGAATTTCTCTCTGTTCTCTTCCACGATGGAAACGTCAATGACTTTTCTTGCTGGAGTACAGCGGGTGTCTGGGTCATTGCTCTTCGCGTTCTTGACAGGGAGGTCAGGGCTGGTGGGAGAAGCAGAGGTGCCCGGCTCCCGAGGAGCCCCCATCTCACTGGGAAGACGGGACACACCTGGTTACCTGTGTGCTCAGGAGAAAATGCTGGCCGCCCCGAATAAGACAGGCCGGGTTCCCTGTCTACACACCCTGGAACCTCGGAACTGGCCTTGGGGAGAGGGAAGGTCATGCAGGGTGAGCTGGGGGTTGGGGGTGGATAGTGCTTCCTAAAGATGAACTAACCGAGCACTGGCCCCTGCAGGCTTTGGGGTCCCAGAGAGCGAGGAGAACAGGAGCTGGGAAGGTGGGTCAGAAAGGTTCCATGAGCCGTGGTCTGGCTGCCTGGCTGAGGTGTCTGGAGTAGCCTGGCCAGTCGTGGGCACTGTGGATCGTTTGAGAGTTTGCTCCAAGGTCGCTGAGGATGAACTGGAAGCGTGGTGGTAGGAGATTGGTTTGACTATAAAATAAGAAATGTTAGCAGAGAAGCTGGGAGGCAGGAACAGATGCAGAGACTGGGGGAACTCGAGTGGCCGGATGGGGCAGGAAGGGGACGAGGCCACATGGCGGGCGGCCTTGTCTGGGAGGAAGCGGGCTCTGCCACTGACAGGTGCTCGGAGATGGGGAGAAGCTCATTTCTGACACCTGGGGGCTGAGTCAGGTGTTTCTGAAAGTGGCTGGAAATCAAGAGATTCCGAAGAGCCACCTTCACTGTCCCCTTTCCAGCAGCCCCTCCTGGAACGGGGGGTTCTTGTGGTTATAAACCGCACCCTCCCACCCCGAGCTGGCCAGAAAACACAGCAGCTCCAGGAAGGCAGGTGTGCAGAAGTGGCTTCTGAGGAAGACAGGGGCTGCAGAGGTTGCAGAAATGCCCCATTTTCTTTTCTGGAAAGAGGACAAAGGCATAAAAGACCAGCTGATAAGTTTCTCAGAGCCTCTGTGTGCAGCCTTGTTAGGTAGGGGTCCCGGGAATGATGCTTGGTAGAGATTTCTGCCAGATGACAAAAGCTATCGAGAGTGATGGGCCCGCCAGGGCCCCGGGGGGGTTGAAAGGCTGCGGAGACCCATCCATCAGAGTCAGGCGGGCTGCCTCAGGACCCCCTGCCCAGGCCCATGCTGCTTGAGCTCCTGGGATGAACTCATCCCTGGGAAACACTGGCTCTGGAGCCTTCCTCCTCTGCTTGGCAGGGAGTCTGGGCCAGGCGCCCACCTTGCAGGGAGAGGCTCCTTCTCCAGAGCCACAGACGGCCTCTGATCGGGTGGGGACGGGCCTCAGCTGCTGCCCCTCCCCCACAGGACCGGGAGCCCCACCCAGCATCATGCCCCTCCGAGCATCATTTTGGAAGCTGCGGGGCTAAGGTGAAGGCACATCACCTGGACTGGGAATCATCACCCTAAAATGCTCTGTTCGCTGGGGCAGTGGCTCTCTACCCAGGAGACTCTGTCCCTCAGGGCAGATCTGGCCACAGCTGGAGATCTTTGTGGTCGTTACAACTTGGGACTGAGGAGATGCCACTGGTGTCTAGTGGGTGGGGGCCAGGGATGCTGCTAAACGTCCTACAGTGCCCAGGACACCCTCACAGTATGGAATGGTCCAGCCCCAAACGTCAGGAGTGTCGAGGCTGAGAGCCCCCAAACTTGGGTGTTTTTCAGGGCTTGCTCCCTGTGACGCAGGCCCTCTCATGCCTCTCCCGGCAGGAGACCATGATGGACCACGCCCTTCGCACCATCTCCTACATCGCGGACATTGGGAACATCGTGGTGCTGATGGCCAGGCGCCGCATGCCGCGCTCAGCCTCCCAGGACTGCATCGAGACCACCCCCGGGGCCCAGGAGGGGAAGAAGCAGTATAAGATGATCTGCCACGTGTTTGAGTCTGAGGACGTAAGTAAATGCTCGGGCGTGATGTTCCCCTCCCGATGGCTCAGGCCCCATGGGCTCCGTGGTCCCAGGAAAGCGCGTATAGGATGGGGATCCTGTGCCCCATCATGGACGCTTCCAGTGGAAGTGGTGATTTTTCTAACACTCTGAGTTTGCCGAGACCATGAACACAGCTCTGTTTCGCATCATGAAATAAGTTTTTCAGGAGCTGTTTGTAAATGGAACCATAGTTAAATATGCCGAGGAGCTCTTTGACAAGGTCCTTTAACAAAACCTTGTTCTCCCCAAATAAAGTAGCCCTTGACTAACTTTTCTGTTGAGATGCACACCCCACACTCCAGGGTTGCAAATGGGGAAGCGCCTCTGCTTTTGCTCATGGCCATTTCAGGCCATAAGAAGTTGGAAAATCCAGTGCACCCTTGGACAACATGGGTTTGAACTTCGAGGGCCCACTTACCCATGGACCTTTGTCAGTAGTAGATGCTACAGCGCTACACCATCCGCCTTGGTTGACTCCGCGATCATGAACCGCGGACACGGAGGAATTGTGGGTACGGAGGGCTGACTGTAAGTTAGACGCAGATTTTTTATAGACTGTACAGAGGGTCACAGCCACTAACCCCCATTTTGTTCATGGGTCAACTGTAATTCTGACGTTTAAAATACCACAGACTCGCTAAGAGACCATAAGCCCTTTGACTCCTTCCTTGGATGGGATGAGAGCATCTTTCTGAGCCTGGAAGAGGGAGAAAGGGACCGGGGAAGGGAGCTGCAGGGCAGGAGGTGAGCGGGGTCTCTGGGCTGCCCCCCCAGGGCAGATCTGATTCAGGATCACCCAGGAGGCAGCAGCTGAGCTGTTCTTGGGGCTGTTGCCGGAGCAGGATTTTTAAAATTTCTCTCTCCTCCATGGATGCTTGGAAAGGGCATTCTCGGTTACCAAGGGACTTGAGGGTGTGTCAGGGACCCGGAGCAGTGGGGAAGGGTCCCAATGTTTTCATGTTTGAATGCAGGGTGGGTGGAGGCAGTGACCTTTTTGCTGAGAAAGTGAAGTCACCTACAAGTGCTTTGAAGCAATGACACATTTATAGGAGAGGAAATTTACATACAGACTCACTGGTGCACACACGTGTTCCTTTCACCATTATACGGATGTCTGTGGACACCTGCTTGGGAATTTTTGTTTGGCTCATGGCTCGAGGAGTCTCAGAGACCCGGCCTGGGGGCATGTGATGGGCCCTGGAGAAGGGCTGTGGTGATGGGCAGGTGAGGCAAGAAGTAGGCCAAGTGGCAGGGGGTGAACAGTCTGCTGGCTCGGGGAGCAGGAAGGGGCTCCGAGGTGCCCACCGTGCCCTGGGTGCTGCTGTGGCCTGGGTTTCTCTATTCGGTGGGAGAGAAGGCTGAGAGCAAAGGTGGGGGCAGGGCTCCAGGTGGTCCTTGAAGGCACATGGGAAGGATGGGCTGGGAGGGGCGTGAGGGGATGGAGCAGCCATCCTAAGAGTCGGACCCTGATGGTGGCCCCATCAGGGTCTGACTGCTGCTGGGGTGAGTGAAGGATCCAAGGGTCCAGTGAGAACAGAGGGGGACACCTGGAGAAAATGGAAGGTGGCCCTAAGGACCCTGGTGGCCCTCTCAGAGTTTCCGTTTCCCTTCTGTAAAGTGGAGGGCAGTGCAGGTGAGCCAAAGAAGTGAAAGGGCTGGGGGGGCAGGGCAGCCTCCCCCGCTATTCGCCCACCTGCAGGAGGCCCCCTCTGAGTGCCAGCCTCCAATGCCAGCCCCTCGGGGAGGCCCCCGTGACGCTCCCTACCTTTCTGGGCTCACAGCCTTGGCTGTGACCTGGGGGCAGGGGCGATCCTTCATGACTGGCCCCAGCTCAGGTGGCAGGGATTCCAGGACGCAGGGCAGACGGGGGATGGGAGACTGCAGCCAGCCGCTGGTGGGAAGACGCTGAGGTTCCCGGACTGCGCCCCATGGAGCCCAGGCAGGGACCACCTTGCCCTCCCAGGGGCTCCCCCAGGTGATGGGCACCGACCGGGCAGAGCTCAAAGGGGAGGCTCAGGGCAGTGGGCGGGGGGAACGAAGTGATGCTCTCACACCCCTTCCCAGCCAGGGGACCCCAGTCAGAGGAAGATGGACCCAGAGGCCTGGGGGCAGCTGGTGTCAGCAAACCTGAGACCCCAGGGGGGCAGGGCACATCCAGGCCTCTGGGTGTCCCTCGGCCCTCCACCCTCCATCCTGGGACCAGCCTGGAGGCCCCGTTGGATCCTCAGCTTGGCCTGAGCCTCGGGCCAGGTGCCCTCCAGGACCTGCCACCGCGGGGCTCCCTCCACCGTCTCCATCCACGTCTGGGCCAGTGGCGCCACCTGGTGGTCCCGGGGCTCCGTGCCTGTGGCTGGTTCTCCCTCTGAGCAGAGCCGCCAAACTGCCAGGACGCTGCTCCTCGGGGCAGGCAGGGCTTGGTCCTGCCTAGTGGACCCGGGCTTCCCTCCTGCAGACCGTTCGGGGCCCAATTTGGGAGGGCCGTCTGGTCTAGAATCGAAGGGCTCCAAGCTCTCCCTCTGTTATCCAGCCCAGCCCGCTTTTTTCACAAAGGCTTATTCATTTGCAGCCCGAGAATCATGCAGCGTGTAGAGCAAGAATGGGATTCAGGCCAAACCCCTCAATTCCACATGTTTTCAGGCCCTGTTGACCTGAGGTTTGCTGAGGGGTCCCACTGCTCTCCCCTGGCTGCCTGGCTGCCACGGTGCTTGACGTGGCACAGGAACTGAGTCCTTAGCCCTCACTTCCCATGGTCCTTTATCTGCACACCAGCAGGTGGCATGTAAGCTTTGGCAGTGCCTGTTCAGAGTCCGGGCCTCTGCAGTATCAGATTCAGTCCAGTCCATAGAAGTGGTCCTGTTGAAGTAGAAAGAAGTGCTTTGCTCCATGATTTGCCTTGTGCTGGTGTCCCCAAGGTCACATGCTTCTCGTTGGCCTCAGCCTGACACATCCACACGCCCCACGAGAGCAGCTGGGCACACATCCTGCCCGCACCGCCCCCCCCCCCCCGTGGGTGGACTGGGTCCTGTTGCTCCAGAGAAGTAAATACTGGGTGGGTGACTGACAGTCTCTGTGATGTTCCCCAGAGGATGCACCCCCAGTCTGTGTTTGGAATAGGATGGGTGGGGGACTGCCCTGGCGGTCCAGTGGTTAGGGGTCCATGCTTCCACTGCACAGGGCATGGAACTAAGATCCCGCATGGGCCAAATAAATATATTTATTTAATAAATATTAATTTAATTTTAAATAAATTAATTTAAATTTCATTAAATTAATTTAATAACAATAAATATTAAAATAAATAAAATACACTTGTTAAAAAGAAAAGATGGGTGAAAAGAAAATATAGTACAGTCAACCAGTGAAAACAATGAAACTATGATCATTTGTAAATAATTCATAATTTCCCCAGACGTTATTGGAAACTGTGCTTTGTCTTAGGATGTCTGGGATGTAAGGGAGCTCGGGTGGGGGCAGGCAGGGCACCAGCAGAAGAAGGGCTCCCCCGGCAGAGACCTGGGCCACAGTCTTGCTCTGGCTCCTCGGAGCCCAGGCAGGGGCCCCCGTGCAGGCTGTGCCGTGGCCCCCCCTCGGGGCCCGTGCACCTGCCCGTCTCCATTGGGCACCCCTCCCCACAGGCTCAGCTCATTGCCCAGTCCATCGGCCAGGCCTTCAGTGTGGCCTACCAGGAGTTCCTGCGGGCCAACGGCATCAACCCCGAGGACCTGAGCCAGAAGGAGTACAGCGACATCATCAACACCCAGGAGATGTACAACGACGACCTCATCCACTTCTCCAACTCGGAGAACTGCAAAGAGGTGGGTGCCCGGGGCGGGGGGCACAGCTGGCAGGCCGGGCGGGGTCGAGCCTTCCTGGTGTGTGTCCCCTGCCTTCGCAGCGAGCACTTGCGTGGGAAATGCGGTGCTGTTGTAGGGAAGGAGCTGCTGACGGTCAGTCTTAAAATGACCTTGAAAATGTGCCTTTTAATACTGCTATTAGATGGGGGCTCAGCCCCTCGAGGTGTTTCTGGAAAGCGTGCAGGAGGCATCTTGAAAACGGGGAACTTGGGGCTCTGCCCAGGGTGCTGGGAAGCCGCCCGTAGTGAAGCCTTGGCAGGTTCCAGTGGGTTTGCTCAGGGGTCTCTAGAAAGTTCTTCTGAGAAGAGGAGCAAATCCCTGGGGGTGGCCTGTACCCTAACTGCTTGGGAATGAGTGAATGATCCTGGCTTGTTGCTGAATGAATGAATGACAGGCAGCTTTCTGTGAGTGACCTGTGAGGCAGAGAGAAAATAGGACTTTTCCAGACAAGAGCGGGGGCCGGGCTGGGTGTGCATCTGGACTCTGACAACACGTCCCTCTAGCCTCCATGGGTCTGGGGGGGGCAGGGGGGGCGGGAGCCGGGACACTGGAGCCGAGCTTGGGGCTAGAGGAGGGGGTCTGTGCTCCTGGTTCCCAGGATGGTTGGGTGGGTCCCAGGAGGGCTTGGGAGCCAGAGCTGGACGAGGCCAGGGAGACAGCAGGCTGGCCGAGAGGAGGTGGCCTCGGTCCTGAGGGCAGGGCGGGCACCTGGCCCGGGTCGGGCTGGTCCTTCCGGGATGCTGGGCAGAGGCCCAGCCCCCAGCCCCCATCTCAGGTGGGCCTCTCTTACCCTACCCGTTTCCTTGCAGCTGCAGCTGGAGAAGCACAAGGGTGAGATCCTGGGTGTGGTGGTGGTGGAGTCGGGCTGGGGCTCCATCCTGCCCACCGTGATCCTGGCCAACATGATGAACGGAGGTCCAGCTGCCCGCTCGGGGAAGCTGAGCATCGGTGACCAGATCATGTCCATTAACGGCACCAGCCTGGTGGGGCTGCCGCTCGCCACCTGCCAGGGCATCATCAAGGTGGGCGCGGGGCCCCACCTCACTATATCCTCGCTGCTTTGTAATCCCCCCTCACCCACCAGAATGCTGAGCCCAGAGAGACCCACCCAGTGACTTTGAACCCAAGACTGTAGCACAGCCCTGACATCAGAGAGGGACCTGGGCTGCCCCAGGTGGGGGCCAAGGACCTGTAGATGTCAGGTGACCAGCTTGTCTTAGTTTGCCTGGGACTTTTCGCTGACAGTCTCACCTGCTGGGCAAACAGGAAGGTTGGTTCCCCTGCCTGGATCTGAGCTGGGAGGCTGCTCTCACCGTCTGGCCCGTGAGCCTGCAGGTTCGGGAGGTGCAGACCCTCCCTAGAGAGGGTCACGCTGAGGGGACGCAAACAGGTGGCCCCTGCTTGTCTGTGAGAGCCCCCCGGGCTGAAGCGTTGGGCAGCCATCCAAGGGGACCTCAGCACGGCGGTGCCTTTGCTCTGTTCAAGGGTCCAGACAGTGGCTCAGCCTACAGGGGGCCATCTGTCCCGTGGCTCATTCCCTCCAGCCCTGCTGTGGTCTCGGGGCTGGAGGATGGGCCTCTGTTCTCCCTTGTCACTCAGAGATGAAGGCCCTGTGAGGGGACTCCTGGACCTGGGGACCCAGTGGGTACTGTGTAGCTAGACAGACAGACAGGCACAGGAGAGGCCTTCATCAGAGGTGCCAGAGGCTTGGCCAGCGGGACACTCGCTCTGAGGGCTGCAGCTCCTGGGGCAGTTTCTAACCTGGGCTCTGATGGGGGGTGGTGGTGGTGGTGGTGGTGGTGGTGGTGGTGGTGGTGGTGGGTGGGTGTGTGTGTGTGTGTGTGTGTGTGTGTGTGTGTGTGTGCGCGCTGCTGCAGCCACGTTCAAGCTGGGCCCCTTCCCCTCCCCCCACCCAAACCCAGGTCCATGGCCGCAGCACCCACTGTCCTCTGGGGCCTGAGGTCTCCCTTGGCCTGTCTCGGCACAGACACCAGAGCCTCCTGCTGACAGATTTCTGCTCTGCCGGCCACACCCTGTCCTTGCCCCACCCCCTGCATGAGAATCCATCACTGGAGGATGCTTTGTTTTTTTTTTTTTTTTTTTTTTTTTTTTTTTTTTTGCTGTACGCGGGCCTCTCACTGTTGTGGCCTCTCCCCTTGCGGAGCACAGGCTCCGGACGCACAGGCTCAGCGGCCATGGCTCACGGGCCCAGCCGCTCCGCGGCATATGGGATCCTCCCAGACCGGGGCACGAACCCGTATCCCCTGCATCGGCAGGCGGACTCTCAACCACTGCGCCACCAGGGAGGCCCAGGATGCTTTGTTTTGAGGAAGGTGCCCTCACCTTCCCAAACAGGAAGTCTTCCTGCACTCAGCATGCCAGGGCCCCTCCTGGGCATCACCAAGGGTGACCTGGTGCCGGCCTCTTGGTTGTGCACAGGGGCCACTGCACGCACTGCCACCTGGGATGCCCAGCACCCCTGCATCCGGTCAGGGTGGTGCCTGCATCCACACACAGAGGGACACCAGGACTGAGAGGGGCCTGCCTGGCTTGGTCCCCCAGCTCACGGGGCTCTGCCCTGCCACTGGCTCACCCTCCCAGGCCCCTGAGGTTGTCCTCCCAGTGGCATCTGAAACCCACTGGGCCTCCCATTCCTGCTCTGCAGGGTCTGAAGAACCAGACACAGGTGAAGCTCAACATCGTCAGCTGCCCACCGGTCACCACCGTCCTCATCAAGCGGCCGGACCTCAAGTACCAGCTGGGCTTCAGCGTGCAGAACGGCATCGTGAGTCCGCTCGGCAGCCTCCACCATGCACGTGGAGGGCCTGGTGCAGGGAGCTGGGGGGCAGGTCTCCGTCCCTCCAGAACCGCTCCTGTCTGATGGGACAGGTCCCGGCCAGTGGGCACGGCTGCCAGCAGCCAGTCCAGGCAGGGCAGGCAGGCCAGCATGTGGTCATGGCATGGGTCCCTCCAGCCCTGCCCTCGGCACCCTCGTCCCAGTGGTGGCTGTTCTCTGCAGACCCCTGCTCTGGAGTGGAGATAGGAGCTCTCCCACCCCTGCAGTTGGGACCCGCAGCTGATGGCAATGTCAGAGTCGCTGTGTGCAAGACACCCACCCACTCATTCATTTGTTCATTTGCTCATTCACTCACCCATTCAGAGCCGTGTGTGAGGTTCCTGAGCTGTGTCAGGCGGGGCCCCAGCCACTGAGGAGGCAGGAGGGCCTCCAGGAGGAGGTGACGCTGGGCTTGAATGGGTGCTGGTCTGGCCAAAAGTCTGTGCCTGTTCCTCAGGCTGGAGTTCTTCCCTCCAGAGTTCCCACCTCCTCTTCGACCTGCGTGAGCTCTGTTTCCTGGGTCGTTTCTCCTGCAAAGGTCCCAGTGGGCAGGGAGGGATGTGGCCACAGATGGAGGACAGAAGAGGGAAGGCCGGTCATTTCCAGATCGCTTAATCCACAGCCCAGAGTGCTAAAAAGCCAAGGAAGAGATAGTGCGGTGGATGGGGGTGGTGTCAGGTTGAGGGGGAAGACGTGTGTGTCCCTCCACAGTCACAGAGGGGACACATCGGGAGAACGTTCTAGAAACAGGACTACAAATGAGACAGAATATCCCCCATCACTACCTGGTGCAGGAGTGTGGAGAGTTCACACGGGGCCGGGGAGAGCCACAGGACATCTCTGTCCCCTCTGGGTTAGGGCGCACTTGCTGCTGTAGCAGATGTTCCCCAGATCTCAGCGGACTGAGAGCTGATCTGTTGTTTGGGTCACAGTCCAACGTGGGAGGGGGCTTCGCGCCACAGGGTCGCTCAGGGGCCCAGGCTCACCCTCCCCCAGGGCGCTCTTTGTCTGACTGGCAGCTGAGGGGAGACGGGGGCGTAGATGTGGCTTTTGCCATTTCTGTCTACATCCATCTGGCCAGATAGGGCTCAGTCACATGCTCCACAAACACAGGGCTGTCCGGGAAGGTGGTCCAGCTGATGCCCAAGATGAAGAAGGAAAGGGTGTGGGTGCATCTGAAGCTGACACTGGCCGTACTTCCCCAGCTGTGTGACACTGGGCAAGTCACTGAAGCTTTCTGGTCAGATTGAGAAAATCCATGAAGTACACCGAGACCTCCAAGGAGGGCCCACTGGGCCCAAACTCTGCAGAGGAGAAAGGCCCCTTGGCACCATACCCAAGCATGGGGGCCCAGCCAGGCTGTCTGCACCCTCAGAATTTCTTTCCGGAATGTGGCATCTGCCCCGGGAGTTGGCCAGTTGGTGGTCCAGCTAGCGCCACCCTGCCCGGCTGCTCTGCACACACATGTGTCCGGGGCCGTGCAGGAGGTTGCCCAGGGTCCCTGCCTGCAGCTGCTATGAGCACCGTGTGGATGGGCCTGGACCCCAGGCCCGGGGAGCAGCTGGGCGGGCCTTAGACCTGCCCCTGACACCCTGAGTCACCATGCAGGGCCTGCCTGGGTGCCGTCCGCAGGACCTCTCTCCCTGGGGTGGAGGCAGGTGGGTGGTAGGGAGGATTGTCAGTGACCGGCAGCCCCTGAGATGGGCCCTGCTTGTGTGACCCTGAGGGCTGCCCCTGCCCTGCTGGGCAGCCTTGTGGGGCCCAGGCTCTCCCTCCTGCATGGCCCCGGGGAGCTCGCCATCCAGGTGCGCCTGGTTCATGGTCTTTATAAGATGCAGCCCTGTCCCGCTGCGAGCCTTGCAGAGGGACAGCGTGATGCATCAGGGCCGGCTTTCCCCTCAAGGCCAGGCTCCTGGGGGGTGGCCAAGGGCTTTGCCTGTTTTGGGGGCCTGATGCGCCCCCCCCCCCACCACCAAAAAGCAAAATCCTTCCCCTGCAAATACTCCCTCCAGCCTGTTCATTTTAATCCTCACTACAGCCTAATAAGGAGCATGGGGACTGGTCAGGAAGCTGGGGCACAGAGAGGTTTAGTAACTTGCCCTGGGTCACACAGCTGGGGAGGCCATGGGGACCGAGGTGGGGAAGGGGGAGGAGGAGACACAAGGAAGGGGGGCTCTGCCTAGAGTTTTGTGGGGGCTGAATTGAAGCGAGCGGGAGAGGAAGGGGAGGCAGTGGAGAGGACAGGTGTGGGGTGGCCTGAGTGTGGCCTGGCCCTGAGCCTTCCTTCTCAGAGATGGGGGAGGGGAGGCTGGCGGGGGTGCATCCCTGGGGAGGTACAGGAGGGGTCTCTGCGGCGGGGGTGTGCGGGGATGTTCCCAGGTTGGTATGAGTGGCTAGGAGGCTGAGGCCAGGGGGGCTTCCCAGAAGGTTTGGGGGTGTGGGGTTCAGGGTCACAGCAGATCTGGGGTCTGGAACTGGGGAAATATTACCCCCTGATTCTGCAGGCAGCATTGCCAGGCTGCCCTTGCCGGGTCACAGGTGTGCACACAGGGGTCCTGGTGCCACCCACTGCTCGGTGCCTCTGCTGCTGGTCCAGGGTCCGAGTCCCACGGTGTGTGCGCTTGGGGCCAGCTGTGGACGAGGAGCCACGTGGCCCCCAGCGCCACCCACCCACCAGCTGGCATCCTGCCTCTGTGAATGGGGGTGCGCGTGCTAGGGGCCAGGAGGCAGGGGCTGTGGTGGCTCCCGGGGACTTCCTCGCCCTGAGAGCACCCTGGAGGCAGTGGCTGGAGAGCAGGTGGCGGAATGCCAGGCCGGAGGTGGTGTTTGTCAGCCCCAATGCAAACCCGCTGCTGTTTTCTGCCTGATGCCTCCAGAAACGTTGCCTGTGGCAGGTGCCTGCTTAAATGTCTGGGGTGAGCAGTTAGGTGAAGTATGTCCCAGCGCTAGGGCATCAGGTACATCTGGGTGCTGTCAGGTGAGAGGTGAGGGGGAGGGGCTCTCTGCATGGCTGTCAGTGTGCGCACACCGGTGCGTGTGTGTGCGTGTGTGTGTGCACGCGCGCACTCGGGTGCGTGTGTGTGGGGGCTGCCAGCCTGAGCACTGGCCCTGAGGATCTCAGTGTAGCTTGTCTTTTCTTTAAAACAAGAGGCCCTGTGGCTGAGAAGCTGGATTACCTTGTGAAATCTGCCCCTCTCTCCCCCTTTTCTTTTGGTCCCGACTCTCTCCTAGAACATCTGCTTTTCCTGTTTTTTTTTTTTTTTTCAATTGTGGTAAAATACAATTAATGTGAAATTTACCATCTCAACCGTTTTCCAGCGTGCAGTTCAGCAGCGTTAAGAACGTTGACATTGTTGTAGAACCAATCTCGAGAACTGTTTCCATCAGCAAAACTGAAAGTCTGTTCCCGTGAACACTGACTCCCCACCTCCCGCTCCCCCAGCTCCTGGTGACCAGCGTGCTACTTCCTGTCCCTGTGAAGTTGAATATGGCATACTTAGGTACCTTATATGAGTAGAATCATACGGTTTTTGTTCATCTGTGACTGGCCTGTTTCACTCAGCAAAATGTCCTCAAGGTTCATCCGCGTCGTAGCATGTGTAGCAGGATTTCCTTCCTTTTTAAGGCCGAGTCGTGTTCCATTGTGTGGAAACGCCCCATTTTGGTTGTCCATTCCTCCACTGATGGACACTTGGTTACTGTGAACTGAGCTGCTGTGAACATGGGCGTGCAGGACTTCTGGTTCTCCAGTCTGTCTAGTTCCATTGCTGCAAGACTTGTAGGCCTGCTGGGGCATCTGTCTGGGGTGTCAGTCCATGTGTCTGTCAGTTCTAGGACCCGGGAAGGGCCACCATCCGGCCAGCTCTTCCAGCAAACCTGGGGCTTCCCTCTAGAGCCCGTGTCTGTGCGTTGGTCTGGATTAGGGAGGGCATCCCCTGTCCCCATGCACAGATGAGGACGCAGGAACAGGTAGCTGAAGGGACCTGCCCCAGGCTCCCGTCTGGGCAGCGGCAGGGCAGGCGTTGGCCTGCACGGCTGTCGTGGGGAGCTTGCCCTCTGCCCGTATCAGATGCTGGAGTGCGTGGTCGGGGTCAGTGGGCGAGCACACGCGTGGACCTGAGCCATCTGTGAGCTGTGCAGGGGCTGTCCTGTTTGCATCTAGGGCCCTGGGTGTCAATAACGAAGCCACAGAGGTGCCTACAAGGCCCTGTCGTGGCCAGCCAGCCGCCTTTCCTCCCACTGGGACTGCAGGGCCCACAGAGCCCACGGATCACGTGGGCCCCGCAGATAAGTTCCCCGCATCCCTGGAAAAGTCTGCTGACCCCTGAGTTAGTCCTGCACAAGCGCTTTTCCCATTTTCAGCTTCATTACGCCCAAAGTACAAGGCATTCATTTGCAGACAGGCCCCAGCTGAGCCAGTTAACGCTCCTTCTAAATGGACCCCTCCTCTCTGTTCCCACAACACCATGGAAGAGATCAGGACGTCCCCAGCTGGGAGACACCAGCGTTCCTCCTGAGAGGTGCACCCTGAGAAATTAGAGCAGCCCAAGGCCCTGGGTTCTGGGGGCACGCCTCGTTTCCGAAGGCCTGCCGCCTGCACGCGTGTGTACGTGCATGTGTGTTTGTGTGTGCGTGTGTGCAGGCGTGTGCCCACATGGCCCTCTCCTCAGCACTTTCTGCTCCCCTCTGCCAGCCTGGCCCCCCAGGTCCCAGCCGAGGTCCCCTGCCAGGGTCTGAGTCCATCATCCTGGCGACGCCCTCTTAAGGTGCAAAGCTATTTTCTCCCTCTCCCTGAACCCTTCCCCTCTTTACCTTCTGTCCCCAAATCTCCACCACAAGGGAAGACGCTACCACTAGGGACTTAGGGAAACAGCACCTGCTATGGGGTGTCCCAGCTCCCCTCAGGAGCACCTGGATCCTGCCTGACACCTACCAGGTCTTCCTGAAGCCTGGATCTTTGAAGAGCGAGTTACCCTGGGCCCAAAATGCCCTTAAATCATCTGGGTGGTGGGCGGAGGGAATAAAAGTTAATCCTTAATACTGACAGGTAAGCAGAGCCTTCACAGCACAGGATGGGTGCTCCCCTTACTGGAAAATGGGTGGTGGGGTCAGGCCGCTTCTCTATCTCCACCCTGAGTCCGGTCTGGCCCAGGTGCCTGGGATCCAGGACCGTGGCCCACTCTGCTGTAGGAGTGGCCTTGGGCTGTGACATCAGCCTGCATCTGTGTCTCCTTCTAGAAGAGAGGGGTCCTGAGGGCTGGGAGGGACCTCGAGGGCTTCAGGCACTGCACTGGGATTTACACACACACACACACACACAAAGTGGATCTGGAAAGACCACAAAACAGATGACAGGTGGGAGTCCTGCAGGGGTGCCAGGGCCACCCTGGGGTCAGTGGCCTTTTAGCCTATCTCAGCCTTCAGAAGATGCCAGGCCAGTGCCAAGGGAGAGCACGGGCAGCTGGGCTGGAGGGGTCCTGTCTGGGGGTGGAGTTTCAGCCCCTAGCCAGTGGAGCAGCCCGGCCAGGGCTGGGATGGGAAGGGGCTATGACCCAGGTAGGGGCCCCAGGCGGCATTCATCACAGGGCGTGGAGGAGGCCTCGCAGCATTGAGCCTCGTGGTGGGAAGGGAAGAACACCAAGTCTGGGGGAGGGCTGGCCGTCCTGCCTGCACCTGCGCCTCCTGCAGGATGACCCTTGACCTTGTAGGATGCTGACCAGAATCATACGAGGACCCCTTGAAAGCCCTAAAAAGCTCCTGGTGGCATTTTTGGGTTGAGGAAACCGTACAGACCAAGGCCTCCGTGGGTACAATGAGGCTGTCAGGTGATGCAGGGTGTCCCCCGGGCACTCGGGGGACAGGGTCCCACCAGCCTGGGCCTCTCCTTCCACCAGACTCTGGGCTCTGCCTTCCTCATCCTCAAACATGTCTGGTACAGGGCAGCCTTCAGGCAGGATGGCTGGGATACTGCTGCAAGGGGCCCAGGGTAGAGGTGCCTGGTGGGGGTGGACAGGGGAGACCTCCAGTGCGGGTGTGGTTGTTCTCGGGCAGCCTCGGCCCCAGGGATGCTGCCGTCTGCCCTTGGCTGGGGGTGGATGAGAGGCCTGGCGCCCTGCCTGTTCCCTCCCACCCCAGCCTCTCTTGCTGGTGCTTTCATCCCACCCCCCTCCCATGGCTCCCACAGGGCCCCGGGGACCCCCCAGGTGCAGCTGCCCCCCCCCGCTCTCCATGGGCCCTCCCTGCTGTCTGCATGGACCCCACCTTCTGACACCCAATCTTTAGTGGATCTCACACACATGGAGGCTGCATAATCTCTTTCCGTTTGTCGGCTGGTGAAATCACCACCTCCCTGTGACAGGGGAGCAGTGACTGTCTTCACTGCAAAGAGGAACAGAGTGACTGCTGGCGAATCTGCCAGAATGGGCTTTACCTGCACACCTCCCGGCCTCCACACCCCCGACCCAGGAACAGAGGCTCCGGGTGGCTGGGGCGGGGGGGCAGATTCCAACCAGTGAGGGCGGTGGGGCAGGGGGGACGGGTCTCCCACAGCCATTTTCAAGCACATTCCAAACCGTAACCTCCCAGTTGGTGAGTCGGCAGCCGGCATGTAGGAGTGTCTGCCCTGGGGCTTCATCCTGCATGTGATTAATTCTCCTCCCCGTCTTTGGGGGCTAGAGGTGACTGGTGAGCGTGGCGGGGACCCTGGGCTGACCTGACCACCCCCTGCCCCCGTGTCGCTTAGATCTGCAGCCTCATGCGCGGGGGCATCGCGGAGCGGGGCGGCGTCCGTGTGGGCCACCGCATCATCGAGATCAACGGGCAGAGCGTGGTGGCCACGGCCCACGAGAAGATCGTCCAGGCGCTGTCCAACTCGGTGGGAGAGGTGAGAGGTCACTGCCCGAAGCCAGAACCGGGCTCTCGGAGCCCAGATGTTTCCATGGCCAACATCTAATCCCCGAGGGTGTGTATAAGGTGCTGGGGAAGCACCCCAGAGCAAAGCCTCCCTTCTTGGCAGAGCCTGTCCCTGCGGGGACTTGGGCACGTCTGCTGGCTGGCGTGCTCCCACCTGGACCTCCGTGAGCCTCCTCCAGGGGCTGCATCAGCTGAGCACGGCTGTGTCTCCCACGGGGGAGCCTGCTGCAGGCGGGGTCTGGCATCCCCTCTTCACCTCGGGTAACTGTGGCTGATGGGATGGGGGTGGGCATTCGTAGGCCAGCCCTGCTGTGCTCCCCTCTCCCACTCTGCTGGCTGTACCCCGCCTCCTTCTCTGCTTCTTTCTGGCATCAGGGCGATGCCATGCCAGCGTGAGGGTGGACGGGGTACAGAGCGGGGAGCTCAGGAGGGAGCAGGGTACCTCAGCGGGGGACGTAAGATGCTGGGAGTGGGGGTACCAGCCCAGTGCTGGGAAGGAGGCCTCCCCGGTGCGGGTGTGGGTGTGTGTTTGTGTGTGGGAAGCGGGGAGTCAGGGTGAATGGGTGAGTATCTCCCTGGGTGAAGCCTGGGTGACGGCAGTGCAGAAGGGCAGACCGCGCCGAGTGGCGGGTGACACGGGACAGCTGTGAAGGCAGGTGCTGGGCGGGGAGTTTAGGTTTGATTCTGAGGGCGGTGGTGTGGGGAGAGGGCACGGCTTCCTCTTTGGAGGCTGGTGGGGGGAGCAGGGTGCTGTTCCCTGAGGGGCCTTCAGATCATGTCTGGTCAGGACACCTTTCCTGGGGCCACGTTGACCCACTCAGTATTTTGTGAAAGTCCCAAGGCCGGGGGAGGAGGCCTGTTTCCCTGCATGGGTGGTGGCAGACAGCAGCTCTCAGGAAGGAGGGGCCAGGTAGGCGCCATTAGCCTTCTCTTACAAATGGCTTCAAAGAAAGGAAAATCCAATTGTCCTAAGTAGATGCCTCGAGACAGCCGCCTCGCTGGGGCCATCGGTCAGGCGGGGGAGCTGGGCCGGGAGCGGGAGAAATGCGTCCGACTGTCTGAACCTGAGGTGAATGGGTATCGATCAGGCTGGACCTCAGGCCCCGGGTGTTGGAAGCCGTTCAGCCTGGGCGGACTGGCTGGTCCTGGGAGACGAGCTTGTCTGCCTGTGCTTTCCATCATCCCTGAGCACATTTGGAAAATGAGTCACCGATCACTAGACCTGGTGTTTTGCTGGGCCTTGGGGGTGGGTTTCAGATTGAAGAATTAGAATGAATCTTCTGGTGGAAAAAGCCATCACAGGCTGATGAAGGAGCAAACATCTAAGTGGATCAGACAGATCCTGGTGTTGGGGACCAGGTGGGGAGCCTGGGTGACAAGAAAACGCTTTGGCCAGACTGGCCATCTGGGTTGGTCAGATAAGGCCTGAGAATGGCTTGCCCGAGGAAGAGCAGGCCCGGGGGGTTGGCTGCACGCCCCTGGGGGTGGCTGCACCTGCGGCCGCCTCTCCCTGGGCGCTGGAGGTCTGCCAGCCCACCCCCTAGAGCCATGGTGACCCACAGGGGCCTGAGCACGGCCGGGTCCCGGGCTAGCCTGCGGAGCAGAGTGCTTAAAGGAAGCAGAAGCAAAGCCCGGGGCCCAGGCGGGATTTAGGGTATGTGCCCTCCACGGTTGGCCTCTCCGGGCAGCCGTCTCTGTGCCTTGCTGGCGTACCCAGCCTCTGTGGTGCCAGGGACTGAGGTCAGGCCCCAAAGGATCATTTGCTAACTGACCCCCAGGGGCTGGGGGCCTCCAGGCCTCTGCCCGCCGCACACGCACTTTGTGTGTGAGCCTCTGGGTCTCACGCCGAGGCAAAGCTTGCCCCTTGCAGTTGCCAAGGAGGCCTGAGCGCCCCAGCCTGCCTTCAGCTCGGTGCACAGTCAAAAGTCCAACTTTTTATGCACCTGTTGTCAGCTCGAGCTGAAGGGAAAACCAGCCCTTGATCGCGTGTAAAACCCTCTAAAGACCTGGATGGGGCGCCCAGGTCACAGTCTGCGCAGTCAGGGTATGCTTTCTAAGCCGCCATCGGGGGTGGTGACCACGGTGTCGACTTGAAGAAATGCACAACATGAGAGTTGTGAGTTGTTTTATTTGGGGCAAAATGAGGACTGTAGCCCGGGAGACAGCATCTCATATAGCTCTGGGAAACTGCTCCGAGGAGGCGGGGGGAAGGTCAGGATACATGTGATTTTGGTGAAGGGGGAGGACATGCAATGGAGCACATATTTTTTGCAGAAGGTTCTGCTAGTCTCCTGAGGGTTACTGCTAGTCACGAGGAGCAGACGTCACCAGGAAGGATCTCAGTGTTTTTCTAGATACTGAGGAGATGCAAGAATTGGGCTCAAAAAAATTGGCTCCTGAAAATGTCTAACTATCTGAAGACTTGTTCTCCCAGTTTTCCCCAGAGCACGGAGGGCCTCATTCCTGATCTCCACCCTGAATCCCTTTCAGGGGGTGTTGAAAGTCAGCAGCTGCAGCGGCACCTGCTTTAATCCTTGCAGAGGTAGATGGCAAGTGCCCATGACAAGTGCCAATTTGCTGTTGACAGCGCGCAGGTCATTCTTCCTCCCCTCTGGACGCTGGTACTTTACACAGGACACGCTCAGGGGACTTGGGCATCGCTGGCCTCGCATTGGGGGGACGGGGGCGGGAGGCGGAGGCAGGGAGGGCTGGGTCAGCCCCTCTCTCTCATTGGCAGATCCATATGAAGACCATGCCTGCCGCCATGTTCAGGCTCCTCACAGGCCAGGAGACCCCGTTGTACATCTAGGCTGCCCGCCTGCACCCCAAGGAGTGGGAGCCGGACCCAGGACCCGACCCCTGAACCCACAGCCCACCTGAGGACACTGGCTCCTCTGAAGGGCATGCCCTCACCACCCACTTTTTTTTTTTTTTGGACAAAAAGGGGTCTTTATCCAAGGAGAGTCACAGGAACCAGTCTTTGTAGAACAGTCACCTATTTTGCCACATTCTGAATTTTCTCATTGCGACGGACAAGGGTTTGTCTGTACATCTGTGTGGTGTGGAGCCGTGGAGGGCGAACGTGGGTGCCCCCGGATGCGGCTGTGTTGGGAGCCCCTCGAGGACAGCACGCTCCAGGGGGCAGCAGCTGTGTGCCCCGCCCTCAGCTGGGGCTCGGGTTCCTGCGGGGAGGGCGCCCGACTGCCCCGATGGCTGAGTGTGGGCAGCCAGCTCTCAGGATGGGACTGGTCACTGAAGTTGGGGGACACGTGGTTTTATTTCCCAAGAAAGGAGACATCCCTGAGTTACATAAATGGTGATATCCACAACCTCAAAACTCCATGCCTATTTAGACAACATCACCATTTTGACTTTTATCTGACAACAAACTGCTCTTCAGACGTTAGGATTTTCCGACGACCCGTGACCACGTCTGCTGCCTGTGCCCGCCTGTCCACTGGCCCCTGGACGCCCCCGGGCAGCCTCCCACACAGGCCGGCGGCCTCATTACAATATCTGTCTACACACACGCATCCACACGTGAGCTCCCCCATCGGAAACCAGACCCTCCCCAGACACCTGGAGCCTGCTGTCCCCGGGGCCCTGCGCGTCCGGGTGCCGTCACCGTGAGCAGTGTCCAGTGCGTGTAGGTCAAGTGCAGCATAGTCTAGATCCGCCCCGCAGAGCTCAGTGTTCACGATGTCATTTTGTCCGGAAGTCTCTCTCTTTGGCCCAGGCCTTGAAGAATACACTGTGACTTAAGAAGCCTTACCATGCAGTAACTAAGCTCTAGGACCACTGGATGAGGGTGACCTGTGTGTTGCATGCAGCTGACCTTGGGAAGACTCGCTAATACCACTAATAAACCTGAGGTCATGATGGAAAGCTGTCCGTGTGGCTGGTTTGTTGACGGAGAAGTGGCCGCCCAGCTTTCCTCTAACTCCGCCCCTCTCAGCCCGGCTCCCGGTGGGGTCCTCCCTGCCAGGTCTGAGGGCTCCAGGCACTATCCCCGCAGGAGACAAGCTCCTGACTAATTGGATAAGGGAGAGTGGGAGGCTCAGGCTTCTCCTGGTTCAGATGGGAATCATCTCTGGGAGAGGTGTGTGCGTGTATAGAGCAGAAAGCCGGCCCACCTATAGCCTGGCTCCTTCCCTGGGGCCGCCCTGCAGCCCGTCTTGCCTGATAGCAGGACTTGGCAGTGCTCCCATCACTGACTGCGTTCTGTGGTCACCGTCCTGGTCCTGGTGTCCCCTGACATGGGGAGCTGGGGAGAGCATGGGCTCTGGTCAGAAGCCCTGGGTGGTGTTCCAGCATGTTATCAAGGGACATTGGGCAAGCCGGGCCCCTTCTCTGGCCGGGATCTTAGTTCTATGCTGTGAGCCACTAGGCAGGGATGGCCCACACCCCGGGGTGAGAGCTGGAGGGAAGGGGCCTCGGCTCAGGGGGGCCCAGGGGTATGGCCCTGCAGCGCCCAGAATGAGGCAGGTGAATGGGCTCCGGAGAGGAAACCCATGGCTAGCAGATGACGGGGTGGGTGTGTGTGTTGTGGGGGGGGTAGGTGTCCCATCATGTGATACACATTAAAAAAAAAATTAGAGCTTTAAGCCAGGGGCCTGCATTCCTCCCAGAAGCTGGGGGACATGTCCCACAGAGGGACAGCTGTGGGCCAGGCGCCTGCCCTCTCCCCTCACACCCCCAGGGTCTGTCTCCAGAAGGATGTTAGGAAACAGTCGCGTGCCAGGGGTGGGTCACACTCCGTGGTCGGTCGCCCGGCCTGAGCCCTCGCTCGGCACCTGGTCACCAGCAGTACACACGGCTCTCGGCATCTGTCTGTCCTGGTTAGACCTCAGAGACACAGAGGCCAGAAATAGTTTTTATTAAAACACTGATCATTATGAAAACACCTTGAGGTACATTAAATAAATACAGCCTGCCAGTTGTACAAACAGGCTTGAAAACAATTTCTTATAAATTCTGCCTTAATAGCAGCATCTGTGGATCAATACAGCTGTGGGGGAGAAAATATCCATTCGAAATAAGCTTTCTTTTACGTGGTTTGTTACACGCATTTAATTTGTATCATTGTCACCAGCTGAAGGAGCCCTTAAGTCCTTGTGAAGGATAAGCGCCCCCCTGTTTGCCACAGAGTAGGGGTCTGGAGCTCCTCCATCCCAGCATCCTTGTGGTCCCTGGGTGGGGCGTCTAATGGCAGTGCCAGACAGGCACTGGCCCTGTGCTGGCCCTCTTTTTGGTGGGGGAGGTCCAGGAGAGCACAGGCCCTGGGCCCTGTGCAGGGGGCATCCTGGGCCTCGGCTTCCAGCGCAGCCCGTGGGGACCTGCCTGCTGACGTGTTAACGAGAGCGGGGAGACCAGGGCCGAGTGGATGAGGGCGCACCAGTGACAGGGGGACACTGCCTTTCCCCTTGGCCATGAGCCAACATAGCCTGGGGCTCAGGGCACTCGATGCCGGGGCCGCTGGTTCCCAGGTGCCACTGAGCAGAGTGGGGTTGAAGGTACCCGGGCTGGGGAGTCAGACCCCGGCCCGTTGCCAGGCACCTGACCTTTCCTGGGATCCAGGAACCTAGGCCCTGCAGGAGCCGACGTGGGCCCTCAGAAGGTGCCAGCCCAGCGCTGTAGAACTGGGTACAGTGTGCTCACCCGCAAGATAGAGATGCTGTGAGAACAAACACAAAACTGAGCATGAGAACACGTGTGAGGGCCGAGCACTTGAGAACGGCCGGCCGGTGGGCTTCGGGCCAGAGTACCTACCTGCACCCAGGTGGAGGCACAGGCTGTGGCAGGTGCTCAGAGGCAGGAGACATGGCCCCCTGCAGGGAGGGGAAGCAAAGGACACAGAGCACCAGGCCAGGCCTCCTGGAGGTCACCCATCCTGCTGAAGAGTAACAATTCTGATGCCCGTGAGGTGCGGGGCGGACGCAAGTGCTGGCCTCACTCGAGAGGCAGCCTGTCTGAGACCTGCAGGCTCGGCCCAGGGCCCTGCTGTGTGAGCCCCCAAACCTGACGTGAGCCCCCCACCCAGGTGAGACCCCTGCAGCCTGCTAAGCTCTGGTTGCCACCCCAGAGACGCCTTGATGCAGAGGCCAGGGCGCTGGGGCCATCCACGCTTTGCTGGAAGGCTTAGGGGAGGCCCCTTGGAAAAACCATCAGTTTACCTGCAGAGAGATTTACTTTGGGGGACCTCAAAAGCCCTCAGTTGAGAAAAATTAGAGTAGAGATTTCCCATTTTATAGTCTGGATAAAGTGCTCATAAATTCTCCTCTGTGATGTCTCAAGCGGAGAAGTTCCGGTTATCGTCACAAGGCCTGATTTATATATTGGTCCAGCTCTCACCTCTGGACGGCAGTGACCAATGATAACATTAGAAAGCAAAGCGTTGGCAGCTGACTGGCACCGCGGGCCACCTACATTGGTGTCGAGGGGCTCCTCGGGATGTCTGGGCTGGAAACACCCCCGCGAGCCCCATCCCTGCTCCCCCCACACACCCCAGCACACTGGCTACGGGGGTGGGGGGTGCAGCCCTGGGCTGCTGGACACCCGGCAGTGCTGGGCACCTCCCAGCCCGCCCCCGGCACTCCCTGTATTGGGCCATGGGCTCTTGGTTGAGAACTGTGGTCTCCGGCTCCCTTGTCCCACGCAGGAGCCGCCAGCCACACTCCAGGATGGCACAGGTATCCCTATGGCTGCAGAAAGTCCTTGAGGACAGCGCTGCTCCAGGACCCTGGCTGGGAAGCAGCTGCTGCTGAGGTCGCCAGAACAGGGCGGCCCGGGGGGCCAAGAAGGTCCAGGGCACCCAAGCTGCTGTGGCCGAGGAGGCTTCTGTGCACCCAGCTCGAGGTGGGGGTGGTTCACAGAAAGGAGTGGTCGACAGGCGGCATCTTCCAAAGCAGATGCCGCCTGGCTGGGGAAGGGGCTGCTCTGGGTCATCAGAGAGCCCTTGAGGCCAGTCTGGTGAGGGCAGATGTGGGAGAACCCCGGGGGCTCGCCATGGGGGCTTATTGTTACGGGGCAAATAACCGCTCAAAGTGTTCTGTGCTGAGCTGGTTAAAGAGACAGTAGAGAGACAGCCAGAGAGGAAGCTGGGAAAATGCCCTGGAGCGGGGAGAGGCAGGGAGGGGTTGCCCGGGAGACAAGGTGCAGGGTTGGGGGGGGGGCGTCCCTCAAAGCCCCTTGCCACAGGGTGGCCGGGCCCCCCTGGGGAGTCCCTCATTGTATGTTTGTTCACAGGGTGGCCCTGTCGCCCTGCGGGCATAAGGCTGGACCCCCGCTGCCATCTGGGCTAGAATGACTTATTTTCTTAAAAATCAGCCTCTAAGAAAGGGTTGATCATTGCTTCAAACCGCAAGGGGAAATGGGCTCATTGCCTGACGGACTCCTCTTCCCCTGTAAACACTAAACTAAATCGGGGGGTGGGGACTGGGGTGCGGGAGACTCCTACTCTTCCATGGCCCCGATTGTGAAGAGACTTCAGTTTCTTTAGCTACACGCGTGTCCCCTGCCACTGGATCGCTGTCATGTGGCTAGTTCAAGGTGCCACCTGCCTGACAACAGGTAAGAATTCACAATGGACACGAGAGAGTCATCCACTGTATCACTGGGGCAGGTAGGAAGTGTCAGCCCCCAGAAAACAGCCGACGGGGTCCCCTTGGAGGATTGAGCCACCCGGGCAGCAGCCTCTCCCCACAGGCTCGGCGTCCCCGGCAGGGACTGTGGCACCAGGTCTATCCATGTCCACATCCAGACGGAGGCGCCTTCACAGCTGGTCCAGGACACGGGTGCTGAGGACGGCCTCCTCCATGTGGCGCTCCTCGGAGGGGATGGCCGAGCGCGCGGAGCCCAACACGTGCCTCACCTCCACGGGAAGGGAGCAGCTCGAGTGTTCCAAGAACTTAGCCACCAAAACCCTGGCGTCCGCGTAGGCCTTGCTGTCCACTAAGGAGTGCGGCCGCTCTTTGGAGACTGTCTGTAAGGCCTCTGGCTTTAACCGCTGGTCCATTTTCCAGGCTTCTGGTTCCCTGTGGGGTGAAAGCTGGGGCCGACAGGCACAGGCAACCATGACAGAGTGAGACAAGGAAGCTGGAAACCAAGGGAAAACGCACAATCTGAAAACACCCGACACAAAACAGAAGGCAGCCGTCCACTAACTTCTCTGAAAAGCAAACACAGGGATGCTTGGGACAAGCTTTCCGCTGGGATTTCTGTGTTCCCCAGCTGGCCCTTGCTTCGCATGTCCCCTGGCATGGCCTGGCCCCTCGCAGCCCTGAGTTCAGCCTGCAGTCACCTAGAGGGCCCGCAGCCTCCTGGAGCCGAGGGCCAGAGATGGGAGGGCGAGACTCGAAGCCGGCCAGCGAGAGGAGGGCGGGGCAGGGCAGGCTCTCCATTCTGTGTGCCTCTCTGCTGGAACTCCCCAGCTCGCAGGGGGGCTGCCCCTTCTCACCCTTCCCCAGCTCAGTGACCTTCGCCGTTGTGGGTTGGGTGGCATTTGGAGACACGTCTGCCTTAAGAGCAGAGCTGGGGGTGGCAGAGGGACAATGACAGCCCCTTCCCCACGTCAAGGGCAGAGACAGCAGCCACCTCTCACGAGGCAGCGGAGTCGCCCGAAGCCCAGGGCCTTGTGCTCAACGCTCCCCAGGCCAAGGGCAGGGAAATGGCACCAGCTACCAGCGGGCCTCGGCCGCTCCAGATGACCCTCCAAAGAAAGCAGCTCCGGGCGGTCAGCTGTGACCAACTCGCCAAGGACCAGATGAAGACCTGGCTTGCTCAATCTACGTTTCAAGTCACACAAGGAAACACGTTCTGGGTGGTCTGGGGTATTTCTGGTGGCAGCGAGCAAGCCTGGCACTTAAGCATGTGAAACTGTATAAGATCCACACGGGGGCCCGTCTCCCCTCCAAAGAGAATCTCATAAATACAGTGACACAAGCAGCTGTGTGGTGTTAAATTAGCTGTAGCCTCTAATACATCTGCCAAGAGAGCAGGGGAGGGAGGGCAGGCCCATCTTCCGAAGCCCAGAGATTTGGGGCATCGCGTGCCTGGGTGACCCTGGGAGGGGCTGTGTTTAGACACAAGGCAGCCAAGGACCTCTGGTCACCCCTGCCCCCCACACTGTGGTTATCAAAGGGTTTCAGAAAAAGAGCGTCTCACCGGTTCCCTGTGCAGCCCGGGACAGTCCTGCTTCGAGATCCTGGCTGCAGGATGGGGTGTGTGACGAGGCATCGCCTTAACCAGAAAGAGAATTCAGTTAACACAGAGCCGGGGGAAAGGAATTCCCGGTAACACCGTAGTAACCCTCCTGAGGATAAGAAATGGATTTCAGATGCTAGAGCGGCAGAGGAAAACTCCTGAATTTAAGCCAGCCGGCGCCCAGGTGGCTCCCACCCGGGGCAGGTGGCGTTCCCAGGGCCCGTCACTTCCTCAGCGTGGCCCCGGGCACAGGGTAGCAGGCCGGTGCCACTGACAAACCCAGTGTCCCTCATCCCAATCCCCATCTGCATCTGGGGGTCCGGGCCCCTGGGAGGCATGTGCACAAGAGTAACTGTCACGCAGCCGAGAGGAGGCTAAGGCGACAGGGCGGTGAGGAGGATGCAGGGGTGACGACTTGTAATCAAGCCACCGCTGCTCTGCAAGTCCATCCCTAACCTGTCAGGGTTTGCGGAGCATGAACTTCACTGGGTGTGTTGGGGGGGTGTAGTCATCAGGGAGCCCCGTTTGGGGAGTGTTAGCCCTAACAGGGCGAGAGACATCTGAACCAGGAGTACACCAGCCGAGGGGCATCTCCAGGAGAAGGTTCTGGCAGAGGCGTCTCGGTGTGAGTTGGCAGGTGGGTGCAGGAGGGCAGGGGGAGGGATGCGGACCGAAGAGCTGCAGAAGCAAAGCCCAGCACTTCCCAGCAGGGCACCTCCGGGCAGCTGCCTGTGAGTGTTGCTGGCTCCTCACAGGGACGCGGTTCTGGGGCGGGACGGGATCTAGTCTCCTTGGGGTCCAGCTGGATAAGACCCTGACCAGTCCAGGCACCACTGGCCTCCTCCAGGTTCCTTCACTTGTGCTATATGGACAAGTCCCCACGGCGATGGCATTGTGGCCAAGGGCTCACCGGCCTTTACTGGCACAGACCCCACCATCCTCCCACTCAAAAATAGCAACCCGGGAGGAGATGGGGGTCCTCCTACTTCAGGACGTACAAGACCCCTTGGGGGGCTGGTTGAAGTGCAGATTCCTGGGCTGCCGGGCACAGGACTCTGGTGCCAGGTCCCCTGGCCTGGGAGGGCACTGGCCATGCTGACTTCATGTGGGCGACTCTGACGCAGTTCTGGGCCACACGCTGAGTGCGGCCCAGGGCGCCCGTGAAGTGCTGTCGAGAACACACCCGTGTCTGCCCTGGCCGGCATCGGCTGGCGGACACCCACCTCCACAGCACTGTCACCAAGATGCAGCCACACCTTGCGTGGAGCTGGTCCCACCAGACTGCTCAGCAGACACTGGCACTTCCCACAGGTGTGTTACCCAGGCTGGTCCTGGGGGGAGAGCCACCCCAGCTAACAGACAGATACAGACTGTGGGCCCTGCCTGACCCTAGGACCTTCTCGTGCCCCAGAGCTGGTGTGCAGCCCACAGGCTAACGTCGCGGCTGGCGGACCCTCCTGGAGGGCTGTCATCACCCCAAACCTTTCCTCCTCCCTCCCGCCTTCCTGGCCAGAGCGGCAAGCCTGGTGGGAGCACAGCAGGGGCCCCAGACTGTCCGCCCCCCTTACAGGCTCTGGACGTCGAGACCACATTCCCTGTGTGGCCCTGAGGCAGGGCGCAGGGCTGGACTCCACTCCCAGGGGGCACTAAGTCCTGCAGTGTCCGGGCAGAGCCAGGCATGCCCTGGGGACACGGGGCTGGGCCAGCTGTACCTGCCATCCTGGATGCGCACGAGGTGGGGTCGCTGGCAGAGCGGGCCACGCGCCTGGGACCTGGCCGCACCCGCGTGCTGTGTGGGGGGCCCTCAGGGGATGTGCGGCACGGGTGTGCAGCAGGCAGCAGGGCGCCTGTGGGGCCGTCGGAGGGTGGGCGGCTCAGGCCCGGCGTGGCAGTGCCCTCGGGGGCCCGCAGGCTGGAGCTGTCGGCTGGTGCTGCAAGGCAAAGGACACGGCGTTAGCGCTGGTGCTGGGCAACTACCAAGCCGCCCCTATGAGGGACAGCGCCGCCCACACGCCCGTCCGCCACCCAGGGTCCTCCCAGGGGGTGGGGGCAGCCCACCCTCCAAACTCCAAACTTGGACAAACCCTGTCATCTTGTGGGCATGGAAATCCTGCCCAGGCTGATAGTGCTCTGTGTAGAAAGGATGGGGGAACCAGATGATCCCCTAAGAATCATTCTAGGAGGGGTATGGGTCTCCACAAGAGACTCCAAGTCAGAAACCAGCCGCATCTCCCATTCAGCGCATCCCCTGGGGGGTCTGAAGTACAGGAAGGTGGGGGTCACGTGCTCAATGGGCAGGCCCATGCAGAGAGAGGCCGGGGCTCTGAGGGACCCCAGGGCACCCCAGCCAGGCGCCGGTGCCCACCCCACGCAGGGGGTGCAGCTTGGGCCCAGAGTGCAGCCCCTTGTCAGGCAGGTGGGGTAGCCCAGCCCTCTGAGAACAAACTCCCCTACAACTGTGCCAAAATGCACATCCTCAGTCCAGCCCTGCCCGGCTCCAAGGGTGGGCCCGGCCATCGGGGTTTGAACAAGCCCCAGGGGATTCTGATGCCCCGAGTATGAGAACCGCTGCTCTGGACCGGTCATGTCATGCTGCTTACCCTGGGCTTTACCCCTTGCTTCTCCGCAGGTGGCCCCTGGGGTGGAGGCTGGACCAGAATCTGTCTAAACAGGGTCCCCAGTGGACCTGTATGCACCTCAGGGCTTGAGGAGCGCTGCCCTCTACCCTCTTCTCTCCCATCACCAGACCAGCCCAGGGCGCCCCTCCCTAAGGCTCCTCACTGCCCCCCTCCCCCCACTGAAGTAGATGTTCCAGGCGAGTGGCCCGCCTGGGGAACACATGGTAAGAACCACAGCAGCCTGAACTCTTACAGTGGGGGAGGCTTTGAGATCTGTTCCTTCCTCCCTTCCTGTGGGTCCTGGGGGAACTTCTCTGCTCCCAGGGGCCCTGCAAGCCCCACATCTGTGCACATGTCCTGTGCCCAGGGCCCACCCAGTCACCCCCAGCCCACAGCCGAGGACACTCTGCTGAGAGAGGGCGGGGAAGAAGGTGGCAGGCCACCGAGTGGGAGCTGGCGGAAAGCGGACCCATTGCAGAGCACACGTGTTCGGCGCCCCCCATCCCCCACTGCCTGCCGCCGCCCTCCTGAGAGATGCTTTGAGACCATCAGTCCCATGAGTCCACCTGGAACAACAAAGATGAGCCAGACCTCACATATCACATGCAAAAAAAAAAAAAAAAAAATTCTTCAGGACGATTAATCCTTTTCTTCTTTAAGATACCGTAAGAGTAGAAGAAAATATGGGAGAATAAATCTACTGCCTTGGGGGGGGGAGAAAGACTTTGTAAACATGATAGAAACCATAAAGGAAAAGCTTGATAAATTTGACAACAGCAACAAAAACATGGTAAACTTGTGTATGGCAAAGGCCTCGTTAACAGACTTCGAGAAGCAAAGCCTGAACTGGGGAAGCAAACCTGCCATAAATAGAAAAAGAGTTACTCTTACACATTTTCTCACTTCTCTATTTAACAAATATTTTTCTTATAAACCAAAAAACAAAAAACAAAACAAAAAACAAAAAACCCCCCACTGCAACAGAAATAAAGGGACCCAAAACAGACCTACAAGTTGATGATAGATATGTAAAAAGGTGCAAAAGCTTAATCCTATGTGTGTGTCAAGTTCACCTACAAGGATGGTAAAGGTCCCCAGGAGTGACAATGTCTTGGGGTGTCACAAACACTCTTGGTGGGAACATAAACTCGTTATAAAATCCTTCCAGGACACAGTGTAGTCAATACATCCAAGTCTAAAATACACATTCCCCTGGACTCAGCAATTTCCCTCACTGGAATTTATCCCAAGGAAGTAATTGGGCAAGTGCTCAACACCAGATGTATAAATGTAGAAAAGAAAAAATACTTGCCTCTCTCCTTAGAAAACTTCAAACCTAGACATTGTCATTATTAACACTCTCAAAATCTTTTCAAAAATTACCCAGCAAGTATATTAAAAGTCTTTTGAATAATATTCATTCCTTCAGATTCTTTTTGATCCCAATTCCCTCTCTCTCTCTTCTACAGCTTTACTGAGGTATAACTGATATGCAAAACACCTGTGCCTATTTACTGTATATAATTTGATGAGACTGGATATATGTACACACCCTTGACCCCAAGTTTCTTTTTTTTTAAATTTTTTCTTTTTGGCTGCATTGGGTCTTCATTGTTGTGTGTGGGCTTCCTCTAGTTACAGAGAATGGGGGCTACTCTTCACTGCAGTGCGTGGGCTTCTCACTGGTGGCTTCTCTTGTTGAAGAGCACTGGCTCTAGGTGCATGGGCTTCAGTAGTTGTGGTGCGTGGGCTCAGTTGTTGTGGCTCGTGGGTTCTAGAGCACAGGCTCAGTAGTTGTGGCGCACGGGCTTAGTTGCTCCGTGGCATGTGGGATCTTCCCGGACCAGGGCTCGAACCCGTGTCCCCTGCATTGGCAGGTGGATTCTTAACCACTGCTCCACCAGGGAAGTCCCCCAAGTTTCTTAATGTCAGTGAAAATCCAGTGGTTGAGTTCCTCAAGGAAATGCAAAGAGTCATGAGTGACAAATGTGACCTAGCTCTGAATATATGTAATTAATAGAAACCTTAAAAAATGAGGACAGCATTACAGGAAAAGCTTATGGCCCAAGGCTGGGCACTCTCATTTCTGCACACCCTCCCCTCCGGGGTTGTGTCATGTGCCTACATTTTTATAGAAGTCATAATCGTGGTGGACCTCCAGGGTTTCATCTAACGGGTCGAAAACATTTTTCCTAATAATGTGTAGTGATATATTCAGCTTGTGTAACACATTTTCCTGAACTCTTATTAATGGACTTCATTGTCCCCCTCAGTTTTTACTGTTATGGAAAAGGCAACAACTTATCTGCATGCTTAGTTTTCCTTTTTCTGCATTACTCCCCGGGGGTGATTCTAGAAGTATGACCACATCTAATGGCATAAATATTTTCATGGCTCTGCATCCTAAGTGCTTTGCCAAAGCAGTGGGCTGACTTACAAGCCACCAGTTAGGGCACCCATGTCCTCATCACTATTTTATTATTTTAATAAATAGCAAAACAATATTGTTTAAAAAAACAATAACAGAATCTCCAAAAAAACAAAAAAAATTCTAGAGCTAATAAGTGCACTCAGAAAGGCTGCAGGATTCAAGGGGAATACATGAGTGAATCCCCTCCGATTGATTCAGAGTCAGTCCCATGTACTGACGATGAACATGCAGAAACCAAAGGTGTAAACCCAGTGCCATCAACAGCTGCTCCAGAGAAAAATGAAACACGAAACATGCACACTAAGGAAAGCTGCCCAGGATCTGTATGCTGAAAATGATACCGTGAAACCAAACCTCGAAAACCATGGAGACGGACTGTGTTCATGCCTCGGAAGACTCAGCTTTAGAAAGATGGCGATTGTCTAAAATATGGCACAAATGAACCTATCTATGAAACAGAAACAGACTCACAGACATAGAGAACAGACTTGTGGTTGCCAAGGGGGAGGGGGAGGGGAGAGGGATGGACTGGGAGTTTGGGATTAGCAGATGCAAACTAGTACATATAGGATGGATAAACAACAGGTCCTACAGTATAGCACAGGGAACTATATTCAATACCCTGTGATAAACCATAATGGAAAAGAATATGAAAAGAATATATATGTATAACTGAGTCACTTTGCTGTACAGCAGCAATCAACATGGCATTGTAAATCAACTCTACTTCAATAAAAAAAGAAAGATGGTGATTCTATCCAAATAGCTGTACAGGTTTAATTCCTATCAAGATCCCAGCAAGGGAGACTTCCCTGGCAGTCCAGTGGTTAAGACTCCATGTTTCCAATGCAGGGGCCATGGGTTTGATCCCTGGTCAGGGAACTAAGATTCCACCTGCCACATGGCCAAAAAAATGATAAAAAAATAAATTTAAAAAATGAAACACAAATACATGGAGGCTAAACAGTGTGCTACTAAGTAACCAAAGATCCCCGAAGAAATTAAAAAAATACATAGAAACAAATGACAACAAAAACACAATGACCCAAAACCTATGGGATGCAGCAAAAGCAATTCTAAGAGGGAAGTTTATAGCAATTCAATCTCACCTCAAGAAACAAGAAAAATCTTAAATAAACAATCTAACCCTACACCTAAAGCAACTAGAGAAAGAAGAACAAAGAAAACCCAAAGTCAGTAGAAAGAAAGAAATCATAAAGATCAGAGCAGAAATAAATGAAATAGAAACAAAGAAAACAATAGCAAAGATCAATAAAACTAAAAGCTGGTTCTTTGAGAAGATAAACAAAATTGATAAACTCTTAGCCAGACTTATCAAGAAAAAAAGGGAGAGGACGCAAATCAATAAAATTACAAATGAAAAAGGAGAAATCACAACTGACACTGCAGAAACACAAAGGATTGTAAGAGACTACTACAAACAACTATATGCCAATAAAATGGACAACCATGAAGAAATGGACAAATTCTTGGAAAGGTACAATTTTCCAAGACTGAACCAGGAAGAATTAGAAAATATAAACACACCACTCACAAGTAATGAAGTTGAAACTGTAATTAAAAATCTTCCAATAGGGCCTCCCTGGTGGCGCAGTGGTTGAGAGTCCGCCTGCCGATGCAGGGGATACGGGTTCGTGCCCCGGTCTGGGAGGATCCCATGTGCCGCGGAGCGGCTGGGCCCATGAGCCATGGCCGCTGGGCCTGCGCGTCTGGAGCCTGTGCTCCGCAACGGGAGAGGCCACAGCAGTGAGAGGCCCGCATACCGCAAAAAGAAAAAAAAAAAAAAAATCTTCCAATAAACAAAAGCCCAGGATCAGATGGCTTTACAGGTGAATTCTATCAAACATTTAGAGAAGAGCTAACACCCATCCTTCTCAAACTCTTCCAAAAAATTGCAGAGGGAGGAACAGTCCCAAATCTGTTCTACAAAGCCACCATCACCCTGATACCAAACCAGAAAAAGATATCACAAAAAAAGAAAATTAGAGACCAATATCACTGATGAACATAGATGCAAAATTCCTGAACAAAATACTAGCAAACAGAATCCAACAACGTATTAAAAGCATCATACACCACAATCAAGTGGGATTTATGCCAGGAACGCAGGGATTCTTCAATATAGGCAAATCAATCAATATGATACACGGTATTAACAAATTAAGGAATAAAAACCATATGATCATCTCAATAGATGCAGAAAAAGCTTTTGACAAAATTCAACACCCATTTATCTCCAGAAAATGGGCATAGAGGGAACCTACCTCAACATAATAAAGGCCATATATGACAAATCCACAGCAAACATCATACTCAATGGTGAAAAACTGAAAGCATTTCCACTAAGATCAGGAACAAGACACGGATGTCCACTCTCGCTGCTCTTATTCAACATAGCTTTGGATGTCCTAGCCATGGCAATCAGAGAAGAAAAAGAAATAAAGGAATACAAATTGGAAAAGAAGTAAAACTGTCACTGTTTGCAGATGACATGATACTATACATAGAAAATCCTAAAGATGCCACAGCAAAACTATTAGAACTAATCAATGAATTCGGTAAGGTTGCAAGGTACAAAATTAATGCACAGAAATCTCTGGCATTCCTATACACTAACAACGAAAAATCAGAAAGAGAAATTAAGGTAACAATCCCATTTACCACTGCAAAAAAAAAGAATAAAATACCTAGGAATAAACCTACCTAAGGAGGTGAAAGACTTGTACTTAGAAAACTATAAAACACTGATGAAAGAAATCAAAGATGACATAAACAGATGGAGAAGTATACCCTGTTCTTGGATTAGAAAAATTAATATTGTGAAAATGACTATACTACCCAAAGCAATCTACAGATTCAATGCAATCCCTATCAAACTACCATGGTATTCTTCACAGAACTGGAACAAAAAACTTCACAATTTGTATGGAAACACAAAAGATCCTGCATAGCCAAAGCAATCTTGAGAAAGAAAAATGGAGCTGGAAGAATCAGGCTCCCCAACTTCAAACTATACTACAAACTACAGTAATCAAGACAGTATAGGGCTTCCCTGGTGGCTCAATGGTTGAGAGTCCACCTGCCGATGCAGGGGACACGGGTTCGTACCCTGGTCCAGGAAGATCCCACATGCCGCGGAGCCTGTGAACCATGGCCGTTGGGCCTACGCGTCTGGAGCCTGTGCTCCGCAGCGGGAGAGGCCACAACAGTGAGAGGTCCGCATACCGCAAAAAAAAAACACAACAGTATAGGACTGGCACAAAAATAGAAATATAGATCAATGGTACAGGAGAGAAAGCCCAGAGATAAACCCACGCACATATGGTCACCTAATTTACAACAAAGGGGGCAAGAACATACAATGGAGAAAAGACAGCCTCTTCAATAAGTGGTGCAGGGAAAACTGGACAGGTACATGTACATGTACTGGACAGGTACATGTACAAGAATGAAATTAGAACATTCTCTAACACCATACACAAAAATAAACTCAAAATGGCTTAAAGACCTAAATGTAAAATCAGATACTATAAACCTAGAGGAAAACATAGGCAGAACACTCTTTGACATAAACTGCAGCAAGATCTTTTTTGACCCACCTCCTAGAGTAATGAAAATAAAAACAAAAATAAACAAATAGGACATAATTAAACTTAAAAGCTTTTGCACAGTGAAGGAAACCATAAACAAGACGAAAAGACAACCCTCAGAATGGGAAGAAAATATTTGCAAATGAAACAATGGACAAAGGATTAATCTCCAAAATATACAAACAGCTCATGGAGCTCAATATCAAAAAACAAACAACCCAATTAAAAAATGGGCAGAAGACCTAAATAGACATTTCTCCAAAGAAGACATACAGGTGGCCAAGAGGCACATGAAAAGATGCTCAACATTACTAATTACTAGAGAAATGCAAATCAAAACTACAATGAGGTATCGCCTCACACTGGTCAGAATGGCCATTATCAAAAAATCAACAAACAACAAATGCTGGCGAGGGTGTGGTGAAGAGGGAACCCTTTTGCACTGTTGGTGGGAATGTAAATTGATACAGCCACTATGGAGAACAGTATGGAGATTCCTTAAAAAACTAAAAATAGAACTACCACATGATCCAGCAATCCCACTCCTGGGCATATACCCTGAGGAAATCATAATTCAGAAAGAGTCATGTACCACATGTTCATTGCAGCACTATTTACAATAGCCAGGACATGGAAGCAACCTAAGTGTCCATCGACAGATGAATGGATAAAGAAGATGTGGCGCATATATACAATGGAATATTACTCAGCCATAAAAAGGAACAAAATTGAGTTATTTGTAGTGAGGTGGATGGACCTGGAGTCTGTGATACAGAGTGAAGTAAGTCAGAAAGAGAAAAACAAATACCGTATGCTAACACATATATATGGAATCTGAAAAAAAATGGTACTGATGAACCTAGAGGCAGGGCAGGAATAAAGACGCAGACATAGAGGACGGACTTGAGGTCACAGAGCAGGGAGGGGGAAGCTGGGACAAAGTGAGAGAAGCATCAACATATATACACTACCAAATGTAAAATAGATAGCTAGTGGGAAGCAGCACAGCACAGGGAGATCAGCTCGGTGCTTTGCGACCACCTAGAGGGGTGGGATAGGGAGGGTGGGAGGGAGGCTCAAAAGGGTGGAGATATGGGGACATATGTATGCACGTGGGTGATTCACTTTGTTGTACAACAGAAACTAACACAGCATTGTGAAGCAATTATACTCCAATAAAGATGTATTAAAAAAATTGAAAAAAAATGATCTTAAAAAAAAAAAAAAGGCTCCAGCAAGGTATTTTGTAGATACAGGTGAGCTGATTCAAAAATGGATATGGAAAGGCACAGGCCCTACAGTAGCTGCAATCTTGACAAAGAAGAATGAAGTGGGAGGCATCCCTTGCCTGATACTGAGGCTTATTACAGAGCGACAGCCATGAAGACAGGGTGGAATTGGCAGAGGGGCTGACACACAGATCAATGGGACAGAACAGAACAGGGACCCAGCAGACCCATGCAACTATGCTTGACTGATTTTTGACAAAGGTACAAAAGCAAGAAACAGCCTGGAACAATTGGACGTATACCGGCCAAAAAAATGACCTTGACCTCAACCTCACCCCACACAGAAATTCCCTGTTACTACCTGCTTGGCCTGCAAGCCCCCTGCCAGAGCTTCTTGTATGTTCCTGCCTACCCTCAGGGCTGGCCCCTCTGAATCTCTTGGTGGAGCCCAGCTAACTACCCAGGGTCTGAGGCAGTGAGGAGGGCCCAGCCCTGCTGAACGCCCCCCGAGGGGCATCCCAGACACACTGTCCATCTCCACCTGCCCCGAGGCCACAGATAGAAACGGGCCCTGGAGCCGCCATGCTGCCTGGCCTTTCTAACCATGCTTTCCTGGAGAACTGGTGGCTTGTGGGAATCACGTGGCTGGAAAGGGGGGCCCGGCTGCAGGCCCTCCCCCCTACCAAGCTTTAGAAGGCACTGCGTCCTGGAGTAGCCACTGGACGCCACCTCTTAGACAAGCTCCTGATGGCTGCTTGGAGTCACTAAGGGAAGAGCAAGGTCACTTCCGCATTCAACTGTAGCGACCCGGGGCCCCTGCCGCTCAGAGGTGGCCTCATGAAGGACGGCCCCTCCTTATTTCTCTTAGACGTTACTTGAAGTGGGGATGGCGGCAGCACAGAGGGCCACCACAGTCACAGTCCTTTCTGGGACGCTTAGTCATCTCCCAAGGTGGCTGACTGTGGTCTCCAAATAAATGCACCCACACGAGCCTGCTGGGGACCTCAAGACGAAAGCCCCCCAGGGACGCCCCCCCACCCCACCCATCCGTTCCCCCTGCTGCCATGGTTGTCTCCTTGCCTGTCACCTCGGACCACCTTCCCTACCCCGAGGTTTGTCCTGTGGCTCCCACCCCATATTTGGGATCTGACTTCCCACACTTCTCCTGCCACGCCTTCCAGGACACAGCCTCAGGCCCCTGCCCTCCAGCCTCCCCCTCCGCAGCCAGTGGGCAGGGAGCCCCCAGCTCTGGATCACCCCTGGCCCAGCCCAGCCTCCTCCTGAGGGGGTGCTGAGCGGACGTTAGCCTGGTACGAGTTTGCTCTGGAAAGGGTCCATCGCAGACTGCATCTGCATCGCACTCTTCTTCAAATCCATACTCCTCGAGTGAGAGAGAAAGGGCGCTGGGGGAGGTGGCCTCCCAGCTCTGACCGCTGGGGGCAGGGAAGGAGCACATGTGGAACCGTCCACGTACTTAGCAGGAGAGGCTGCAGCGAACTCCCCCACTTACAGAGGAAGAGCAGGAAAAGGGGGGAGACGCGGCCTGGAAAACTACCAACTCAGTGTTTCAAAGACTGAAAAGGGTACGATTACCTTGTGTGCTGAAGCCCGCGGTGGCGTCTGGGTCCCCGGAGCCGGGCTCGGTCACTTGCGGGTCCCCACTTGGAATCTACGGGAAGAAAGAGGAGGCCGCACGTGGGTACTCTGCTCTCTGTGGGGCACATCACAGCAGCCTCCAGAAAGGCAGGCTGACCCTAGAGCTTGTCTTCTAGAGACAGGTGCTCAGGCTGCAATCTTCTCCCCTAAATGTGTGGGGCGGGGGGTGGGAGGGTGAAGACGCCATTGCCAAGGCCAAAGCCCCTTCCTCCGACCTTCTGCAATCAGAATCATGTGCCCCCGAGGGCCCACCCTGAGCCCACTCACCTTCCACTTACGGGCACCATTTGGGGCTGGCGGAGGCCACACAGGGTCCCCCCTGTCACCAGAGGAGGTGCGACAGCCCCTGCCCTCATTTCCCACCCCCTCCTCTCTTCCCTGAAGAGTAAGTCCACGACACCAACACTCATGGGACCCCAATGCTTTGGGCCGGCAGTTTGGACACAAGTGGGCATTGAACGAGCTCTGGATGCCCCAGAGCTGCATGTGCCCTGCCCTCCCTTCTGCCTTCCGCACGTGGGATCAAGAGGCTGCTCCCAAGGCCGCCCTCCCTGCCTAAGCTCTGCTGGGGTCCCAGCCGCACATGGGGCCTACGCCGGGTTGAATGCGGGTCCCCAAGCCCAGTCAGATGCCATCCCTTCCTGGTGGAGGCTGGCCGTGAAGCTTGAATTGGGTTGGACCATCATCACACTTTTGCAGCTTTCTTCTTCTTCTTCTTCTTCTTTTTTTTTTTTTTGTGGTACACGGGCCTCTCACTGTTGTGGCCTCTCCCGTTGCGGAGCAAAGGCTCCGGACGTGCAGGCTCAGCGGCCACGGCTCACGGGCCCAGCCGCTCCGCGGCATGTGGGATCTTCCCAGACTGGGGCACGAACCCGTGTCCCCTGCATCGGCAGGCGGACTCTCAACCACTGCGCCACCAGGGAAGCCCTGCAGCTTTCTTCTTGAATGAGAAGAAAGGCCTCGGGAATGTGAGGGGAGAGACCAGCCTCCCCTGCTGGTCAGGGATGGGGCACGTCTGCTCCCTGCTTGCCGGGCTTGGATCTGCCCCACGCAAGCGCGTCGGTCCCATTGCTGCTTTAGGGCACAGCGGCCCCTCCCAGGCCATGTGCCTGAAGGCGAGGAACCCTGTATGCACGTGCCCCTGTGCCATCTCAAAACACGATTTCTGGACCCTTGTGGTATTTCAGAACTGCTTGCCAATAATGAGCTGGGGGAGGCCAGGGAAGGTGAGGCGGGCCCCTGCGGCCTGGTCTGGTTCCAGCTCAGTAATTATATCTCTGCCTCCCTGGTCTCCTGCCTCTTCAGTCGGGTAGCTGATGGCGCCCACCTCTCCTCTGTCAAGCAGGCTGGTGTTGCGGCAGGTGCCGGGCTGCTGGCTGTCCCCAACCAGAGACCCAGAGAGCTGCTCAAATGGTCCCTTGGATCCCATGTGTATTTAATACCGTCCTGCGCTCAACGCTCCCTCTCTGCCAGGGAGGGGATAGGATGGGAGAATTCACACCATCCCACACCAATAACCTGTGTGGAAAATCTCTGTCAAGAATCTCCTGCCAAATCAAAAAAAAGGAACAATGCCCTGGAGGTTCATTTCCTTTCATACCTCTCTTCCTGTATCTAACCCTCAATTGGACTCCTTTTTTTTCTTTTTAGTAGGGGTGGGTGGCAACTTCAGGCCTGAAAAAAAAGCTTCTGGTAATAAAGAAATATACATAAAACAAGAGAAATAAAACACACAGTGAGACAAGGTCAGGAGGAAATTGGATTTGTGTCATATTTGGCAGAAGCATCGCCGGCTTCCCTCTGGCTCCGGGTCAAATTTGGTTTCAAGAGGAGACAGCTCCTGGGAGTGGGGAATTGATCACCTCCGGCGAGCAGCATGTCAAGCACTGAATTAGAATGTGGCCTCCCCTGATGTCCAAGGCCACCTTGCCGCAGCAAGGCTGCTCACTTCACAGGGCATTGTCCATGAAACACAAAGGCAGTGGAAGAGATATATTTGCGGCATAGAATTGAAGTTGAAATCCGAGTTTAGCAATAAAGGTTCATAACACAGCTCCCGCAGGGCTGTGAAAGGAGAAGCCGCATGTATAACGGAACGTGGACGCTCCAACGCCTGCATTTATTTATTCCCAGATGCACTATTTTGACCACTTATCGTAATTGAAAACTCAATCGGCATTTAGGCAAATAAGCCAAGTTCCTCTCATCTCCCTTTCTCCTAGGAACTTGGGGGCTAAGACGTCCTATATGGAAATTCTGCCCTGTTTCTGTAATGAGTTTCCCACTCCTGGGTGAGGCCAGCTGGCTATGTCCCAGGTTTACAAAAAGCTGTTCTTGGGGGCAGTTATCAGCCATCACGGAAAAGGTGCATTAAGGTTTTCGGCTCGTGTCCCAAGGCAATCTTTGAAGCTACTTCACTTACAGACTTTCAAATGTAAAGGTCATTTCATTTGAAAATATAAATAATAACTTCGAGGACTTGGGGTTGGACACACCTCTGTCACGTCCATTGCCTTTCTCACCACTTCTCGTCCCGCCTGCCATATTGCCACCGAAATTCCTAAAGCACTGCTGGGCCACATCGACCCCAAACGCCCAACTGTTCAAAGGCAGGTCTATAGTGTGGCATCCCAGGTCATGGAATCTGCACCCAATGATTTCTGTGAACCCTCTGACTGCCCTTCAAGCCCCCATGAGCCTCCCTGGTTCACACGCCCGGTCCCACGCAAGGTGGCCCAGCTGGTCCTTCCTCTGAAGCTCCAGAGAAGCCCATTCATCCCTGTCCTGTAACCACAAGGAAGGGAATCCCGTTGGTCTCCTGATCCTAGAGCCCGTGGACTAGCACACAGTCTCACGGGGCCCCCAGAACACACGCTGTCATTCACACAGGGGCATCAACTAGGCAAATTCTCAGCCACTTCCCTGCTGTAGAAAGAAACTCCCTCCCTCCAATCTTGCCCCAAAGCCGCAACCTCAGGCCACGGGAAAGAGAACGCATCGCAACCCAAGTCAGAACGGAACCTGAATGTGGCTGAAACACGCGGGTCAAAACGAACGTGCTGGCTCAAGGGGGGGCTTTTCTTCCCAAATGAAAAATCTGTCCAGATGAGCCGTCTCTGCCACGCACAGACCTGCACAGCATCTGCTTGCTTCCCAAGGGGGCGGGCGTCTCCCTCTCTTTATCCAAACAAGTGCAAATAGGCCATTCATATGCGTTTGTCCTAACCAGGGGGTAATTACCTCCTCTTGGCCCAGGGAGCGGGGGTCCTGCTGTAAGATGGCTGCTCATGGCTGTCCCGTCGGGGGACTGGGGGAGGGGGGAGCTGGCAGGTGCAGCCTGCCCTCCGTGGGCGGGATGGGATCCTGGACCCCCAGACTCCCTGGGGGGTGTCTGTGGAATTGAAAAGTGCTGCCAGCCCACGGGGTCAGAGAGAATCAGCCGGCGAGGTGCTGGTGGCGGCGGGGGATGGGGGGTGTGGGGGGGTTGCCTGTGGCGGCCCATTTATCACAAATGCTGCCGGCCAGGCGGGCAGCCCAGGAAAGGGCGGGGGCCACGTCCTCCCGGGGATAACATTCATGCAGAGGCTTGTAAGCTGGCGGTTTCTGAGCCAACGCAAGTTAATATGAGACAGGCCTTTGCCCTTCAAAAATTCCTCCCCAAAATCCTTTGAAAGAAATCTCCATTTAAAGAATTCCCCATTCTTTTGGAAAATGAGGTCACGTGGGTCTTAGAACCGGTATTATCATCCTCTGATATAGTCTATTCTTCAGAAAAAAAGAGTAAAATAGTGATAAACACTAGGTGCAAGTGTTGGGGGTGCAACAGATGTCACACCCAAACCAGAGGCGGCTTCCCAGCACGCCGGGTCCTTGGAGGTCCGGCGAGGCTGGGAGCATCATGGGGGTTCTCGCTGGTTCCAGCTCCGCCACTCTCCACAGGGTGGTGCACACAGACCCGTGAATTATGCACGGTTCCTCTCTTCTGGACATAGAGTAACAGCTCACAGGGACGAAGGAGAGGCAGGCTGGAGCCTGCAGCTCTGTGAGGGCAAAAGGCAGGGTTGCCGTGCAGACGGGGAAGCGGCAGGGCTCCTCCCGCCTCCAAGGTGGCTGAGGAGAGTCACACAGCCTTGTGGGCTTCCTGGGGTTTCCAGGCCCCTGGCCACCCTGCTCGGTGTCCCTGCTGGTTACAGGGCGAGCTGCCCGTCTGCACCTGGTTCAGTCCCCTCCTGCCTTCCAGGGACCTCCCTCCCCTGGCCCTGGGGAGCCGGCTCCGCCCTCCGGCCCTGGCATATCCCCTTGGTAACCCCTCCCACTCTATTCCCACCCACCCCCACTAACTACCTCCTATCCAGTCTCTTCATCGAGCATCTTGCCAGAGCGATTTACTCCGGGTCCCAAAGGTGTCCTTGGAGCAGCCGCAGTGGGGACTTTGGTAGACATGCAGATTCTCAGCAGCCCCCTGACCCTGGACTCCGGAGCCCTGGAGGTGTGCCCGGCCATCTGCATTTGATTGACAAGCCCCCCAGGGAGTCGGGATGCCCACTGGAGGCTAGAAACAGTGGTCCACACCCTTGCTTCCCCTCCTCACATCCCATACCCTCCGCTCCCCGACGCCATCTGATCCTACCATGCCCCCCACCCCCACCCCACCCATCCCCAGCAGCTGCTCCTGCCAAAGTCACTGGCAGCCTCTCAAAAGGTGAGCCAGGTGGACGGGGCTCAGTCCTTCACAGCCTCCGGGCAGCATTTGGCCCATGCCTTCGTCCCTGACCACTGGTTTCTGAGTCCAGGCTTTCCGGGACCCCACCCCATGCCCTCTCCTAGGGCCTCAACCCGTCCCGGTCTCCAGGGCTTCCATGACCATCTTTGCAGCGAACCCTGATCTCTCTAAAGCCCCGACCTCAGATCCTAGCAGCCGTGGACACTTGCTTGGATGTTCTGATGACCCTGGCACCCAGTGAGGCCCAGCGGGTGGGTCAGCCCCCCACCTCATGCTCACCCCTCCCTCAGAGCCTCTGCAGGAGCTGCTCCCTCCCCAGCAGCATCCCTGCCTCTCCTCCCTGACCTGCGTCCTGCCACCCACTGGGCCGAGGCCCCATCTCCCAGGGTCCCTGGACACACGCAGGGACCAGCATCCCTGCCCAGGGCCCTGCAGCACCCGGGGCTCCACTCAGGGCTCTGACTGTTACCACAAGAAGCGGTTTCCCTTGACAATACTGATTTGAACTGTTTTTATCATGAAGAGAAAAATAAACCCATCCAGGAGGCAGAATGCTCTGCTCTGCTTTAAAGGGAAAAATTCCAGAGAATTTCAGTTATTATAGGTATCGGGATGAGAGTCATGGTCACACCGCTGCCTCCTTCCTCACAGGCCCATGCCTCTGTTTCTCCCGTGGACAGAAAAACAGCCAGGAGTCTCAGCCGAATCCCTCTGCCGTGGGGGCCTGGCAAGCCTCGAGACCTCTCGGTGGGAGCAGGCCTGGAGGGAGGCCCCGAGGTGTCAGGAGCCTCTGCCTGGGCCAAAGTGGGCTGGGTGGCTGGCCGGGGCTAGGGGCTGCTGAGCAGTCGTGCCCCAGGACCCCGAGGAGAGCCTGTCACAGAGATGCCCTGCACCGCGCTGAGCCTCGTCCCTTCCCGTCACATGGCCACTGGCCTGCAGGACTTGATCGCTTTGTGGACGGCACTGTCTCCGGTCGCATCCCCTGGACGCTGAGCCCAGCACAGGGGTCCCCAGGGTTGATCTTCAGTGGGTGGCGGGAACGGATGGGCCCTGCCACCCGGCCAGCTCACCACGGGCGCCGTCTCACAGGGCGACAGTGCGAGGTCGGGGCCTGCACCACCTCCAGGCGGGGGGCTCCGGGCGGGGACACATGTCAGGGCAGCTCCGTGGCTGCTGAGACATCACAGTGTGCCCCCGACACTCCGGGTCTGTCTGTGTCTCCTCTGATGCGCAGGGCCCAGGAGTGGCTGCAGCCCTGTCCCGGTGCCCCTGCTCCCTTGATGGCTGTGGCTGCCCACCACGCCCCAATCCCTATGGTGCCCTGGGGGACACCCGCATGGCCCTACCACTCCATCTGCACTTGGGCACCATATGGCCTTTCCTGGTGCTCACATCTCTCTGCCCTGGCTGGTGCCCCTCGATATTCAGCAATGACAATGATGATTATGAGGACGAGGATAACAATACCAAGAAAGGGCACGTGGCTTTTGCTGAGTCAGACCCTACCATGTGCCCAGTCCTGTCCATTACAAACATCCTGTTCCATCCGATGTGCTTGGTACTATTATGACCCCATTTCACAGATGAGGGAACTGAGGCCGCACGTCCCGAGTGCCTGCCCGCTGGGATCAGGCACCTCCCTGGCTATAGCCACCAGGCCTCTGACAAGACCAGGAATCCAGACGAGCTCTCTCAGGTGTCCGGATGACTTTGATAGTGGCCTGTAGCTGAAACAGCCCAGAGACCCCTGCATACTCAGACCATGGCCCAACCCCACCCCGGGGGGCCTCTGCCCACGGGTCAGAGCCTGGGCCAGCTCTTTCTGCACTGTGTCCCCAGCACATCTGAGGGGAGGCAAGGAAAGTCAGCACAGACATGGGGTTGGAATCCCCGCCTGGCTGCCATCTCTGTAGGATCTGCTCTCTGCGCCTGCTGCCTGTGCTCCCCCACAACCGGGCTAAGACGACCAGCGTCCCACAGGTTTGCTGAAAGGCTGAGGGAGATGCCAGCGCAGGCAGCAGGACCGGGAACGGGGAACTGGCCTGTCGGGGTTGGGCCTCACCTGGCTGGTGGGGGTCGGGCCCACCACGGCCTCGTAGGGCGGCGGGAGCTCGGCGGGGTAGAGCAGGCCTGGGCTGTTGATGGTGACTCGGTACAAAGTGCCGAATGGGGAGGAAGCAAAGTCCAGGTGGAGGCCCCTGGAAAGGCAGAATCGCGGAACATCACTCCCTGGGTAAGGAGCCCGGACCCTTCCCGTTTCCCTCAACGCGATCAGACCGATTCCCCGCCTGGAATTCTCGTGTTCGTGAAATAAAAGCCTCATTCACTAGGCAGCCCTCACTTGTGTTTTTTGCTGGAAAGATACTGACACTTTCAGTAAACTCTATGGCCTTTTCCATGACAATTAAAACCATCATACAGCTGATTCAATCTTTAATTAAATGTGACATGTTCTATTAAATGACCATAAACCGACAGCAGTATTGTGTTTCGTGAAGAGTGGAACAGGGCTGCTCCTGCCTGGCTGGGTTTCTTCTCTGATGCCCTGCAGTGAGGCCAGTGGAAACGGGGCTCTGAGCCCTCCCACCTCCCCGGGCTCTGCTGTCTGATCCAACAGGCCTTCGTTCGCTTCCCCCTCTGCTCACCTTCCCTGACAAGGAGCACCTCCCACCCCCCACCCCCCAATGACGGCCTCCCATCCTTGGGCCCCAGCATAGCTCAGGGAGGTGTCCCCAGGGAAGACCCACCTGTGGGCCTCAGTGGTGGGCGTGCAGGTGTACTCCGGGGGGTAATAGGGCGGAGGGGGCAGCGGGGGCACAAACTCATCGAAATCCAGGGTCTGGTGGAGGACAGTGCCATGTGGGGTCATGCAGGCCGGGCTGGCAGAAATCGCCCTTTGTGGAAGGAACTGCAAAACAGAGAGGTTCCGAGATCAGGACGGCTGCTGTGGCTCTAACGTTATGACATACGTCTTCGTTATGTCTGACAAAGGTAACTGTGCAGAAGCTTTAATGATGTGCTTGGAACTCAGGTACTTTAACCCGTCAAACCATGACGGCTAAACACACATTGAAAACGGCAGCTCCGGGAGGACCACACCCCCTGCTCCGGAGCCCCATCACACTCGGTTCCCACGCTGCTATGCAGATGCCTGTCTTCTGAGGCAAAGCACAGTCCGGGGGAAGTTAGGTTCTGTCCCTGCTACTAAACCTGTCTCCTCTGATGAACAGCTTGTGGTCAGAGGGGTGCCTGCCGCCCAAGGCTGAAGACAGTACTTCCTGGAGTGAGTTTCCTGAGAAAACATCAGACTCTCAGGATGTCCCTCCCACGCCCTCCCCAACCCCTACAGTGAAATAAACTTGGGAAAAGCCACTTTGGTACTCCCTCCTTGGGGCCCTGTCATGTGCCTTATGAGTGTGTTCAAGGCCCTGAGAAGGCCTGCACCAAAAAATCCGTTAAATTGTTTAGCCCATTCATGGAACATTCCTCAAATATTTTGTGATGGGCCCCTTTGGACACATAGTATCCATCAATATTTGGCAGTTCTAGGGAATTCACACACTTTGGAAAACACTGCTCTGAGGGAAAAGAATCCTTCATGAGGTCTAGAACATTCTGGGGGGCAACCTCAAAACTGAGAGGCTGCTTGAGCAACGTGAGGTCAAATCACTTAAAATGAAGCTGTCTCTGCCTCATTTTCCATTTTTGTTCTTGGGAGGCACCACCCAATACCTGCTGCTCCTTCCATGGGCCACTGCTCCCCAGAGATGACCTGTGGCGTGGAGGTAGCCGAGGCACGGCTCCAGGTCCAGGGGACACCTCCCCGAGAGTGCCTCCAGCTGTGGACAGACTCCAGGCTACTGAACACTATGCTCTGGGACCTCCCACTGCATGGGGGGGGGGCAAGGGGTGGGTGAGGCCAGGACCCAGAGTCTACTGTCCATGGCCAAGCAAGGACAGTTCCGTGAGCAAAGAGTGAACTCTCCAAGCTCTGCAGAAACCTGCAGAGATCCACAAAGGGTTAATGTAGAAGATGACATTTGAATGGGCCTGAAAGATGAGGAGGATTTCAATGAGTCGGCTCACAGAAAGGGCTCTGAGCTCAAGAAAAACAGGTGAGCTAGTGGAAGATGTGTTTACAGAGAGCAAATTTCAGTAAGGCTCTAGAAGTTACTTCCTAATTCTGGGGGCACTGGGGAGCCAGCGAGGGTGCTGGAGCTGGGCAGCAGCTCTACTGAAGCTGTGTGGTAGGAAGTGCCTCCTGGCAGCAGCGGGTGGGGTGGTGGTACATTTCTGGACAAGTACGGGTGAGGTCGCGATTCTGAATGCAGTCCAATGCTATGAAATCAGCATGCTCTAGACTAATGCAGAAAGAACTGGGGGTGGGTGGGGGCGTGTCTAAATGTGTGACACATCAGACTGCACATGTCTAAACGTGTGACACCTGCCTTCTTCACACACAGAGCACGGTCCTTGCCCCTCCAGCTGGTGTGACCCATAGTTTGTATGTTTAGTGGTCTGAGATAGAGGTGCATCCATGGCCAAGGGCAGGGTGGATTTGTCTGCCAGCCTTGACTTTGGAAAGCTGCTCGCCCTGCAGCTACTGCAGGAAGCTGAGCAGCCAGTATGAAGCCAAAGGTCCTGGAGGTCTCATGGGGGAAGATTTTGAATTAGCCTTATCAGAAATTAGAAAAATCAATAACATACTCAAGCATGAAATGCAAAAGCCAAAGCACTTTTCTGTGGAAGATCCAGTCCCACCAGGAATGAGAGAGGTGAGGAGGTCCAGGCAATCCTATTAGCAGGTTTAAATGAGTCAATGCAGCCACACAAGGGAGGCTTTTTAAAGGCTAAACGACCGTCTCCGTTTCTGCCCTAAACTCCAGATGGCCTTTCCAGGGCGGGGCATTGGCCTATCTTCGTGGAAGCACGTCAGACTCAGCAGCATTTACCCCGGCTCCTTGGCTTCCACGGCCGGAGGCCCGCGAGTCACACCGACATCTCCCTTGACACCCTTCAATATCTGTCTGATGAGGCAGCGTCTGTATGGGAGCCCAGGGTCACCAGCTCTGGACTCTGCTCTGAGACAGGGGTGTTGAAGGTCTGCACCCCACGGTCCCAGGCTCCCTTGCAGCTGGAGTCCTGTTAGGTTCTGCCAACGGGGATGCGAGAGGGAACCTGGTGAAGAGGCGGCAGGGAGGGGGGGTTCCTGTCACTGCTCCTGCCCCTCCTCCCCTATGTCCTCCAGCTCTAAGGGCGGCAGAGCTTCTGCTGCCGTCTCTGTGTAACCTCCAGGCGCTCCTTGCTCCTCTGCCTTCCACCCCTGGCTAACCAGCTCCCCGTATGAGCTATGTCGAGCTCCTTTTCTCTCCTGGGCCCCGGCCATGGGGTCCATCATGGGGTCTGGTGCCGAGGGCCCAGCAGGTGCTATAAGCATCCACTCTGAAGGTGAATACACACCTCCTCACTGCCACCTCCCGGCAGCCCCCAGCTTACCTCCTCCTTGCAGAAGCATCTAAATCATCTCTCTGCCTTGGTCTTCTTCCTCTTGTTCTGCTTTAAAAAGCTTTGTTTAGGGGCTTCCCTGGTGGCGCAGTGGTTAAGATTCTGTGCTCCCAGTGCAGGGGGCCCGGGTTTGATCCCTGCTCAGGGAACTAGATCCCACATGCGTGCCACAACTAAGAGTTCACATGCCACAACTAAGGAGCCCACGAACCGCAACTAAGACCCAGCACAACCAAGCAAATAAATAAATAAATTAAATAATAATTTTTTTTTAAAGCTACAGTTAATCCAATGTGACGAGGTCGCTCCCTTTTAAAACTCTTTTACGAGACCTCTGCTTCCTGAATCCCACCCAGTTCCCAGCTTCTTTACCCACTAACCCACTGATACCCCAAACTCCTCCCTCTGCCGTTGGAACCAACCCCAAGTACCAAACTCAGGCCGTTCTCTCTCCCCAGATCCCGCCTCCTCTCACCCAGCAACCTCCTGGTCATCCTTCAGGACCCCCAGAAATGCTTGCTGCCCACCCGCACCCTCCTTGGCCCCTCATCTGCAGGGTGATGGCCAGGCGCAGAGCAGAGCCTGCATCTGGGTGCGCTGGGGAGGAAACGCGCCCTGAAGCATCCCTTCTTTCCCAGGGGGTTGTGCTTGCCCTGGGCCACCTGTAAAAGCCCTGGTTGGTCCGTGTGGTGACAAAGGTACACCTGTGCCTGGTGAGCGAAGTGAGGTTGGTACCTGGTTGAGGTGTTCACACACCTGGCATGGGCATCATCGCCCAACCCTCATCATCCATAAAAGAGGAGTTTGCATTTTAGACCCTGCTGGGGAGAAGCCCATTCTCAGGGGTTTGTTCTGGGAGGTAGGACCCATCTTAGGCACGTGCTACCCTTGGGAGAAAGAGCAGGATTATTGCCACAGGAAAAGTTTTCTGAATGGACTTCTTGTTGGTGAGCTGGAGCTCTCCCCCTGTGCTCTGGACCCTGGAGTGATGCCCGCCCCGGTCACCCTGCTGCTCTCTGGTCCTGCCACCCCTGGATGAGCAGGGCTGCCTCCTCAAACAGGCTCAGACCAGTTTTAGTTACTACTGTAATTTGCAATGAAATATGAATGCAGATGGGAAAACTTGCTTGTTCCGTGAAAACCGAGTTGAAGGCTTTGGAAAGACTCGATAGCTAAGCAGAAATTTCTGCCAAGGTAGGTCCTGGCCAGGCAGTCATAATAGAGTGAAGAATCGTAAAATATCCAGGGAGTTCTGCATGCAGATGGCTTCACCTGTCTGACTCCAATCAAAAGGAACTAAATCTGGAAATCATAGAGGCTGTGAGTTCCATGAATTTGATGCAGTAAATACAACCTGATACACCAAAGAGACCCATAATCAAAGAGAAGATCATAGCCCCAAACCAAGACTGGGGGACAAATGCTCATTTGCATGTTTAAAGCCAAAATAAAATGTTCATGGTATGTATCATTTTTATGATTGTCTGCTGTAGCTGGCTTTTTAGGTCAAGCAGACACCCATTATTGGTCCTGATCTGATAGGGTAAGTAGCACCTACGACCCAGAGACCTTTCTGCTGAACCCAGACCTCAAGGAAGGTCACTGTGGGTCAGAGGAGGGCCGGCCTCAGTGGGGAGAACTGGAGAGGGGAAGATACAGGTGAACTTGAGTGATCTGGGGGCTCCCAGGGGGCACTACATCACTCCCTGTCCAGCCAGCACCCATTCTGAGCTCCGTGGGCAAGCCCACAGTAGCGTGTCTGTGATGGCCACGGTACGGTACCCTGCCTGCAGCTTCTGAAGCAGCTCTACTTTACAAGGCGTAGGATGAGTGGAGAACATAGATGGCTATAAAAGATGAAGTTAACAAGTGCGTACGAAATGGAGATGCAGGTAATAACAGACCATGTCCCCAAGGCTAGGTGGCTGGCAAGAAAGTAAGTGGGGAGGAAAATAGTTTAATGGAAAACTGAGATTACACTTAGGAAATAAAACTAAAAATGTGAGATTATAGACACTTTGGAGGTAAATGCTCTCTCCACTAAACTGTATCAATAAACTGAATTTTATCATCAGATGGTCTTTTGCCACTATTTCCAAACACATTAGAGGAATTCAGCGTGATAAATTCTGACAATAGACATAACAATTTGTATCTCACGTAGATATGCATTCATTATATGAATTCTCCCCAAATTATTAATCATCCCAAAATGCTGATCCACAAAAATAAGAATAAAATTATGGGTTCCTTCCACATGGGCTAAGGCCTTTGCTATGAGTCACAGTCTGCTGATGGGTGCCCCGTGATTCTTCCTGCCTAAACTAGACCCGTAAGACATTCTCTGACTTTCCAGTTCTGTGTTTTTACAGCAGAGCCAGAACTTAAAGGTACTTGGGAAGCAATGTGTATGCAGAAACCCCTTCAATTTTTTTCAGGTTTTATCCCAACCCCTTCGAGTTGTCTGACCCACTTCTAAACTGACGGCAATGTATTTAGTGACCCTCTTTCACTGACTCTTTCCAGAGCACTCAGTTTGGTTGTAATAGACATAACTCTCTTCTTGCACTCGTATTTCATTGGCTCACGTAGTATTAGAATATGCACTTAGAGTCCACATACCACTGGCCTAAACTGGTCTGGGGATAGATAAAACTGTCCCTTGGAAAGCTGATGACCCAACTGCTGGGAGCAGAAATGGCACATGGGTGAACCGCAGAGGCTGCAGGGAGTGGGGGTGTGCTATGGGCAGCAGGAAGCGCATCTCCCAGGCGGGATGGAGAACCGCAGCTGGCTGGCCAGTCAGGTCAGCACAGGTTGGTCAGAGAGTTATGACTGTATGTACAAGGAGAACCATTTGCAGAGGCAGAGACAGAACCCAAATCAAAAACAAGTAGCAACTCAGATAAAGAAATGGCCAAATAACTGACGTGACTTCCATCTCATGGACCACTGCAGATATTCAAACATCTCTCTTTCTATTGACTTAGCTGGATGGCCATGATTGTTTCAGGTTATAAGATTAAGTCGTAGAGCAACATACGTGGTGTGATCCCATTTTGGCAAAAAAAGAAGGAATAAATGAAGGAAGAAAGGGAAGGAAGGAGAGGGAGATAGAGAAAAGGAGGGAGGGAGGAAAAAAGGAAGATAGACTATTTTCGTATGTTTCTATAAGTCCTAAGAAATCAAGAAACAAAGGGAAGATTCACTGCAAATTGTTCTCAGGAGAATGCAGTGGGGGAGGGGAGATGATCAACTTTTTCTTTATATACCTCTATATTTTATTTGTTTCAATGATCCTATGTTACTTCTTTAATTAAAGAGTTTAACAATATGAAGTAAGAAAATTAAAGTCAACTATATCTCAATAAAGCTGGGGGAGAAAAAGACTTGTAAAAAAATTAAGAAGAGCTTCTGAGGCATCCTCAGGGATAACGTAGCTCCCAGCCCCATCCGTCAGGGCGTAACCATGACCCCCTTGGGCTGTCCCACCTCTTCTCCAAGGACACAGCACGTGTGGCCAGGCTGGCCCAGCCCCTGACCCACGTGGTAACAGCCAACCTCCATGTGGCCACCATGCTTTTTCAAAGCCCATTGACACGTTATCTAAGTCATCCTCTCAGTGGCCCTATGAGGACAGTAGGATGTAAACAGTCTTACTTAGAGCAGAGGAAACCGGGACAAATGGGTGGTGATGTGCCCAAGGTCAGGTGCTGGTCCCACGGGCGCCACAGTCATGGGCTCCCCGGTGGCTCTGCAGGTCAGTGGGGTAACCAGCCTTCTGAGGAGAGTAGTGTCTGGTCTGTTCCATAGTCCGTGGTCACAAAAGGAGAAGAACACACCAGCAGCAAACTCATCGATTTCTATTTCCAAGCCAGGAGTCTGAAGCAAACTTACTCACCAAGTATAATACTTAGCCATGAAACAGCCAGGGGTTCTAATGGCAGCTGTTATAATTGCAGCCATACTTTACATCTGGTTGATAAAGTACATCGAGGACCACTGCCTTCACGGTCACAGCTGTGATGTCCCGATAACAAACTGGGACGTATTCCCTCCATGTATTTAAGAATCAAAATAGTTCACATTTGAGTTCTCACCAGATACTTAAACAAGGGTCCCTCCTGAGTGAGAAAAATGAGGTTCAGGGAGGTTCGTAGGTAAAAGCCGGGGACCCCGACCCAGATGTAGCTGACCTCAGACCCCGGATGCCAGGCCACTCACTTTCTACACGGAGGACTGACAATGACCTGCACGTTACGTTTCACCACATACACTATTTTAGCTACGACACACTTTCTTCTTACTCAGTTGGTAATTTGCATTTTATTTCTGAAAACCTAGGGGAAAAAAAGCTTCAGCATTTCCAGCCCTGTGGTTCTGTTAGTTTAGCCAAATTGGTGTGATATTTGCAGATCAAGAGTAAAATCTGCGGAGGTGACCGGAGCCCCACAGTACTTAACCTTCCGTTACACGACACGCTGGAGAGAATCGCCAGCGTGAGGCCTCAGCGAGCAAGGCCTGAAGTTCATCGCTGCTGAAGAACTGCTTAATTAGGTATCTTTCAGAAAACTGCCGCCTCTCAGAAAGGCCGGCCCGGTTGTGACAGCTGTGTGGGTGTACACAGGGAGAAAGAGGCTGCACACGATTAGAGCCAATGAATTTTTAACGCCTGGGTAATGATGCTCTCTGGCCCTGCATCTTGATGAACTGATGTACTGCCACGGGGTGGGTGAGAAACAACAAATCAAACAGGCTCCTATGAGAAAAACTTGCCTTTTTTTTCATGAGATGCTTAAAACATTGGGGAGGGGAGGCAGGGCAGGTCTTGGAGGGGCCACGGGGAAGAGGCAGGGCAGGGTTCCTACCCTTCGCATGAACAGCAATGTCTTCCCATCACTTTCCCTTTATTTGCTGACTTCAGTGGTAACGTACTGAGCAGTGGGCTGTGTTCCATTCACACAAATAACAAAGAGCCGTCATTAGTTATTGAGCATGTATTAATAAGTGTGTGACCTCTGCTCTTGGCCTCATCACTCCCCTGGGGACCAGCACTTCCTCTTCTCTAAGACCCTGGCCAGAGGTTCTAATGATGGCTGGCCAGTGACCTGTCGCTGGATTTTGAGCTCAGGGTTAATTAGCAAATCTGCAAAGCACAGAGGAGCAGTTTTTCAATTTGAGAAGAACTCATCTTCTAAACAATCTTCCTTTATTTTTTTTTATTTTAATTTTTTTTGCAGTACGCAGGCCTCTCCCTGTTGTGGCCTCTCCCGTTGCGGAGCACAGGCTCCGGACGCACAGGCTCAGCGGCCATGGCTCACAGGCCCAGCCGCTCTGCGGCATGTGGGATCTTCCGGGACTGGGGCACGAACCCGTGTCCCCTGCATCGGCAGGCGGACTCTCAACCACTGCACCGCCAGGGAAGCCCCGAATCTTTCTTTATTAGCCGCCAGGGAAGCCCTGAATCTTCCTTTATTAAAAGTGAGTTCTGAGCAGAGCCTTGCTCTGGAGGTGCCGGGCCTAAAGGACATCTCAGGCTACAGGACTGTTGCTAAAATTACTCAGGGGCACAAACCAGGGGCTATCTAGAGGCACGTGATGGTAGCTGGACCCTGTCAACAAGGAGCTCCAACAACACCTAAAATAAATACATCAGTGGCAACAAATGTGTGAGTTTTGTCTTCCAGAGGGCAGCATGGAGTGACCTCCAAGGATCTCCAAGCCCCACGCGCTGTCGGGGCTTACTGTCCTTGGGGCTTCTGGATGGAAGCCAGCAGTGTCCGTGATACATTGGTCTCAAACTGGCTGGGGAGGAGGGGCTGGAGCCTGCCATTGTGAGTGTGCTGGGGAGGAAGGGGGACCACTCACCATCTGCAGGACGTCAGCAGAGACCATCTGCATGCAGCACATGGCTGTGGCTAGCGCACACACGATGGTGGACAGGACGTTGAGGGCACACACGCTGAAGAGCAGTTCCTGTGGGAAAAGATGCGGGAGGATGTCAGCGTCATCTTGGCAACGCAGATGGCAGGCTCCTCGGCATTGCCGTCAAGGTCCAGGATGAGGATGTTCAATTGTGGGTTTCTTTTTTCATCATCAAAACTGGCCTTTTATAGACACATTTGCTTATTCTTGGTTTCTACATGGTTGATCAAATTACTCTTAGATACTAACTGATGTATTTTACAATTTTGATAATTATTAGGTAGTCACTGTCTAAGAAAATCTTCAAATTGCCAACATTTGAGTAGGTGGGCAATCTTTGTCAATTATAAAGTGTAACTGAAAATTTTGATAAGAATCCCAAGTTTTTTAAACTTCTTTTCTTGAGATAACTGTAGATTCACTTGCAGTTGTAAGAAATCATAGAGAGATCCTGGATACCCTTCCCTCAGTTTCCCCCATGGTAGCATCTTATAAAACTATAGCATGATATCATAACCATGATTGACAATGATACAGTCAAGACAGAGAACATTTCCATCACCACAAGGATCCACCCTCCCCGCCCGTGTTGCCCTTTTATAGACACATTCACCTCTCTCTCCCTGTTCCCCACTCAATCTCCCTTTCCAGACCCCTGTCAACCACTAGTCTGGTCTCCATTTTTATAATTTTGTCATCTCAAGACTGGTATACTACTGGAATCATAAAGCATGTAACTTTTCAGAACTGGCTATTTTCACTCAGCATAATTCCCTCAAGATTCATCCAAGTTGTTGCATGTATCAATAGTTCATCCCTTTTTATTGCTGAGTTCCATGTTTGTGCATTCTCCAGCTGATAAATAACTGGGTTGTTTTCAGTTTGGGGCTATTACAAATAAAGCTCAGGAGCATTTGTGCACAGGTCTGTGTGTGAACATGAGTTTTTATTTCACTGGGATAAATGTCCAACAGTACAATTGCTGGGTCATATGGTAACTGAATGTTTAGTTTCATAAGAAATTTCCTAATTGTTTTCCAGAGTGGCTGAAACATTTTACATTCCTACCAGCAATGTATGAATGATCCAGTTTCTCTGCCTCCGTGCCAGAATTTGATATCACTATTTTATTTTAGCAATTCTGATCGGTGTGTAATGATATATCATTGTGGTTTTAATTTTCATTTCCCACACAGCTAATGATCTTTTCAAGTGCTCATGTGTCATCTGTTTATCCTCGTTGGTAAAGTCTCTGCTCATAACTTTTCCCGTTTTCTAGCTGGATTGTTTGCCTTTTTTCTTTTTTAACTGAGTTTTGAGAGTTCTCTGTGCATTCTAGATTCTAGTCCGTTGTCAGATACGTGGTTTGCAAAATTTTTTTCCCAGTCTTCAACTTATCTTTATCTAGCCCTAGATCGTGGTGATTTTCTCTTTTTTTTTCTAAAAGCTTTTATAGTTTTACATTTTACATTTAAATCTGTGATTCATTTTGAGTTAATTTTTGAATAAGGTGTGAGGTTTAGATTAAGGTTTATTTTTATGTTTTTAATTTTGATCTCTACATATTCATTGCTAGAATATAGAAATGTGGTTTGTATCAATATTTGTATTTACCTAGTATCCTGTGACCTCGGGATTTTCTTCCATGTTTAATTTCTTCCTTCCCAATTTGTATGCCTTTCATTTCCTTTTCTTGCCTATTAGCACTAGCTAGAATTTCAAGTATCGTGAATAAGAATAAGATGAATAAAGATGCCGAGATGAGATATCTTTGTCTTATGCTCTCAGAGGGTTCACTCATAGAATTTTAACTATCCAAATACAATTCATTCTTCTTTAGATAATTTACTGTCAAATCCATGCCAGAAATAGAAAAAAAAAAATAACCGCGATTCACAAAAATGACCAAACATTTAGAATAATTATATGTCCTTCAATATACATACTCATACACTACTCATACGATAAATGCAGAAAATACTGTAAATACTCAAAAAACTATTAGGAAAAATGGATCTTTCACCAGAAAGACCATGGTATTAATGAGGTTAGTTTCAATTTTCTAATCAAGGGGTTGACAAATCCTCAAGACGAGTTGGGACATACTCATTGTATTTCCTCGTTAACATGCATTGTACATGCACTGTGAATGTTTCAAATGATGGTCTAGTCTGGGAGCATGCACAGGTCTTACTCATGGATACTTGAACCCACGTGTTCTAATCAATAGCATCCTTTAAGGAAGTTCCCCAATTTTCTGTAGGCTGCTGTGACTACAGAAGTCTTTGCCCAATCCCCTCCCTCAGAACCTGCTCATTTGTTCTCAAGACTGCCTGTAAAATAGCCAGAAAGGGTGTGATTATGATAATATTACAGAGGTCAAAGTTAACATACCATGCAAATGTGAATACAGAGAACAGAGTCATGTTTTGGAGATTTGTTAGGTAGAACTGAAGCAAGTCTCAGCTTAGGGCTAATTATTCTCCACTCCTGAGGTCAGAGTGTTCTGAGAACTCTGAACAAATGTGGGAAGAGTTGCTACTCCCAAATCTGAGTACTGGACACTGTAACCTCTAATCCTTTTCTCAGACTCAAATAGTTTCTTCATGTGCATCGGCTAATCAGCATTCAACTGAATACTCTAGGGGGACCCTCTGAAGATCCCAGGGTTCTCTCCCCTCCGGGATTCTGTCCTGAGAACTCTCAACCCCAGGCCTCGGTCTCCCTCAGACCCTCAGCTCCGTCACCTCAACTCAGGGAGTCTGCAGGGATCCCCCTGAGTTCCCCGTCCTGCACTGTCCCCTGGAGACTCTCCCCTCATTGGTTGACCATATTTCAAGGATCACTGTCCTTCACTGTCTGATGTTCAATGTCTTCATATTTTGTCAGGTTTTTGTTGCTGTTCTGGTTTCAGGTGGGAGTTTAAATCCAGTCCCTGTAACTCTGTCTTGACCAGAAGCTCTTGGTGGCTCTTAGGCTCATCTAAGTATCCTCTGTAACATTCTTAGGGCCACCTCAAGTGTCCTCTATGAAGTTGCTAAAGACGGAGTAAGAAGGGAGCTCAATGGTGGGAAACGGCAGAGGCACAGATGGGGTTGGGAAGAGGCTCCGGTGTTTGGATTTTATTTTGTAGGCAATGGGATACTTCTGAAGATGTTTGATGTTGGGAAAGGGATAACGCAACCTGTTTTCACAAATGATAGAAAGACCTTTTGCAGAACCTGGGACATAGTTGGTGCTGATTGTTGAAGTGAATGCCCTTCTAAAAGTAACATTAATTTTGAATATAGTCTCATTTGCAACCAAGTAAAACTACTCACAAAAAATAAACACAAATCATAACCTTTTGTTTGAATAAGCGTCATGAGGCAAACACTGCTTTATGTCTCATGGAGCATATTCATTGGAATCACACACCAAAAAGACTTCTTTATTTCTTCTTCTAGCTGTTTAAATGCATGGCTTTTTGCTAGATAACTACACACCTGGAATTGTGTCTGTGTGTTTCTTCAGAATTCTCTTTCTGGCTTAAATAATGCCTTTACCTCTGCCCTTTGATGGGCAAGCACTGAAATCCAAGTTCTATAAAATCTCTTGACAAGGTCATTCAAAATGGCAAGCGTGAGGACAAGGTGGGTCTTGCATGGTGGATCCTGAGTTTTGCTGCTGGCCACTCTGCATACTTCCTCAAATACAATTGAGGAAATCATGTCTATAACGAATCAAGTATAAAACAAAAACAAAAGGAGATACTTAGGGAAACCTATGAATGATAAATTCTTTAAAAATTCTCTCCAAGGCGAGTAAATTCCGAATATTAACAACACAACAGAGAAAGGTGACAGCCAGGAGAAATTATGCATTAAGAAACATACAAAATTTAGGATTTTGATTCCCCTGTTTGTTGAAAATATTGTTGTCCAGAGGACAAAGGGTCTTATATCCATTACTATTAGCTAATTCACCAGTTTTTTTTAAACATGTTTTTGTTTCTTTTAATAAAAAAGAGATTCCAGAGGAGACTGTTATCAGGCAAGGTATAATGAAGGAAGATGAGGAAAGGCTCATAGTGTAAAAAATAAGCGATGAAACCCATGGCTAACAATAACTGGACAACCGCTCCTTCCCTGGCCTTCCGCTCCCTCCTGCCCCCTTCCTGCCTCGCCACCAGGGCAGCGCTCTCCCGTTCTCTCTAAGCACCAGCTCCACCTCGTCCACTCTGGCCCTGGGGACACTGGCCTGCCTCTCTACCTTCCAGCTCCCAGGCTTGGGCAAGTGGCCGGGAAGGTGGCAGAGCAGGAGGGTCCAGGAGAATGCAGGACGCCAGGACTGCTGTAGACCAACTGAGCTCGTCAGCAGGCGCCAGCCCTGTTCAGTCCCTCAGCCTCTACACGACCATGAGAGAAGATGGCACTGAAGCCCCCCGCCCCCAAATCTCCCTGATCTTCTTTCTATCACTTCCTGTTCACACCACACAAAAGATCCATGGACTGGAAGCCTCCAGCCCCTCTCTCTTCCTGCTGGGTGTGTGGCTTTGAGAGTCTTCTCATTGCTCTGTGGCCTGTCTCATCTGTGAGGTGTGGACTGGCCCAGATTTGAAACTGAAGTAGGTCAACTCCTAGGGATTGGCAAAGGGAACCCCCCTGGGAGAGCTTCTGCCAGGCGTGTGCAAAGCTGAATGTAAAATTCAATTAGCTCACTACAGGGGGTTCTGGAATGCAGAGGAGGAAGTCACCAGCCTCAGAGAAGGTTGGGTACCATTCATTTTGCTGTCTTCTGTGACTGGTTATCATGTTTGCCTTTATTTCAGTCAGTTCAGAAATGCACCCATAATGTTCATCTCTGGGGACAAACACGACCAAAATGAGTAAGTTATTTATCTATAAACATTATGAAACATTTTCAGGTATTTAACAGTTGTAATAACTACCTGTATTTATATTAATTACTTTCAGATGTTAACTACATTTTTAATTGCTTTAAAATGGGTCTTAGAATCTCTTTTCTTAGCAAGTACACCATTGATTATAGCTATTTATAAGTGAAAACTCTACAGTTAAAATTACTCTCTTGGGGGCTTCCCTGGTGGCGCAGTGGTTAAGAATCCACCTGCCAATGCAGGGGACATGGGTTCGAGCCCTGATCCAGGAAGATCCCACATGCCTCGGAGCAACTAAGCCTCTGCGCCACAACTACTGAGTCTGCACTCTACAGCCTGCAATCCACAACTACTGAGCCCGTGTGCCACAACTACTGAAGCCCACGAGCCTAGAGCCCACGCTGCGCAACAAAAGAAGCCACCACAATGAGAAGCCCTCACACCACAACGAAGAGCAGCCCCCGCTCGCCTCAACCAGAGAAAAGCCTGCGCGCAGCAACAAAGACCCAATGCAGCCAAAATAAAATAATAAAATAAATAAATTTATTAAAAAAGCAAAAACAAAGTATCTTTAATAATATATATATATATTTTAAATTACTCTCTTGATAGCCAAAAAAAAAGGAAAGAAAATCCTGCTCTTTCATTTTGATGAATGTGGGAATATTTAAGATTCAAGAAAATGTAGTAGACCTTATTTTAAGCATTATTTTGAAAGATAAGACAATATCAACCCTGGAAGAAAAATGTGCAAATGAGGGGCTTGTTCAGGTTGCTATTTCCTAAATAAAAGACACCTGCAGGTCTGACTGGCTTACAGGCACTGGCCCTGAGTTTCAGGACGTGACCTCATCACTAGGTGATGCCCATGGGTCACATCACTTGCACGTCAGTGTTGATTTTGTATCATCTTTTTCCATGTATCAGAGGACAGTTTACTCCTTGCATGACAGAATGGAACTGAAGGTAACTTCACTGATGTTTTACTCAGCTGGCAAGAAAGGGACAAATTCCCCTTTCCCGGGAGTCTGTCAAAACTAGAAACACCTAATACAGGAGCCACAAAACTTCATCACCACCTTGTAAAGCAAGACCTTCCTTTCACACACTGGTTCACAGGCAGAACACACACCATGCTGCAGCCCGTCACCTGGCCTGCTGATAAAGGGAATTTATGCCTCATAAAAGTTCTGTTCAAGGAACTAATTGCTCCTCAGATATGTAATACATGAATTTGTGGTTCATCAATTTTCTAAGAATTTTTTTTAAAGACAGTGAACATAGTTTAATTTTGGTGATTCAGAAGGTAACCGCTTTCTCGCTGGGCTTAAGCTTGTTCCGAGCATGTGTGTCCACTGCCCCGTGGCTAAGCTGTGGTCCTGGGAAGCATGCCTACGTGTCCACTGCAGATGGCAGTGGGAGGCGGGCCATGAAGCCCGCTCCACCATTATGACCTGCATGACCTTGAGAAGTGGTCTCATTTCATGGTGCCTCAGTGTCCTCATCTGTAAAATGGGAATGATGGTATCTACCTCTCACAGGGTTGTGAAGGTGAAATTAGTTCACAGATGTGAAGGGCTCAGAGCAATGCTCAGCACACAGCAAGGTTTGATAAACATCACCTATGGTCATGATGTATGGCCAGTCACCTGAGGACCTCCATCTGCTCAAAAACACCAGAGAATGAATTCAGCAGAGGACTTTTAGGCCTCGTCCATGAATGCTTAAGGAAAATAGCCCCAGGAATGATTAGATGACCAGAATGCCCTTTTGTGGTCTAAACAAATTTTATATCGTTGTTCCCACCATTCAATTAATGGGAGAAAAGAATTCTGACGTCCGCCCCCCTTTTCCTATCCTGCTGTTTTTCTGCTGCCTGAAGGTTCTGTCCACCGCTACTTGTTTTAACACCCCCTCCTCGCCAGAGGTTAAATGTGAGTGAAAGTGGTTTGATTAAAACCCAGGCAGAGGGCTTCCCTGGTGGCGCAGGGGTTGAGAGTCTGCCTGCCGATGCAGGGGACACGGGTTCGTGCCCCAGTCCGGGAAGATCCCACATGCCGCGAAGCAGCTAGGCCCGTGAGCCATGGCCACTGAGCCTGTGCGTCCGGAGCCTGTGCTCCGCAACGGGAGAGGCCACAACAATGAGAGGCCCGCGTACCGCAAAAAAAAAAAAAAAAAAAAACCCAGGCAGATTAAGAATGAAGTCAAAAAGAATGAAGAGACACTCATGGGAATACCCATAGAAGTAATTTAAACGATAGTCTTTCGCCTCTGCGGGACTTGGATACTATTTACAGTAAGAAGTAACATTTCCAATCTGTAGTTAACTGATAATGGAACATTTCCTCATGCGGTCCAGACTAGACAATTTTCTTTTAATGCCCTCTAGGATCTGTTAAAAGAGAGATGGAGGCACTGTGAAGTTCTCAAGAATTCTGAACATACAAATGTTTGAATTGGGCAAGCCACAGGTGGCTTCCACGGTAAGGACAGGTAAGGACAAGGAACAGAGGTGACTATGACAGACAGTTAGGAGACCTGGTGATTAACAGGTGGCTGTAAAGGAGAAAAAACAGTCATTCTGTGGTCTGAGTAGGGGCCAGCTGTTCCTGAAAAGGGCGGGCTGCAGGGGTGTGGAATTGCTGGGAGCAGAGGGTCAGCGAGAAAGAGCTCACTGTGGATCCACTGAATCTGAGAGGGCCGAGGTCCTCTGCATGGAGGCAGCTGCATGGTTCTGGACTGGTATTGTGGGCTTGGGGGTGGCCAGCAAGGAGGTGGGGGGGAACAATTCCAGGGAGGCAGCTGAACTTGCCCAGGGAGGGTGTGCTTGGCCAGGAGAAATGAGGGTCTGGATTAGAACTCAGAACCAGGCCCTAATTCTGGAGGAGAAAGATGAGTTTACAAAGAGGATCAAGATGAGGATGACGAGAGAGAAGGGAAACCCAAAGCAGCGGGTGTATAAATGAACAGATGCACCAGCGCGGCAGAGGTTTTCACACACCTGTCCCAACACGTCCAGCAGATAGTCAGTGAGGATAGGGATGAGTCAAACCCCACGCCAAGTCATGTGCCTGAAGCTGTCCTCACAAGATATGCGGGACTTTTACCAAAACTTGATTACAAACAAATGCAAAGCGAGGGTCAACAAACTAACACCAAAGACGCAGGTACATCAAGTTACCTGACCACAGTGCAGTTACGTTTGCTATAAATGACAGAAAGACAACCAAGCAAGCCCTCCCTACATCTGCAAATTCACAATACACTGAGAAATAACTCAGGGATGGAAAAAGAAATCAAAATGAGGATGAGAGAATCCTTGGAACCAAATAAAACATGACCAGACATCAAAAGTATGCAGTTAGAGAGACTTGTAACACTGCCAGCTTACGTGAGAAAAGAAGAAAGATGAAGTTTAGTCACAAAGCACACAACTTGAGAAGCAAGAAAAAGATGGAATTTGAAAACAAGGAATAAATGGAGAAGAGAGCAGAAATTAATGAAATTTGAAAAAAAAAGACAGTAGAATCAATAAACCCAGAGCTTGTTCTTTGGGGAAAAAAGCTAATACAGTAGACAAGTCTCTGGCAAGGCTGAATAATAGAAAGAAGGGGAATAAACTAGAAACATCAGAAATTAAAAGAGACATGATTAATTTCTTCATGTCAATGAACTTGAAAATTTAAATAAAATAGACAGTTTTTCCAGAAAAATAATATACACTAAAACGATCTCATGAAAAAAGAGAAAGATGATATGAGTAATGATGAAAAATCCTTAGTAAAATATAAGCAAAGTAGACTTTAATAATCAGATGAAAACACTGTGACTTTTATCCCAGAAATGTAAGAAAGTTTCCACATTAGAAATTCATTAATATAATTCACTACATGAACAGAACAAAGTTGTGTATGTGGGTGTATATACATATACATGTGTATTTATATATTATATAAATATATATATTAAAGAGCCTTAAATTTAGCAAATGCAGCATTTATTGAGATATGCATACATGTGTTTGTACATACACATGTGTATTTATTGAGATAGGCATGTATGTGTTTGTACATACACATATGTGTATTTATATATGTATATATATGCATACGCACCTATCTCAATAGATGCTGCATTTGCTAAAATTTAAGACTCTTTAATGGTAAACTCTAAGCAAAATGGTAATAAAGTGGGATTTCCATAACCTGGCAAATACTATTTAGTCCCAGAAAATTTCAACAAACATTATTCCTAATTATTGAATATGTTTCCTTTAAAATCAGGAAGGAATAAAATAAAATAAAATAGGTAAGCGACAAGGACCTACTGTATAGCACAATATAGCTCAACATCTTGTAATAACTGATAAGGGAAAAGAATATCACTTTGCTGTACACTTGAAACTAACACAACGTTGTAAATTAACTATACCTCAATAAAAATGAAATAAAATAAAATAAATAAAATCAGGAAGAAGACATGGATGGCTCAAGCACCATTCAACATTGTGCTGGAGTCCTAGCCACGTCGGGAAGACAGGAAAAGTGAAGAGAAATCAATAATCACTGTAAAAATTGAAAAGGAAGAAGCAGACGGCTGTTATTCCCAGACAATGTAACCCACTAAATAGAAAATCCCAAACAATCTACGGGCAAACTGTCAAAGTAAATGGAGGTATCAGTAACTGGACGCAGGATCAATGAACAAAAGTAAATGGGTTTCTCCATATAAACATTATAAAGTAAGAAAATGTACTTGACATATATACACTAATATGTATAAAATAGATAACTAATAAGAACCTGCTGTATAAAAAAATAATAAAATAAAAATTTAAAAAAAAAAAAAAGAAGAAAATGTACTTAAAAAACTCTACTTTTCCCATAGCAACAAAACTATATGACACCTAGGAATGTATCTAACAAAAGATGATCAAGTCTGTATACCCAAAATTATAAGTTTTCTTGAAAAATGCTACAGAATGCTAAATAAATAGAAAGATACACCAAAAATTATCATTCTCAGCAAACTAACCTAAAAATGCAATGCAGTTACAATGAATGGCTCTGTGTGTGTGTTGGTGGGGAGGGAGATGGGGAAGGGGGTGGGGAGAGGGTCCACAAAGGACCAAGAATAGCCAAGACAATTTTGAAGAAGAACAAAGTGGAGGCTTATCCTACCAAAAACAAGACTAACAAAGAAATAGTATTTAATATAACGTGCTATTGACCATGAGTCAAGCCATATACCAAAGCAAAAGAAAAGAGACCCCAGAAATAGATGCCTTCAGACATAGAAACTGGACATATGGCCATACAACTAAATGAACACAGACCTGTGCTGTAATAACTGAGTTTTATCTATCTGTGAAAAACAAAATAAAATTAGATCCGTATCTCATACCACATGCACAATTAAGCCTCAGGTAGATTAATGAACTACATGTGAAAAGCAAAGTTTTAAAACTTATGGGAAAAAAATCAGGATATTTGTATAACCTCAGAATGGGAAAATATTTCTCTTTTTTTAAAGGTTCTTGGGGATCCCCAGGGGATCACATTTAAAAATATATATTTATTTATTTGGCTACGCTGCGTCATGGTTGCGGCACGTGGGATCTTTGCTAAGTTATGCAGAATCTTTAGTTGTGGCATGCGGGATCTAGTTCCCCAACCACGAATGGAACCCAGGACCCCTGCATTGGGAGTGTGGAGTCTTAACCACTAGACCACCAGGGAAGTCCTGGAAAATATTTCTTAAACGCAACACAGAAAGGGCACATCAGACAGGAAATGAATTTGCACTAAAACTGAAAACTTCTCTATGACAAATGAATCCCAAACAAAACTAAATGACAAGTCACAGAGTGCATGAGATTTTTATGACAAAGGTCATCGTTCAGAATCAAGAACAAAGAACCCAACAGGAAAACAGACAAAATAGGCAATTCACTGATGAGAAACATAAATAGCCAAGGTACTGACAATATATGACAAGTCGAGAAGAATCTATGTCAAGAAGTCTTGTCAAGGATATGGCCGGAGCAAGGGCACCTCTTCCACTGGCAGTGAGAATGTGAGTCTGCATTACCCCTTCGTACAGAAATGGGAAATGTTTTGCAAAAGGGCAGATGCGCTTTCCTTTCATCCTGGCAAGTATGCCCGCTGAGAAGACTGAGCACAAGGGCCCATGCTGAGGAGGGCGTGACTGTTCATTCTAGTACTGTTGCAACAGTAAAAAATTGGAAACAACTTATATCCATTAACATGAGACAGATAAGCAAGTTGTGGAATATTCAGATACTGCAAAACTACACAGACTCTCAAAAGACAGAATTCAAGCTACATACATATCCCTGTGGATCAACATCAAAGAGCATGATGGTGGGTGAAAATAGAAAACTGCTTATGGTACCGATTATGTTAAATTTTATGTAAAATTTTAGTGAACTATGCAAGCATGCAGGGGAAAGGCAACATCAACCTCAGGATAGTGGCTGTCCCTGGACACCCTCTAATTTCAGACATAGAGGGAGCTATGGCTGAGGTCTCAGTGGGGTCTGTAAAAAAAATATAAAATTGCAATATTATGGTTCTTGTTTTTTAAAGATAGAAGCAAACATTGTAAACATGAGGAGACTGGACAAATATGGGTGGCATTTGCTACATTACTCTCAGACTTTCCAGGCTGTTGACCTGGCTCCTCTTGCAGGGTGGATACGCCAGGAGGTGAACGGGGCCAGGCCTGCCAAAGGCATCGCTGTTTGCACAGAAACGACCCTGAGCCTGTGGCCGCACCGTCCCGTGTCCTCCTACGCGGATCCCATTGGTGGTGGAGAAAGCACCAGATCTGGCATTCAAGACGGAAATCTGGGTCCACCACCAGTTACGAGACTGCAGCTCTGACACTGCATGTCCTGGAGTCATGTTCTCGCCTCTAAAGTGTCAATGATAAAGTCTGCGTCACAGGGCTCGCTGGGGCTGGGGTCATGGTGGGGAAAACAGCATGATGGATCTAAAAGGCCCTGCACTTGGGGACCTAGAGATGATCCTTCTAAGTGAAGTAAGCCAGACAGAGGAAGACAAATATCATACGATATCACTTACATGTGGAATCTAAAAATATGATACAAATGAACTTATTTACAAAACAGAAACAGACGCACAGACACAGAAAACAAATTTATGGTCACCAAAGGGGAAAGGTGGAGGGAGGGAGAGATTAGGAGTATGGGATTAGCATATACACACTACTGTATATAAAATAGATAAACAACAAGGACCTACTGCATAGCACAGGGAGCTATACTCAGTATCTTGTAATAACCTATTAGGGAAAAGAATCTGAAAAGGAATAGAGATATATGTTTACGTACTGAATCACTGTGTTGTACACCTGAAACTTACACAACATTGTAAATCAATTATACTTTGATTAAAAAATAAAAATATAAATGAATAAATTAATTAAAAGGCTGTGCAAAGCGGGTCACAAAGGATGGCTCCCAGAAAAGCCAAACTGGGGCCAAATGTAAAAGAACACTTAGGTATCACTCCTCTGCTAAGTCATTTACCTCGCAATAATTCTACTCCCTCAGCCGAAGGCTCTGTCCTGTGGTCCCTCTCATCCTGGGCATCTCTGTGAAGGCCTGGGGATATTAAGCCACTCCAAACGATTTTGCTCAGCTCTGCTATGATTATCTTATGCCTTCCTCAAGTTTCCATAACCAGTGCTTATTGATTTTTGAATCAAGTCAAATCCCTAAACGGATCTTTGAATTCCTGCACTGGCCCATCTCCATCTTTCTGGTCTTTGCTTTTAACCCTTTTTTTACCTGTCACTCATCTGTCACAAAGACGGTTAACAGCTTGAGGTGTAATTGATGTATGACAAAATGCACATATTTTAAGCATAGAATTTGATGAGTTTTGACACACGTATATACCTGTGTAGCCATCACCACAATCAAGCGAGTGAATCTATCCACGGCCCCCAGTTGCCTCTGGCTCCTTTGTTACAAGTAGTTCTGTGCTCTCACTTTCCCTTCTGCCGGTTTTATGCATTCTTTCAAATGGACTCATCATTCAATTATTACTGAAGAATTTCCCATCCCACGTATTTTCCTCCTAATACCCTCCTCCTCCCAGCATCCCTGTGCTAATTTAGAGCCCGGAAAATAACTACATGCTTTAGAAATAACCTCTAATCTCCAGGAGTGGGCTCTGTGCTGTCTCTCCAGTCTCTGTATGGAAATCAGCCTGCTATCTGCCTCCGCCTACCAAAGAGGCAATGGGACTCCTCCTGAAGGCCCTGGCTTTGTTTGGGGACTAGAGTGAAAATCAGGTTTATTATTACTCATCCTGGGACCATCCCAGACCAAACAGTGTGTTGCTGGCCCTCATCATAACCCTCCTCTCAGACCCTGACATCGAGACTGCGCTAGTCTCGTGGAGATCCTGCAGCCGAGGGGGGAGGGCCGTGGACCACCTCCTTGTGGGTCCTTATCTGAATGTGCCAAAGACTGCGAGTCCTCGTGTGAGGGGGTTCTGCCCGTGTGGCCCAGCACTAGGCCCTGCAGGCCCCCCAGGAAGCTGCCTTTCACTGGCTACATCACAGCACGTCCCCTGGTGATGGCTTTAGGGTGTCCACTTGGGCAGGGTCCAGGGCAGCAGTCTGGGAGGAAGCTGTGTTTGCACAGCATGTTGCCTTAGACCTTAAAAATGTCCGCTGTCCATTTCAAATGATGAGAGCGTTCCTACCTATGCGACGACGGGGGTCTGTAGCATCCCTTTCCCAAATGGAATCTCCTTGGCACCATAATCGATCCCACAGCTTCCCCACCCGCCACCTTGACCCCCCAGTCCCCAGGGCACACTCTCAAGGTAGAGGATGGCTGCCAGTGACTTCCTAGAAGGCCTCATGCAGCTCACTCGGAAGCTGGGCCCCTCTTTCTTTACTCTGGTCTTACATGCAACATATATGGCAGAAGTTACAGAGGGTTCCAGAAAGGACTGGTTGGTACTCTTCCTTGACGTCCAACGTGATACAGGCTTTTCCCTACTGTGACTTGACTGGATTAAGGGAGGCCCACATAGCTGGTAAAACATCACTTTTGGGTGCATCTGTGAGGGTGTCTGGAAGGGACCAGCAGTTCAATCAGTAGACGGAGTAAAGGAGACACCCAGTGTGGGTGGGCATCACCCAATCTGCTGAGGGTCCTCGTAGAGCAAACAAGCAGAGGAAGGGAAAATTTGTTCTCTCTGCTTGAGCTGGAAAGTCCTTCTCCTCCTGTCCTTGGACATTGTCACTGCTGGTTCCTGAGTTTTCAGACTCGGAACAGGACTTACATCCTATGTCCTCCCCCTTCTCAGGACTTGGACTGAGATATATAACCCGCTATCTTGGTTCTCCAGCTCATGGACAGCAGATCCTGGGGCTTCTGGGCCGCCATAACCACATGAGCCAATTCCCATAATAAATCTCCCTCTCTCTCTGTATATATACACATTTTCTTTTTTGCAAGAGATAGTTTATTAACGCATGCCATGCACATCGCATGGGACAAGCCTAAACCAGAAGTAACTAAAGACAGTGGCTCAGAATCCCAGCTTCTGTAGCATCTTCAGCAAAGGACAATGAAGTCATAGAGAAATGATAGGACAAAGGAGGGCAGTTTTAAGCTTCCAAAGTTGGCAAACTGTGTTGGGAAATATACGGAAGGAAAGTGATGGAGTAAGTTTTTTTTAAAAGAGGGATCTATTTCATGAAAGTTCTTTAGAGAAAGATACACTGAAAAGTCGAAAAACAATGACTTTTTGCTGGATACATTATTATGATGGCTTTTTACTAGGTGAAATGCTGAGAGGAAAACTGACTAATTCAATGGGAATTTATAGAAATATGTCATCCAACTGGTTATGCTGTCTTAGGCAAGATACTCAGCCTCCAAGACTCATTCCCCTAGTAGTAAAATGAATGGTGAATTTCTTGCTAAATATTCCACAAACCAATTTTTATCTTTGGAGCACAAAGATTTTATGAAAATGGGTGATGTTACCGTCTGAGATCACCAATCATACCCTCTGTGCTTTTCCACTGGAATCTAGAATAGATTGTGTTTTCCCATTGGAATCTGGAATAGGAGATGTATAGAGATATTTTCTGTTGGTTCTTTTTCCCTGGAAAACCCAGACTAAGACAGCTTTTTTAGAGGTCTTCAGACATTTCAGTTAGAATCAGAGGTGTGTATATGGCCAAGCACTGTGTCATGTCACCACTGTACCCAGAGTTGTGTGTGTGTTTGGTATCATTCAGCAAGAGAATCCAAATGTGTTTTCCTATCTTCCCACTTCCTCGGTTTCTTAGATGTCACCAATTCTTTTCTTATAGCCAACCCACCCCATCACCTCTGCATACATAACATTTTATTCATCACTCCACTCAGCCAAATAATGACTCTCCCTTAGGATGGATCAGAGGATTGAAAAATGCTTTTATAATTTAACATTTTAATTTCCTGTCACAGTGGAAATAGTGCACTACCCTGTAATTGTCTGTTTCCCTTGTGACTTTCCTCCGCCAGACCTGGAGGGCAGACTCTGCATCTTTTATCTCTGGACACCCAATGTCCAACCCAGGCACACAAGAGGTGCTCAAAACAGTGACTGAATGAATGAATTAAAAACCCTCACTGAGGGACTTCACTGGTGGCAGCAGTGGTTAAGAATCCGCCTGCCAATATAGGGGACATGGGTTCGAGCCCTGATCCAGGAAGATCCCACATGCCTCGGAGCAACTAAGCCCATGCGCCACAATTACTGAGCCTGCGCTCTAGAGCCTGTGAGTTACAACTATTGAGCCCATGTGCCACAACTACTGAGCCCACACGCCACAGCTACTGAAACCTGCATGCCTAGAGCCCGTGCTCCACAGCAAGAGAAGCCACTGCAACGAGAAGCCCGTGCACCACAATGAAAGAGTAGCCCCTGCTCACTGCAACTAGAGAAAAGCCCACGCTCAGCAACGAAGACCCAACGCAGCCAAAAATAAATATTAATTAATTAATTACTTTAACAAAAAAGAATAGAAAACTATCAAAAAATTAAAAATAAAAAAACCCTCACTGATTTCAGAGATGGTTCCAGAGTGTCGCCTGGGGCCCCACCCCTCTCTGTGAGCCAAAGAGATTTGGTTCCTGCCTCCGTGGGGCTTACGGTCTGGATGGGGCATGCTTACAACCCGTGGTCACTGTCATGTGAAGATAAAGTACAAGGAGCTGTGAGAACTTAGGATGAGGGTGCTGGTCTAGCCTGAGGGCTGGAGGAACGTTGACGGCTGAAGGATGAGGAAAAATGAGCCCATCGCAGTGGAGAGGAAGAGCCTTCCAGACACGGAGAGCTTCGTGTGCCAAGACCCCAGAGCACGGAGCATCCTGCGTGTGTCCTGGAGGCTGAGGAGGCTGGGGCAGCTGTGGGAAGGGGACAGGCAAGAGTGTCACAAACTGAGGCCAGACAGACTCTGTGAGACGTGCTCCGAGATGTAGGTCTTTGCCTTGAAAGCAAGTGCGACCTCATGGGATGTGCAGCATTAATGTCAGCATGAGGTGGTGGGACAGCAGCCAGGGAGGGTGGTGGGAGGGAGAGGGAGGTTGGGACCCCTCCGTGGTCCCACTGCAGGGATGCTGGGATGACTGATTTTGTGTGTCAATTTGGCTGCCCTGTGGTGCCCAGGGATGTGGTCAAACATCATTCTGGATGTTTCTGTGAGAGTGTTTTTGGGTGAGCTTCACATTCATAGCAGTGACCCTGAGTAAAACAGAGTGTCTTCCAAATGGGGGTAGGGGTCATCCAACCAGGTGAAGACCTGACCTCCCCCGAGGAGGAGGGATCCTGCCGCAGACAGAGATGGCCTTTGGACCTGAACTCAGTTCTTCCCTGATGTTCAGCCTGCTGCCCACCCTGCATATTCTGGACTTGTCAGCCTCGTAATCATGTCAGTCAATTCTTTAAATATATCTCTCTCTCATATGTACACACAGATGCACGCGCGTGCTCGCACACACACACACACACACACACACGTCTTATTGGTTCTGTTTCTCCGGAGAACCCTGACTAATACAGGGGAGAAGATCTGAAATCGTCATTTTGGAGAGTTGAGGAGAGAGATGGGCAGGGGTGCTGCACAGAGTGGAGCGCCAGGTGAGGCAGGTGCTCACGGTGTAAGGTGCTCAGCCACAGGCCTCACGACGCGGCCCACTGGTCTTGTTGGGTGCAGATGAGGAGGGAATGTGGACAGTTTGGTTCATCCAGGGAGTGGGCGCCAGCAGAGAGGGGCTAGGAACAGAGTGGCGGGGCTTTTGGACACTAGTCCATGTGTCCTTGAAGGCATGGATCTGGCCCCTGGGCAGGGAGAAGGATGGACTCGCATGGTGGAGTCCGGCTGAGGCTGGGGAGAAGGCCTGGGGGAGAGGAGGCCGGACAAGAAGGCTGCAGGAGCCAAGGCTGGGGCCATGAGCCGGGGCGCCCCGCCAGGCCATCCTGGAGGTGGCAGGGCTCAGGGGAACGACCTTGGAGTGTGTGGTGGTGCTGGTGTGGAAGACGGGGGACCTGGAGACTTGGGGTGAAGAGAGGGAGATGCCAGAGCTCTGCAGGGCCCAGCGCCCGGAATGCTGTGGCTCTTCCCTGCAAAGAGGAGGAGACGGGGATAAAACCGCCCGGCGGAGGGACAAAGGCGAGGCGCTGGCCCCACAGGAAGTGCCCTCATCCTGAGCAGAGCAGTGAGTGGCCTGTCCTGGGCCTGCCTGCTTCACACCTGGCCCTTCGTGTACAGACAGCAGCCCACCCACCCATCCTGGGGGGCGGGCAGTGCTGAGGGACTGCGAGAGGCAACCAGCCCAACAAGGCTGCCCGCACAGAGACTGCTACAAATATATCCCTAGAAATACTTCTATGTCAACATCTGAGTCTCCTGGACCTGGTTTTAACTGAGCAGGTACAGATAAGTCGCAGGCCTCTTGGGTGGAACCTCTGTTCTGTAGGATTATTCTAAATATGCCATACAGACTTGGGGCTGCAGACATCCCACAAGACTCAGTATCACAACCACACAGGGGAAAGCGATGCCACCAAAATCAGAGGATGGGCAGGCAGGCTTTCGGTGGCTTTGGGAACCAAGGGCAGAGATGCCATTCAGGAATGTGGTCGGCATTCCCACCCTATCATGGGGGCGAGGTCGGGGGAAGCCTTGCCAGACATAAATTGTGCTCAATCTCTCTGCACATTCCCTTACATGGACCCCATGACTGCTAAGTGGGAGATCGGGAATTTCACATCCTTCTCATCTCTGTCTGGATTCCACTTGGCCAGAGGGACCCATTAGCCACCCCCTTGGGGATCCAGGGGTGAGAAGAAAGCTGTATAGAGATACAACCGTCTGTCTTGCTCTGTGTAGCTGCCCACTTCGGAAAATGGGGGGGGTCCCTTCTAGCAGGGTGTGTGTGTGTATGTGTGTGTGTGTGTGTGTTTATTGTTTCACACTGCCAGTCAATGCTGTGAGTTTTGTCACAAAATATTAGTGTTCACTTATTCTCAGAACCATTTTTATTTCTTCAGCATGGTTAAAAACTTACTCAAGATTAAATGATTTTTTCAGGTCCCTAGGTTTTTAGGAAATTGCCTTGCTGGGATTTTTTTTCCTTTAACTCCCTTAGAGACAAAGAAAAGGATCTTCAAGAGAAGATAAAGAAGCATATAAACTCAATAACTGATTGATTTCTTGGGAAGCTTTTATCTCCTTGTCCATTGATAAAGTTTCTTTAGGTAATTTGCTTTACTATGGCTCAATAAATTAAACCAGGTACTTGAAGTAAACAAACAAATGAAAAAAGATCTTTAACTCTGTTTTGAATTAGAGTTACATCATTATAATAAAACCATAATGATATTCTGGGATATAGCAAAGAATGAAAGTTGGGATGGATATAATATCAACACATGACGAAGCATATTCCGTGAGTTAACAATTCCAATCTGTGTAATCTTTTAAAAATTCTATTAATACTGATCAGAAAATATGTCACAATCTTGTGCTGGGTTTGACTTGGCAAAAACAATCATTAAACTACCAAAACATCTTTTTATCATTTATTTTGTCAATCTTCCAAAAGCCTAGATATTATCTTATCAGGAAAGGGGACCTCCTTTGGTCGCAATTCCCACCACTGTCCAGTGCTTTGAGAAAGCGGATGCTGAAATCCTAATTTTGAGGCCACCCTCTTTATGGACTTCATAATGGGACGCCCCCAGCCGGGTCCCATCATCAGGGAGCAGGCACTAGAGTCTTGGAGAACTGAGACTCTCCAAGGAGACCTGCCCATCAGCAGACTCGCTCAGGGACCCAGGAGGAGCCATCTGACCCCCTCTGGGCTGTTGCCGGCTCAGCCCCATGATGGGCAACAGGATGCCCCATCCGTCCAGTTCTACAATTCTGAGGATCCCTGCACTGCACGATGGAGTTCTGGGTCCCCTCTATGCCCTTTGCCCTTTCCCCTGCCCTCACCCTGTCAGGGTGGAGCAGCAAACCTGAGCATGGCAGGAGGCATTATGTTTGAGAGATGCTGGTCTGCCCCCAGGATCCAGGATTCGATGCGGCTGGGGAAAGCTGAAAAGAGATCCAGGGAAGAGGGCTCAGAGCCCCCAAACACCCGAAAATAATCGGAGGGACGAGTGAGGCAGCATGCCCATCACCTTCTGGGCTCCAGTTAGACTCCTTATCAGCCAGGAAGAGGAGCTGTTTCTGCTTGTTTTCCCTGACGGTGGATTATGCCTGCACAACCTTCCAGATATCGGGAGTGGTGGGGCGTGGGGTGGCGTGAAGGTCAGGAAGAAGTCAGACCGATCTCACTAAGTCACCATCAGTCAACTCAAACACACCTCAGATCAAAAGAGTGTTGATTCCCAAACCAAGTATATGGGATTTCCTGGGCACAAACTGAGTTCATTCGATACAAAGTATAAATAATCCATCATTTAATATGGAAATTTAGGCAGGGAACATCACTAATCAGATAACTAGAGCCTCAAGTCAGACTATTAAAGGACCAACAAACCCACTCTAATTGCTGATCAAAAAAGAGCAGGCAAGGGAAACTAATCCAAGTGACATGCCCGTTCGTGCCTTTCCTTTGGCTCCCAAGGAAATGTGCTCCACGGAGGAGCAGGCCTGCCCTTCCCCACGTGACTCCTGCCACCCCCATGCGTTCCGAGAGTTTCAACATGGAGAAGCCACCCCAGGTCCCTTCACAGCGGGTGAGTCACCGAGCACAACCTGGCTTGCATGACTTTAAGCAAAATGAGCATATTAAAAATGACTGCACAATGCACACTATTGTGTATGAAATAGACAAACAACACACTACTGTATAGCACAGGGAACTATATTCAATATCCTGTAATAAACCATAATGGAAAAGGATCTGAAAAAGAAGATATATATATGTACAACTGAATCACTTTGCTGTACAGCAGAAATTAACATAACATTGTAAACCAAGTATATATGTCAATTAAAAAAAAAAAAGAGTGCACGACTAATTACAAGAAAACCAGAGAATGTGGTCCTTGGATCTACATGAATCTCAGAGGAAGAAGTACCTATATTTATGACAAGGAAGTACAAAACCTTAATTATGCTAAAGCCTATTTAAATAGAGCATGATGCTTGATAGGGGTTAGGACTTGCCTTTGGTGCTTTGAAGTATCCATGGACCTCAGAAAAGATCTAAGAAAGGGATAAAATACATGGAAACTCCCCCCACCCCCGTGTAATTAACTAGCTACAGACATCCTTGGGGGAAGGCTGGGACCAAACTGAGAAGGTGGTGGCTCAGTCTAAGATCTAAAAGTAGAGACACAAAGGCTCAAGGACTAAATGACAAAGAAACAGACTGAGAAGTGAGCTGCCCAAACCCAAGATCACGTCGGAAGCAGAGCACAAGGGTAACAGTCACTGCAGAGAACAAGGCGAGGAGGAGAGGCTTTAGGAAAATGGAGCAAAGTGAGGTGGAAAAGAAAGAGTTGTAAAAACTAGAGAAAAAAATGATAGTGATGAAAGACAGGTCAGAGTGGTCCAAGGAAGGCACAGGTACCCTCAAACTAAGAGAACAGAAAAAAAAATTCAAATGCATAGTTCAAGAAAGCTTTTCTGAAATAAAGCAAGATGCAAACTCACAGGCTGAAAGGTGCACTGTGGACCATGGAAATTTGAGAAGGACTGATCAGTGTCAAGACATATCATAGTGAAGTTAATGGACTTGATCATTTAAAAACACCATTGACATAGGACCAAAAACATGTTGCCTTGTATCGGACAGGCTAGGCTAGGTTATGCTGTGGTAACAAACATCCCCCAAGTCTCAGTGGGTTAAGACAACAGAGGTTTATTTCTCATTCATGCCATGTGTCCATTGTGGGTACTTGTGAATGAGTTATGGGGTCTCTGCCCATGGTAGGGACCCAGGCTGATGGTGCAGCCACCACCTATGATTTGCCAGTTACGGTGCCAGAGGGAAAGAGAGCCCCAGAGAATCTCACACCACAGGTACACACTCGGCCTTGGAAAAGTGATCCATGTATGTTCCACTCACATGGCTCCAGACACCCAAAAGGGCACTAGGACTAGGTCTAGGGGAACTTGGAGAGTTAAAAATATTTTTAAACAGCACTGACGACTACCACATACCAAAAAAGGAGAGAGCATTATGCTGATATAAGATCTTTCTCTACAGCAATATTCGATGTCAAAAGAGAATGGCACACCACCTATAAACCCCTAGCGGGTAAACGTGCTCCTCAAAAATTCTATACCAGGGAGGTCATTATGGATAATATCTCCCAGTTCTGCTTAGGATGCAGACAGCTAAAAAGAGCATTCACCCCACCATTACACAAAAAATAAGACACTGGACACTCTGCAAATTCACATCTTAAGTTGATCCCATCTGACAGCTGAGGTCACAGGGCAACCAGCTAATCCAAATGCCAAGGAAAGACAGACACCTCTATGGAGAGATAGGAGGATGTGCTTCCCTGGGGCCGATGCCGTCAGACAAGTTCTTGTGGAAAAGGTGGGCCAGAGCATATAGGGGAACTTAGCAAAGAGATGGAAGCTATACGTAAGAATCAAATGGAAATGCTAGAAATGAAAAGCACAGTCACAGAAACCACAGGGTCACCAGAAGACTCGACAGAGCTGAGGAAAGACTTACCATGTGGGGTTGATTTTGGGGAATGCAAGGCTGGTTCACCATTCAAAGAAAGACAAATGTCATATGATATTGCTTATATGTGGAATCTAAAAAAAACGATACAGATAAACTCATATGCAAAAGAGAAATAGACTCACAGACATAGAAAGCAAACTTATGATTACCAAAAGGGAAGAGGGGGAGGGCTAAATTAGGAGTTTGGGATTAACATATACACACTACTGTATATAAAATAGATAACCAACAAGGTCCTACTGTATAGCACAGGGGGCTATACTCAATATCTTGTAAGAACCTATAGTGGAAAAGAATCTGAAAAAGAATAGATATATATGTATGTATAAGTAAGTCACTTTGCTGTACACCTGAAACTAACATAACATTGTAAATCAACTATACTTCAATAAAAAAAAACATGATTCACCACATTAGCAGAATAAAGAAGACAAAGTATATGAACATCTAAGTAGACACAGAAGGTACTTTGACAAAACCAACATCCACCCTGATAAAAACTCTCAGAAAACTAGGAACAGTAGGCAACTTCCACAACCAGATAGTGGACATCTATAAAAAACACAGAGCTGGGCTTCCCTGGTGGCGCAGTGGTTGAGAGTCCGCCTGCCGATGCAGGGGACGCAGGTTCGTGCCCCGGTCCGGGAGGATCCCACATGCTGCGGAACTGCTGGGCCCGTGAGCCATGGCCACTGAGCCTGCACATCCAGAGCCTGTGCTCCGCAGTGGGAGAGGCCACAATGGTGAGAGGCCCGCGTAATGCAAAACAAAACAAAACAAAACAAAAAACACAGAGCTAACAACGCACGTAATCCCTAGAATCAGGAACAAGGTAAGCATGTACGCTCTCACCACTTCTATCTGACACTGCTGGAGATTCTAGTCAGTGCAATAGGCAAGGAAGAAGAATCAGAGGCAACCAGATGGGAGAAGACGATGTAAGATGGCATCTTTCTGGTCATCAATAGCACATGATTGCCTCCACAGAAAATCCAAAAGAATCTATAAAAGAGCTACTAGAACTAGTAGGTACGTTTAGCAAATCACAGGATACAAGCTCAGTAACAAAAACCAAATTTCTACATATAAATGAACAAGACAATCTTAAAAAATTTAAGCACCATTAAAAGAGCACCTGGGGCTTCCCTGGTGGCGCAGTGGTTGAGAGTCCGCCTGCCGATGCAGGGGACGCGGGTTCGTGCCCCGGTCCGGGAAGATCCCACATGCCGCGGAGCGGCTGGGCCCGTGAGCCATGGCCGCTGAGCCTGCACGTCCGGAGCCTGTGCTCCACAATGGGAGAGGCCGCAACAGTGAGAGGCCCGTGTACCGCAAAAAAAAAAAAAAAAAAAAGAAAAAAGAAAAAAGAGTACCTGTACACATTAAATACTCTAAGCATACATATTATAAATTATGTTATGCTCTATATACTAAAAACTACACAACACTGATGGAAAAAAAGAAACACTGATGAAATCAAAGAAGACCTAAATAAATGGAGAGCTAAACCATGAATATATCCATTCTCTCCAAGTTGATGTATACATTCAGTGCAATCTCAATCAAAATTCCAGCAGGATTTCTGTAGAAATTGAAATGTTGATTCCACAATTCATATGGAAGTACAAAGGAACTAGGATAACCAAGACAATTTTGGAAAACAAAAACAAAGTTAGAGGACAGCAGTAAACAAACGCTTACTTCTAAGAGTCCCTTGTCTTCCTGATCTTGGATGAATCTCAGCTCCCCGCAGAGCCATTGCTCCCCTTCCAGGCCCTCAGTTGTGGGGCAGGGGCAGGCTGGTCACTGCTGCTCTTTTTTTAAATTAATTTTTTATTTTATACTGGAGTATAGTTGATTTATAATGCTGTGTTTGTTTCAGGTGTACAGCAAAGTGCTTCAGTTATACATATACATATATCCATTTGTTTTCAGATTCTTTTCCCATATAGGTTATTACAGAATATTGACTAGGGTTCCCTGTGCTATACAGTAGGTCCTTGCTGATTATCTATTTTATATATTTTATGACTATTTTATATATATAATGTATACATGTTAATCCCAAAGTCCTAATGTATACCCCCCATCCCACATTTCCCCTTTGCTAACCATAGGTTTGTTTTCTATGTCTGTGAGTCTGTTTCTGTTTTGTAAAGAAGTTCATTTGTATCATATTTTTAAAGATTCCACATATAAGTGATATCATATTATACTTGTCTTTCTCTGTCTGACTTACTCCACTCAGTATGATAATCTCTAGGTCTATCCATGTTGCTGCAAATGGCATTATTTTATTCTTTTTTTATGGCTGAGTAATATTCTGTTGTATATATGCACCACATCTTCTTTATCCATTCATTTATCAATGGACATTTAGGTTGCTTCCATGTTTTGGCTATTGTAAATAGTGCTGCTGTGAATATAGGTGTGCATGTATCTTTTCAAATTATGGTTTTCTCCAGATACATGCCCTAGGAGTGGGATTGCTGGGTCATATGGTAGTTCTATTTTTAGTTATTTAAGGAACCTCCATACTGTTCTCCATAGTGGCTGCACCAATTTACATTCCCACCAGCAGTGTAGAGGGTTCCCTTTTCTCCACACCCTCTCCAGCACTTATTATGTATAGACTTTTTGATGATGGCCATTCTGACTGATATGAGGTGATACCTCATTGTCGTTTTGATTTGCATTTCTCTAATGACTAGTGATGTTGAGCATCTTTTCATGTGCTTTTTGGCCACCTGTATGTCTTCTTTGGAGAAATGTCTATTTAGATCTTCTGCCCAGTTTTTGATGGGGTTGTTTGTTTTTTGATATTGAGCTGCATGAGCTGTGTGTATATTTTGGAAATTAATCCCTTGTTGGTCGCTTCGTTTGCAAACTGCTACTCTTTCCACCTCAGTCATAAATCCTACCTCCTCTGGGCCTCACGCCACCAGCGCTACCTCTACTTATGTTTTGGAAACAAATTCATTGAGAAGTTTGGTGCAGTCTTTCTTTTCCTTCAACTCTTACCATTGTCCCAGGCAACGCGAACATCCATGGGGATGAGCCATTCAACGAGGCTCCCAGCTTGGCTGGAACATCTTCAGTGTCCTTCACTCCATTCCATTCCAGCCACCCCGTCCCTCATGGCCTTCTCGTCAGGGCACCAGAACAGTGGACTAGGGTGGACAGCAAGCTCCCCCAGGCCTGGCTGCATTCTTGGAGGGAGTGTTGCTGACCCCACACCATCTTCACTGTTCAAGCCAAGGTCACCTCCTCAGGGGATGGAGGGGCCCCCTGAGTGCAGGGTTAGGAACTCCAGGCCTTGGGAGAGCAGGCCAGATACCTCCAATCCATCCACTGGGGAGAGGGGTGTGACCTGATCACTTCACAACATCTGCACACCCAGGCAGTCTGCAGCATTGCAAGATGCCCCAGGGGTGTGCCAGCTTCTTCCGGGGGAGGGTAGGAGTTGCACTGTCATTATAATGACCTATTGTCTTGTGACTTTTTTTAAATATGGAAAGAAACAGTGCCCGGGCTGAGCAGAAGACTTAGGAGTAGGCAGAATGAGATCAGAGTGAGCACGGCCGACGCTGGTGGGATGACCCTGAGCATCCCCAGGAGCTGTTAAGATAGAAGCCGTGGCTGTACTCAACGTGAGATAGCAAGGAACACCTTGTAACCAAGAGGATGGGCCCTTGATTGCTGCCTCTGGCTTCCTCCAACCCCCTGGATCTGATACTCTGGTGGGCTGCTGGGACCAATGAGCGGGGACCATCCTCCCTGTGAAACAGGGAGGTGCTGGGGGCCTCAGGCACATCCTCTATCTCTGTAGCCACTGCTCATTTGCCAGCCAGCTTCCCAGGGCACTGGAGTTCACAGGGAGCTCCCCAGACCTGCTGGTTCACCATTGCCAGCATTTGAAATGACACCCATGGAGGACCAACCACAGGCCCCCGTTCCAGACGGCAACTCTGCCCTCCATTCTCCCAGGTGCCAGGGTGGCTCTCTGGAGCCTCCAGATCCCCACACACTGCAACCCTTACACACGTATGTACTACAGGGCTCCCTGTATACCGTAAATACCATTTTACCACCCACCAAGGGCTGCTTGGACCGTAGCTGCATCTTTCAAAAAATGTTTAGCAGTTTAGTTTCTGGGAAAAGAGAAGAATTGGGTTCATTGTTCATATGCGTTTTTAAGCGGCCAATTTTAATTTTCAGGAGTAGGAAAAACTTGTAGGAAGAAGAAGAAAGAAGTGATATAAACAATTTTCCATGTCATTAAAGAAAAAGCAGATGCTGTACATAAGAATAGATTGCCATGGGAGACTATAAAATTTCTTGCTCCAAATATCTTTAAAAAGGCGAAGTAAGTACCCATTTGTTCCCTGATGATGTAATAGCAAAAATGTTGGCTCAGCCATACAAAAGAACAAAATAATGCCACTTGCAGCAACATGGATGGACCTAGAGATTATCATACTAAGTGAAATAAGTCAGAAAGACAAATATCATATGATATCACTTATATGTGGAATCTAAAATATGACACAGATGAACCTATCTACAAAACAGAAACAGACTCACAGGCATAGAGAACAGACTGGTGGTTGCCAAGGGGGAGGGGGTGGGAGAGGGAAGGATTGGGAGTTTGGGGTTATCAGAGGCTAACCCTAAACTCCCAATCCTTATATATAGGATGGATATCCTATATATTATATATAGGATGGATAAACAACAAGGTCCTACTGTATAGCACAGAGAACTATATCCAATTTCCTGGGATAAACCATAATGGAAAAGAATATAGAAAAAGAATGTATGTATAACTGAGTCACTTTGCTGTACAGCAGGAATTAACACAACATTGTAAATCAACTATACTTCAATTAAAAAAATGTTGGAGGAACTTCCCTGGTGGCACAGTGGTCGAGCATCCGCCTGCCAGTGCAGGGGACACAGGTTCGAGCCCTGGTCCAGGAAGATCCCAGATGCCGCGGAGCAAGTAAGCCCATGCGGCACAACTACTGAGCCTGAGCTCTAGAGCCCACGCACCACAGCTACTGAGCCCACGAGCCACAACTACTGAAGCCCGTGTGCCTAGAGCCCGAGCTCCACAACAAGAGAAGCCACCACAGTGAGAAGCTCACGCACCACAACAAAGAGTAGCCCCTGCTCGCTGCAACTAGAGAAAGCCTGCGTGCAGCAACAAAGACCCAGCGCAGCCAAAAATAAATAAATTAAAAAAAAAATGTTGGAAAAGCAGTAGCACGAATCACATCCACATCTGCAACAACCTCTTTCAACCATTCAGCCCTGCTTCACAGACGTGGGAGTCAGAGAGTGAAATGGTGGAAATGGAAAACCCAGAAAGTGAAACCTTTAAAGTGGAAATCTCTAATGGTTTAAAACGCTCTCTGGGGCTTCCCTGGTGGCGCAGTGGTTGAGAATCCACCTGCCAATGCAGGGGACACGGGTTCGAGCCCTGGTCTGGGAAGATCCCACATGCCGCGGAGCAACTAGGCCCGTGAGCCACAATTACTGAGCCTGCGCGTCTGGAGCCTGTGCTCCACAACAAGAGAGGCCACGATAGTGAGAGGCCCACGCACCGCGATGAGGAGTGGCTCCCACTTGCCACAACTAGAGAAGGCCCTCACACAGAAAGGAAGAGCCAACACAGCCATAAATAAGTAAGTAAGTAAGTAAGTAAGTAAGTAAGTAAATAAATAAAACGCTCTCTGGAAAGATATTCCCTGTTGCACGTGACCCAGCTGAATGAACTAAGAACTGAAAGGAACGCAGTTAATAAAACCTTCCTACGAGATGTCGAGACGTCGCAAGGATGGGATGGGAGGCGGAAGCAGTGAAGTCTGGGTCACCTTCAAGGTCAGCCGCACGGTGTTGCAGTCCTCCCTCAGCGGGTTCAGCTTCAGCGTCTCTCCGAGGTTGCTGCAGCCCGACGACTGATGCTGCATCTCACAGCAGACACACACCTCGACGCTGTCAAACTTAATCTAGACAGGGGTACACAAGAGATCACGGTTAAAACTGGGCACATGCTTGAGCTACACACATGCTTAAGAACACCATGTGACAAGCATCCCATCTCGTTTTCTTTAAATAATAAAGCCAAGACGATTTTTTTAATAGACAAAAGACATCAGAAACACTATTAGGAATTATTTAAAATTTCTATTTTAAAAGCAATTAATAAAAAAAAGAAATTTGAAGAAACCTAAGCTATAAAGTTACAGAAAATTACATGAAGTTGAGCATGGAGACATTATCACATGTCTGTGATAACACACATTCTGTTCCCACGGTCAGCAGCTCCTGTCTCCCTTCATGGCCTAGCAAACTCCTACTCATCCATCAAGACCCAACTCCAGCGCCATCCGAGGCCTTGTCTGGTTTCCCTCTCGGGAGCTGCTTGCTTCTCCCCTGCTGGAGACTCACTTTTTCAGCAGCAGTGACTCGTGTCAGTGTGCCCCCAAGGGCAGCTACCACATCTTAACCATTACAATGTCCACAATGCCCAGGAGGTGTGGGCCTTCAATAAGGGCTGAATGAATAAAAACGCCTGGGAAAATTAAAGACTATGGAAAGAAAAAATGCAGTTCAAGTGTTTTTAAAAGCCTGGACCCCAGGAGGAGAGCCACAGAGCACACCTGAGCCGGACCTGCAGCTTGAAGTGGACCTGCCCTGGCCTGGCTACAGAAATGAGAGAGAAATCACTGCTCTGCACACGCACACAGTTGTACCCACCCATCTCCAGTCCTGGTCGGGCTGTGTCACACATGCACCCAACTGTTCACAGCCTCGGGCTTCGGGAAAAGTGAACTAAAAGAGGGACAGCCATAGGTCAAGGGCATCATCCAAGGCCAAATTTTCATCTATTTTAAACCTCTAGATAGTTTATCCTTTACTTATTTTATGCCTCATCTTTGCTCTTTTCATTCAGTCTTCTCAAATAATTTATAATTTATGTATCTTAATCACTACACGTTTGAGTGAGTGTTGGGGGGGGACCTCGTGTGTCCAGGATTGCTCGTTGGCGATTCTCCAAATCTGCGCTCAGGCCTCAGGGGGCAGGACTGGAGGCAGGGGGAGGAGGGCGGTGTCTGCACAAACCACTGTCCCCCGCCATGGCCACCCACCTACGGCAGGAGGGGCTGCGAAAGCTGCCTTTAGAGATGCTCACGCTTTTAGAGATGTCTCCAGGCTCCAGGGCTGAAGCCCGGCTAAAGAAGCCATAACAACACCCCCATACAACACTCCGGGAAATGGTGCAGCTCACACCTGACCCTGCACCCAACCCTGGAGGTCCACAGGGCCCGCTGCCCACCAGTGTCAGGGCCGCTGTTGGTAGAGAAGCATGGGCCAGACCAAGGTGAATGGCCGTGGCTTTCTGGCCACTGAAATCTCCACGGTCATGTCATTGGCAACGTTTATTTCTGGTCCCAAGAAACTGGAAAAGAAGGGTTATGATTCTCGAGGCCAAGTTTTAAAAGGTAATGAGGGAAAAGGTAAAACTGTTAAAAGGTAAAACAAAGGTTAAAAAAAAAAGGTCAAAGTTCACCCCAGGTGCCCCTTCCCACTGGGGGTTCTGAGGTCCCCAGCCTTGGGTGCCGGGTGGACCCTGGCCATCAGAGCTGGGCATGTGCTCAGGGAGAGGACCACTCTGCCTCAGAGCATCCTGGACCTGAGGGGGATGGGAGGGGAGCAGGGGCGGCACCACCCAGAAGGGAGGCCGGAGGGAGGTTGGTGGACAGGCTCTCTCCTGGTCAAACTCTGCCCAGGCTCCCCCAAGCCCTCTTCCCCACAAGGCCTCAACCATGGCCTATAAAGGCCTGAAAACACAAACATGCTCTAACAGCTCAAGGCAACATCCCTACAGGACTTGATCCCCCCAGAAGTGCCTGCCTGAGAAAGCCCAAGGCTGCCAGGAGAACTGGCTGCTTTTTCCAGCCTCGGGAGAGGGCCCATGTCCCAGCCTCTGTGGGGAAGGCAGCCTGTCTCTGGTGACTGCCAGCAGCTGGCACAGACAGCAGGCATCTTCGCATGGACCCTGCTAACCCGTTGTGATTTTCCACTTCCCTGACTCTACTGAGGCCTCACTCCCCCCAACCCCCACTCCCTCATCCTTCTTTTAACACACCTGGCCACCTCTGTGCAAACTGAAGTCAAGTTCAAGCACACACTCGACTCTCCTCCCAACTGTCACATTGTACTTCTAATGAAAACCTGTCCTCACCACTTTGAGGTACAGCTCTGTTCATCTTTGACAAGGCCCAGCTCTGGGGAGCTGAGGCTACCTATTCTGCCCTGAGGCAGCCCTGGGCAGGGGCCTCTTCTTGGCCTTCTCCTGAGGTGTCTTACACACCTGCCCTCAGCCCACGGTTTAAGGCACTGAGATTTACAACAAGAGTGAACAGGAAACAAAATTGCTGAAATCTGAAAATCCCTGTATGGAACTTTATTTCTGGTCCTCTTTGCTAGAAAATATTTATTCTGGAATTGGAGGCCTAACTACATAAAATTTCTAGGGGTTGATTTATCTCTTGTCTGAAGCAGGAGTAAGACAGTATGGGAAGGGGCTGGCTATGGGGACAGAGACGGTATTGGAGTGACAGGGAACCATGGGCTCCCAGTGGCCTGTAGAGCCTGGGGACGGCTGTGAGATGGATGAGAACATTTCAGAGGCCAGGTTGTGTGCACGACTTTCACTCCCTCCTGTATAATGTCAGCGTGCTCTATATAGGTAGTGATGTGGTTTCCACTACCCACATGTTTACCCAAACTACCTTTGCCTGAACAATAGAGAGATAGAGGCAGAAAACCATACAAACAGATGGAGAGATATACCCTGTTCTTGGATTGGAAGAATCAACATTGTGAAAATGACTATACTACCCAAGACAATCTACAGATTCAATGCAATCCCTATCAAATTACCAATGGCAGTTTTCACAGAACTAGAACAAAAAAATTTTTTTAATTTGTATGGAAACACAAATGACCCCAAATAGGAAGAATAATCTTGAGAAAGAAAAATGGTGGTGGAAGAATCAGGCTCCCTGACTTCAGACTATACTACAAAGCTACAGTCATCAAAACAGTATGGTACTGGCACAAAAGCAGAAATACAGATCAATGAAATAGGATAGAAAGCCCAGAAATAAACCCACGCACCTATGGTCAATTAATCTACGACAAAGGAGGCAAGAATATACAATGGAGAAAAGACAGTCTCTTCAATAAGTGGTGCTGGGAAAACTGGACAGCTAAACGTAAAAGAATGAAATTAGAACATTCTCTAACACCACACACAAAAATAAACTCAAAATGGGTTAAAGACCTAAATGTAAAATCAGATAGTATAAAACTCCTAGAGGAAAACATAGGCAGAACACTCTTTGACATAAATCGTAGCAATATTTTTTTGGATCCATCTCCTAGAGTAATGGAAATAAAAACAAAAATAAACAAATAGGACCTAATTAAACATACATGTTCTTTAAAGCATTTTTATCATGGATTATAAATGAATACATGAAGGTCCAAACAATAAAACTGTGAGAAGATAAGATAGGAGAATATCCTCATGACCCTGGGATAGGGAAACACTTCTTAAACATGGCTCAAAATGTGTTAAGAAAAAACAAATGACTTATGTGTTTGACTATTTGTAATTAAAATTTTTTTCATCAAACAATACCCATAAGAGAATAAAAACAGGAGATTTTGCATCACATGTAAGTGACAGATGACTTATATCCAAAACAAACAAAAAGCTCTGTCTTAAATATTCAGAAAAAGACAAACAACCCCTATGAAACATGCGATATTGAGCCCCACCACAACAGTACTCTGAGAAACAGAAATCAAAATAAAGTTAGATGTCATTACATCCCCAACAGAATCGCTAAAACTGAAGAATAATGACAATAGACAATACCAAGTGAGGATAAGGATGTGAAGCAACAGGAACGCATACATTTCTGTGGGGTGTGAATTGAGACAGCAATGTTGGAAAACAGCTTGGCATTATCTACTTAAGTTAAAGATTGCGCCTCAATCTAACATAATACCCAACAGATATTTCCATCCTAGGACTATATCCAACAGATATGCATGCAATGGCTACAAAAAACATGTACTGGAAAGTTCATAGCAACATTACTTAAAACAGCTTCACACAGGAAAGAGCTCAATGTCCATCAAAAGCAGAATGGATGAATAAACTGTTTTATATTCATACCATGCAATATTATAAAGCAATGAACATGAATACAGCAACATGCCACACGAGTATACCGCACAGCATGTTGAGCACAGGAAGCTAAAGATGTGAGTATCATAAAGATTAGCATAGTGATTATCTTTGGGGGGGTGGAGAGGCAGTGAACTGGGAGTACATAAGGAGGGCTTTGGGATGCTGGGGATGCTTTATTTCTAGACTTCAGTAGAGGTCACATGGTTATTTGACTCTTGATAAATTGCTAAGCTACATATTTTTGTTTTGTGCACTTTCCTATATGTGTTTTGTATTTCTCAATAGAAAGAGTTAAAAACGGATGGGCTTGCTTGAAAGTAAATGAAATGTAAAACTTAGATTAGGAAAAGAATGAAAACAAAATAATAGAAAACAGAAAAAAAGAAATTTAACAAACATAAAAAGTGAAACTAATGGAATAGAAATAAAGGTATTAGGATGAATAAAGCCTAATGATGATTCTTGAACAGACCAAAAAATAATAATAATAATGCAAATCCTTGGTAGGATTGATTTTTGAAAAAGAAAGCCAAAGTAAACAACACTAGGAATGAGAAAGGAGATTTAGCTATAAATATAGTAGAGATTAAAAGAATATGGGCAGCTCTACAGCCATAAATTTGAAAATCTAGAGGACATGGATAATTTCCTAGCAAAATAAAACTATGATACTGAGTCCATAAGATGCAGTAAACCTAAAGATCAATAACCATAAGAGATTGGAAAGTCCAATATGGCATTTCAGGCTGAGTTCACTCTGACCTTTAATGAAAAGATAATTCCTACGTTTTAAAACAATTTCAGACCAAGAGATAAGGAAGAAAAAACCACAGTTACCTTATAAAGCTAGCAAAGCCTTACCAGCAATTCTGAAAAGGAAAAACAAAAGCTCCCCACCCCCACTAACAAACCAAAAGGCCAATTTCTCCTTTTAATAAAAAAAAAAAAACCCACAAATATTCTAAGCAAAAAACTGGCTAATTGAATCTAATGCTATATTAAAAGAATTATATTCCATGGCTGTATTAAAAAGGAATCTTGAATGAGAACTATACAACCCAAGTCAAAATGCCTTAAACAAGAAAGGGAATTTATAGATTCATAAAACCAAAACCAAAGAGTCCAAGGTTTGGAACTCAGGTATGGTGGCAGCCAGGTACTGAAATGGTCTCAGTGCTGTCTTTCTCAGTCTCTGGCTACCCTTTCCTTAGGGTTGGCTCTGTACTCAGAAAGCATCTCCTGAAAATATGTCCAGAACCTGGAAGCTTAGCAGCCTCATTGGTCAATGTGTGCATTCTGATTGCTGCAGCCCCAGGCCTGGCTGGCCACATAGCAAAGGGAGAAGTAAAACTTTGTTCTGTTAAACATTTTGTATATACTTGTTTCCAAAGCCTAGGTTACCCTGAAAAATACCCAAGGTTCATTTTAGAAACAGAATTCTAGAACAGTGGTAAATCTATTAAGAAAATTTGTTCCATCAACAAATCAAAAGAGAAAAATCATGCGATCCTATAAATAAATATCATAAGACCACTGCATAAAATTTAGCAGGCATTCATAATAAAAAACTATAAGTCAATTAAGAATATGAGAAAACAACTTAAATTTGACAAGGCTTTTATCAAGCAAATGTCAAAAGCAAACATCATTTGAACTGGAGAAATACTGGAGGCAATTCCACTAAGATCAGGAATGAGACAGTTATCCACATCCATGACCACAATTCTACACAATTGTTTTAGAAACTCTAGCTAATTTAATAAAATAAGAAAATACTGTAAGCTGTGTAAATATTGGAGAAGATGGAATTTTCTTCTCAAATGTGGTTGAATATCTAAAAGAATCTAAGAGAATATACTAAAAATGATGGGAATTAAAGAGTATTTGTTACATTGGTTATAATAAATATGATACTAGTAACAACCAATTAAAAAATACTAGTAACAACCAATTAAAAATTTTTAAAAACAATTAAAAAATATGATACTAGTAACAACCAATTTAAAAAGGAAAAAATATTCTATTCAAAGTAATAACAAATATAAGATACTTAGAAATTAAACACGACAGTTTAATGACCTATGTGAAGCTATGTATAAAATGCTATTAAATGGCAAAAACTCAGGTACAGAAGATGTGGGTCATTTTATCTGGCTGTCCGCTACCACTGAGCCCTCCTCCCAGTCTGAGGAATCTCTTCGTTATGAATCTTCCACTTTTAACAGAAAGGCTTCCCCAGGTAGGCTTGCAGCGAGAGAGCAGGCAGACGCCCCAGGCTCCCCACAACAGGACATGACAAGCCTGCAGGAGACTCTAGGTGGGAGCTTGGGACGCAAAGAGGCTTGCACTGAACCGGCTCCACTCTGGCCCTGCAAGTAGCAGACATGTGCTCCTTCCAGAAGGGCAGGAGCTGGGGTTCTGGGGGCAGCGTCCAGAGCCCACAGTCAGCGGGGTCAGCCACAAGCCCAGGGGTGATGACAGGGACCCCTCACAGCAAGCAGTTCCTTGGTGTGATTTTGGACATCACTCCTTTCCTGGCTTTGTAGTCCCCAAACTTGATTTCTAGCCATTCTGGAGACTCTGAGCTATTGAGGGTCCTATAATAATTCTTTCAGGAGGAAAATAGCTCAAGTTGGTTTCTTCACAACTTAGAACCCAGACTGATACATAAGGCCTGAATTTGTGGAGGGCACAATTGGCCCCTAAGTAGAAATCTGTGACATCCTGAAAATGCTGGTCCTTCCCAGGGACGCACAGGTGAGCTGGTACCCAAGCAGAGTCCCAGTGGAGTGGATAGAACTGGGCAGAAGTATTTTAAGGACTATTCAGAATAATAAATGTGCAAGAATTATCCCCCCCAAACTGGAAAAGAATGATAGGAGGAGTGGATGCCTTAACAGACATTAAGTTAATTATCCAGATGCTATTATCAAAACACTAAGGTAACAGCTTAAAAATAGACTAAGAGTTCGATGGGATAGAACAGTTTCAGAAATTAGACTGATAATCTACAGGAATCCAGTATATGAGAAGCATTTCAATGCAGTAGGAAAAAGATGGTTTGCTAATAAAGGGTGCTGGGGATACGCTGTTCATCTACAGTTGTCTCAAAAACATAAAAAGATAAATTTTTTTTTGTTTTTATTGATGTAGAGTTGATTTACGTTATGTTAATTTCTGTTGTACAGCAAAGTGACTCAGTTACACATATATATTCTTTTTCATATTCTTTTCCATTATGGTTTATCACAGGATATTGAATATAGTTTCCAGTGCAATACAGTAGGACCTTGTTGTTTATCCATCCTATATATAATAGCTTGCATCTGCTAACCCCAAACTCCCAATCCATTCCCTCCCTGGTCCCCTCCCACCTGGCAACCACCAGTCTGTTATCTATGAGTCTGTTTTGTTGATATGTTCATTTGTGCTCTATTTTAGATTCCACATATAAGTGATATCATATGATATTGTCTTTTTCCTTCTGACTTATTTCACTTAGTAAGATAATCTCTAGGTCCATCCACATTGCTGCAAATGGCATTGTTTCATTCTTTTTTATGGCTAATATTCCGTTGTATGTATGTACCACTGTATATATACATATATCTTCTTTATCCATTCATCTGTCGATGGACATTTAGGTTGTTTCCATGTCTTGGCTATTGTAAACAGTGCTGCTATGAATACTGGGGTACATATATCTCTTCGAATTATAGTTTTTCCTGGGTATATGCCCAGGAGTGGGATTGCTGGATCATATGGCAACTCTCTTTTTAGTTTTTTGAGGACCCTCCATACTGTTCTCCACAGTGGCTGCACCAATTTACATTCCCACCAACCGTGTTGGAGGGTTCCCTTTTCTCCACACCCTCTCCAGCATTTACTATTTGTAGACTTTTTGATGATAGCCATTCTGACCGGTGTTAGATGATACCTCATTGTAGTTTTGATTAGCATTTCTCTAATAATTAGTTACACTGAGAATCTTTTCATGTGCCTATTGGCCATCTGTATGTCTTTAAAGATAAAATATACTTGACTGAGCACATAAATTAAAACAATAAAAATACAGGAATATATAAAAGAATGGTTGCAGAAACATGGATGTGTGGAGTCCTTTGAAAAGCAAATCAAGAGTCTCAATCTGTGAAGTCTCAAAACAAAAGACAGACCAGGACAAAGCATGGGGGACAACTGGCCAATGAGACCTGGGGCCGAACAGTCAGAACACACACGTTTCCCACTGAGGTCACCAAGCTTCTAGGCTGTGGGTCTGGAGCTCCTGGATATATTTTCAGGAGATGGGCAAAGAGTTAATATCCCTAACAGCATTAGGAATGAGAAAGGTGACATAAATACAAGAGCAGGGGGGATTAAAAACGAGAAGAAAATGCTGGGACTAACTGTGCCAGTAAATTTGAATATCTAGAAAAAATACAGGTGACCCTTGAACAATGCGGGGGTTTGGGGTGACGACCTCTGTGCAGTGCCAAATCTGTGTATAACTTTATGGTCGTCACCCCCGATCTAACCAAACATGGATTCAGTAGTGCTGCAGGTCGCATCCATGGAAAAAAATCTGTGTGTGAGTGTGGACCCGCACAGTTCAAACTTGTGTTGTTCAAGGGTCCACTGTAGATGGTTTTCTATGAAATAATCAATTAATAAAATTGGCACATGTAGAAAAAAAGAACAGGTTTATGAAAACACGAGAAGGGTGTACACCATGGAAGAATCTTGCAAGGCAGCAGCCGAGGCCATCTAGGTGGCCTGAAATATGTGCCATATCCTTCAGATGCTCAGCTGGGTGGAGGTCCCTCATTTCCCCCACCCATCGGTGACTCTGATAAAGATTCCAAGTCCTGGGCCTCCCTGGTGGCGCAGTGGTTGAGAGTCCGCCTGCCGATGCAGGGGATACGGGTTCGTGCCCCGGTCTGGGAGGATCCCATATGCCGCGGAGCGGCTGGGCCCGTGAGCCATGGCCGCTGGGCCTGCGCATCCGGAGCCTGTGCTCCGCAACGGGAGAGGCCACAACAGTGAGAGGCCCGCATACCGCAAAAAAAAAGAAAAAAAAAAAAAAAGATTCCAAGTCCTGGGACTTCCCTGGCGGTCCAGTGGTTAAGACTCTGAGCTTCCAGTGCAGGGGGAGTGGGTTCGATCCCTGGTCAGGGAACTAGGATCCCGCATGCTGCGCGGCGTGGCCAAAAAAAAAAAAAAAAAAAAAGATTTCAAGTCCTAGAGAAGAAGTCCAGTTGGAACAGTTCGGCTCACAGGCCTGCCTCGAGGCTGAATGGGCGCTGGGCACCAACGATGCACACACCGGGGAGATGAGCTGCCCCCAGGAACACAAGCCAAATAGCCTTCCCAAAGCTCCTCTGGTTTAGAGTCTAATCAACCCATAAAAAGAAGCCATGAGGAAGGCACCAAATGGGTATCTTCCTTTCTTCTTCCCATGGAACCATATTGGCACCCAAGCTCCCCCCTTGGCAGGTGGCACCTGCCACGACCCTGAAGTAGGGGGTACTGCCCAGGGTTACACTGAGTCCCTGTGCTCTTATCACCTGGAAAAAGTCCGGCTCTCCTGACAGAGTCTGTTCTCCCACATCTCGAAAGCCTACAAGGAGTGATTTCATATGACCATGGTCCTACCTTGGCATTGACACTGAAGTCGCTAATGTAAATGGCAAGAGAGCTTCCTGGGGAAGAAGAAAGAGACTGGGCTCGGCTGGAAAGCACCGTTCATCACATCAAATAACCCTTCAGCGACCCCAGGGAATGGACATCAAAATCAATCTTTTCCTTCAGTTATTCCACTGAGTTTATGATTAATTCTATGAAAAATTCTGGAAACCTCCTGATTAGTTCCCTAACCTCAACATCTAGGTGTGCAGAGGCTGGCAGATTTATCTCAGGAGTGCCCCTCTGTGTTTGGGTCACTGGGACCCACACAGCAGACCTTTGCAGACGAAGCCACGGTAATTTTGCATGAATCTCTTTGGAACATTGAAAAGCCAGCCTGCCCCCCCCCCCCAATTTATGGCCCATCAGCCTGTCTGGGAGGAGAAAGGGCGTATACAACAGAAAGGGAGGGATGCCCCTGCGATTCTCTTACAGAAGCACAAGGGAGGCAGATATATGACCTTCAGTTACTCCAGAAGGGAGGCCTTGGGGAGGCTGGACCTGGAGGCTGGGTGGTTAGAGCCTGGAGGGAGGAGGGGCAGCCCGTCCTGGAGTGTCCCTGAGCCTGCAGGGACTCAGAGGAAGCCCAGAGTGGGGCACAGAGGCAGGCTCGCTCTGGGTTCCACCTGCTACAGTGACCCAGGCCCAGCCACTGAACCTCTCTGAGCTTTAGGGTCCTGAGGTCACCACGAAAAACAGATGAGGTTATGGAGGTAAAAGTAAGACAGACTGGGACCTGGGACCCTTTGCTGCAGTGCTTGCACCTGGACGAATGTCTCCTTGAGCAGCAAAACACAAGGAAACTATGAGGGACTAAAAATAACTGTGTGCATGTGCAGTTGGGGTAAATTATGGACAGCAAGATACAAAGAAACCAAAAAGCCCATGTGCCACTTCTGAAGAGCCCAGAGCGAAAGCAGGGTGTCCGGAGCAAAAGCAGGGTACTGCACATGCGCCCTGCACACACCACCACCTAAGAGGTGGGCAGAACACCTAAGCCCCCCTACGCCCGACCCCTGGACACACCCCCTACCCTCACCCCATATAAGGAGCAAGCTCGCCCCTCCCTGAGTGAGAGAGCACAGGCACCTGTTGTTTGTTCCCGCTCCCCCTGCTGCAGCAGGGGCCCCAGTAAAGCCTTGCCTGAATTTCTTGTCAGGCCTCTGATCAATTTCTATTGCTTAAGGAGGCCAAGAACGCTGGTCGGTAACAAAAGTGCAAAGTGCTTATGTTGTCAGTGGTTGGTGTTCTTTTTACTATTATAATTGGAAACTAGGTTTGTCAAGACTCACCCCCATTTTCGAATACTTCTACGAGTCTACCACTTCCACAGACGTCTGCATTCATCTGTGGACGCCTGCCCAGCCCAGTAACTCAGCTCATCCAGGCCCGGCCCCGTTCACTCTTAGTGACACCTCTGACCTGCACGTCCCTATCCTCAGCAGTGGAGGGGTCCTGGAGCTCGGGCCCTGATGAGGCAGGACAAGAGGCCCTTATGCTGGGGGACACACCAGATGCTGGATGACACTGGTAAGACCCTAGAAACTCCAGTGATCATGTGACAGCATGATGGACCCTGAAAACGTAATGCTGAATGGAAGGGGTCAGACACAAAGGGCCACGTGGTGTCTGACTCCATTCATGTGAAATGCCCAGAACAGGAAAATCCATGGAGACGGGAAGAAGATGAGGGGTTGTTTGGGGCTGGGGGAGGAGGGGGGAGTAGGGGGTGGAAGGGGTGATAGCTAAAGGCCCCAGGGTTTCTTTCTGAGGTGATGAAAATGTTCTAAACATATCGGCAAATATACTAAAAACTACTGAAACTGTACACTTTAAGTGCATGAATAGTATGGAAATATGAATTGTACCTCAATAAAGATGTTTAAAAAAAGAAACAATTACACCACGTTGACTTACTGATTGACTTTGTTTTAATCTCTTCAACATTCTGCCAAAATGTTTACTATTCACAGGTGGGCTGTGAACATAGGAAGTTTGAGACCCATGAGCCCTAGTTCTCTACCACTGTCTCCCCGTGTGGCCTTGCAGGGAGCTCACATTAGGGGGGCCACGGGCCGGATGACAGTGGACCCCCCCTTCCCAGGCATCTTAATCCATCTGCCCCCGCAGCCCTGCAGCTGCCTCTCTTCCCGGCCTCCCTTCCTGGCATCCCCCGGCACTTCCTGACTCTGGAGGCACCGGGGGCCCCTGTTTGTGCCCAGAGAGGTGGTAGGTCTCACCATATTTGGGGACGTGTCCAGCCAGGCACTGGGGAGTGGTGGTCACCCGAGCTTCCCCGCCAAGCCAGAGACATGGCCTCATGTGCCAGCCCCTCCTGGATCCACCCCTGCCCCCAGGGTCCTACAAGCCCCAGAAGGAATGTTTCAGGCGAGCTGACTCTTGCTGGGAGTGGGGAGGCCTTCCAACCATGTGAATCTGTCCTCTGAAAATACAGAAATGCTGAAGTCTCAGCAGTATTTTTTTTCCAATTAAAATATATTTGACATATTACAGTGCGTAAGTCTGAGGTATACAACATCTCAGCAGTTTTTCGGTATATCCGTGGCTCTCCGGCTCAGCTGGCCATCTACATATGTGCTGACACATACACATGTATGTTTACAAAGAATTCCTAGCGGACACAAAATCACTGAGTTGTGATAAATATTAGTACTGCTACGACATGGTGACACGCACTGAGCTTAGTGTGAGCATTGTGTTAAGGGCTTTCCATTCTCTATTATCACCTCTCTTTACAAATGAAGAAACTGAGGCTCAGAGAGGTTAAGCGACTTGCCTGAGGTCACAGAGCTGGTCAGTGTCGGAGCCAGGACTGAAGCCAGAACTTGTACTTATAAGTCCACACCAGCCTTTCTCCACATTACCTGCGTTCAGACACATCAAATTGCTTCCCTTCCCAGGACACGCCGAGACCTTTCAACTCTGACCTTTATTACAGTGTTCCCTCCCTGGACTGCCCCCTCCAACCAATCCCTTATGGAATCACATTCCTCAAGGCCCAGCTCCACGGTCTCCTCTGTGATGCAAACGTTCCTGATCTCCACGGTGAGATTTAAAACTTCTGTCCTCTCTCCTCCCAGACTCATTGCTCATTTCTTAGTGATGGCACTTGTTTTATGATGGTATTTTAACTCTACCTTTTTATTTCTCTTCTTAAAAAGCATTGTAGGATCCTTGGGAACTGGGACTCACTTTTGTGCACCCCCATGGCTGGAAACACAGGACACACATCCTATCACTTCTCCCTCTTTTGCTTGTGATAAGCACATCTTCTACACTTTCTCCCCAGAGAGTCCCAATACATCCTCAGAATCCTACTTAACACACTGCTCTCAGCACCTGCTGCCGGATGATAAAAGCTGGCACTTGAGTTGAAACCTACTTGCCATAGTAGATATGCCTATAAGAAATGCTTCTGAGCAAATGTACATGAGTATACCGTAAAATGTTGATGCTTAGTGAGGGAGGACTAGTTTATTCCTTAAACATGCATGACCCACTTTGAAATGATTGAGAAATGTTGGCATGTGATGAGGTCTCCTCACCTCTGCCCAGCAGCTGGAAGAACTGATCTCCCCTTGGAGCTTCTGCACCTGGGACAGCCCACGTCTGGGGGATACGCCTGCACACAACAGATGTCAGATTCCTAAGCAAATGGAACACACGAACACTGCTGGGGGGAGTAGAAATTAGTACAAAGCACTTTGGAAAACTGTCAGCATCGACCAAAGTTAAACGTTGGTGTTCCCTATGACCCGGAATTTTACTTCCAGGCATAAGCAACAGAAAGGCGTGGGCATGTCCGTCAGAAGATGGGCACCAAACACCGTGCAGGCACCATCACCAGGACCCCCACCCTGGAAGTAACCCCACGGCCATCAAGAGAAGAAAGGGAACATTCACTGTGGTGGGTTCTTACAATGAGAAACCAGAGCTGTTTGCGACAACGTGACTGAACAGACAGGTTGAATGAAAGCAGCGGGAAACAGAAGGGGATGTAATGTATGACTGTTTCTATAATGTTGAAAGCCAGGAAAAGCTCCTTTGTGCCAAGAGATGTTAGGATGGTGGGTGCCCTTGGGGAGGGTAGCAACTAGGGGGAAGGAGAGATGGGGGCTCCCAGGGATAGTGGTGATGCTTCTGAATCTGGTGCCGGTCCCATGAGTTTGTTCATTTGCAAAATGTCACGGAGCTGGACACTTGCAACGTGTCAGGAGGAGACCTTCGAGGGACAGTGGAAAACCAAAAAGGAAGCTGCATTTTGATCGTGGCTCCTCGGATGCTATTTCCTCTACCTGGAACACACCTGTCTCACACCTGAAGAGAGGAGGACGGGGAAGGACGGGTTTTCCAAGACTCAGCACAAGCTCCCTACTCTGGGCAGCCTTCTCTGCCACTCTGGAGGGACTGAGCCCCCCTGAAACTCAAGCTTCCTGCTCCCCATGCACATTTCTCCCACAGCACTGGTCCTCCTGCAGGGCACTTGACTCAACTGTCACCCCATCAAAGGGACAGGACACAGTCCCAGGACAACGGCTGCCTTTTCCCTCTGCATTCCCCAGGGCTATGCAGGGCCTGCATGGGGTGGCTGCTCCCAGCCAGCTCTGAAATAAACCGATAGATGAAGAATGATACGAAGGGAGATGGATGCAAAAGTGTCACTTTGGTTAATCCAATTGGCTCTTAAAGGCTTCAAGGAGGTTTTGTATTCATTATGTTTTCTATTTTCTGTATTTTGTGATGTGTTGACATCTTGGAGCCTTGTTCATCCTGGAGAGAGTGGCTTTCCAGGGCTGGCTAGTTCCTGGATAGGAAACAGCTGGCCTGGGAGCCTGCCTTTCATGTGAACTGCAAATCCAGCACCCACATCCCAGCCACCTCCTTTATCTCTCACACTCCAAGCCAGTAGTCCCCCACCCTAAACACCCCAGGGCCAGGGACCTGACAATGAGGGACAACCCTTAGGCCTGAGTCTGCTGGCTTTATTCAAACCAGCCGATCCTAAGCTTGCTCAGAGCACCTACCCTGCCTCCCCCATTCCTTCCACGAAAACCACAATAAAGGCTCATGCCCATACCTTCCCTTTGCTCCATCTGCCTCCTGACTGGCCCTGGTGCTTCCCCGTGTGGCCCTGCCTGGCCTGGGGTGCCCCCTCGTCTTAGAAACTGTGAATAACACACTCTTCTTTCAAGGCAGTTGTTTCCGTGTCTGTCATCTGGCCGTACCTGGTTAAAACAAATCCTGGGTATATTCCAAAACAGGCTTGCAACTTAAAGCACGATAAATCCTTCTCCAACCACCTGTTACCCTAATTCATCTCATCCTTAAGTATATTTTCAATAAACAGCTATACTTCAAATGTATTAACGCATATCCTAGAGTGACTCTCGGGGGTATGGAATACGTATCAAGCATTACTCCTAACACTCAAGATCACAGGATGTAATAGAAAATGTTCTTCTGTAAAATATGCAGTTATTCAAATTTCTCCATCACAATGGGAAGAGTAAAAATCAAAATATTTCTCCAGTCTTTCCCTCAGATGACTTCTGCATTTTGCTTTTATCACTATAGTTTGTTCTGTAGTAAAATGGCAAACATACACACACCATCTGCAGGACAGTAAAGCTAAGGCAGGGGTGTGCTGTGTGGGGATGCACCCGGCCGGATGCAGACCTCTGGCGTGTGCTGTGACAGGAAACTCCAGCCAGGACGGGAGCAGGACAGGCAGCCCAGCTGCAAGCCTCCGTGTGATGGGAAGGCCACTCCTCGGCCCCAGCACCCTGGATCCTTCTGGTGTGCTGCACGCCACCCCTCTGAAACTCCCCCAACCCCCCGACCCGGGGCGAGTCCTGGGCATCTTGGGAGCGGAAGGCCAGGCTGATAAGTGCTAATCACTGGGCAGTGAGGCTGCCCCCAAACCTCTCAGCGGCCAGGCCCCAGCCCTTGGTCCACTGACTTTGAAGCCGTGTCTCACTTCGCCTTGGAACCCTTTATTCTGAGAAAAGGGGAAATAGAGATTTGGTTACATAGAGACTGGAGACCAGGTAGCCTGGCGGTCAGCCTGACTTCTGGCACTTACTGGGCGTTGTGGGCTGGGCGCTGGCACAGGGGCCCGGGTGTGATGCTCCAACACTGCCCAGCCTGACACTGGGGGGAGGAGGGTCCCAAGGCCAGGTTTGACCAGCTTTCCTCTCTGTGGCTTCAGAGAAGCCACGACCCCAAGTTCCCATTAGGCTTGTTCTTCGGAGTCTTTCCAAACTCACTACAATTTAAATTTCCACCTTTAAACTGACATTGTTTTTGTTCCTACATTGCTTTCATTATGCTATTTCACTCTGTCAAGGAAGCCTGATGGTGATGACTGACCAGTGTTTCTGAATTCCACCCTCCACATCACTAAAGTGCATTAGGATATGGGCACGCTGCTGATGAAGGCAAAGAGCTGCTCCATTCTCTGACTTTCATTGCACTTTGGAACGTGTATCACAGGGTCAATGGGAACATCCATTAACAAAATTCCCTTAAAACCCCAAATCTGGGCTTCCCTGGTGGCGCAGTAGTTGACAGTCCGCCTGCCAATGCAGGGGACATGGGTTCGTGCCCTGGTCCGGGAAGATCCCACATGCCGCGGAGCGGCTGGGCCCATGAGCCATGGCCGCTGAGCCTGCGCGTCCGGAGCCTGTGCTCCGCAACGGGAGAGGCCACAACAGTGAGAGGCCCGCATACCGCAAAAAGAAAAAGAAAAAAAGAAAAAAAATCTACACCTTTCAGCAACAATGGAAACCTGGAAGGATAGGGTGGCCGAGGAGACCCCGAGTGGGCCTGTGTACTTTCAGCTAAGTTTCCTTTCACCTTTAAAGCCAGGCGTTCCCAACAGCCCCAGCCAAAGGCTGTGTCCTCTCCTAATTTATTATTCATCACAATGAAGCTAAATCAGGGTTGCCCTGGTTACGGTGGGGCTCCTCTGAGGGCTGTGGCTTCCTAATTAGTGTTGGCTTGGTTACTGGATGCTTTCAATTTGGAGATTAGAGTGCTGGTAATAAATGCAGCTGTAAGTATTAAGAAAAAATTCTAACAGGCTCTGGAAAGAATGAGACAGTCATAAAATCAAGGTCCTCCTCCAAAATGCACCACTGAGGATCTCCACCTGAGGTCCTGATGAACTCAGCAATAAGAAATAAAATAACTGGCTCATAAAAATAATAGATGACTTTTAAAAAACAATAACTGAATTGTGAAACTATTAATTAGATGACTTTGGCTAACCGAATTGGGCTGTCACACACAGAATGTTCAATTTGCGATAAAGACCCTGCTCAGACCAGCATTCAGCTAATGTTCTCTGAGTTCCTGTCATGGTCTCTTTCTGGATACTGGGAGGAGGAGGAGTCCTGGGGCGCTTGGAGGACTTGCGGGAGGGAGGATGACAAGGAATGTGACCTAAGAACAGAGTTTCCAGAAAGAAAGAGACAGTGGTGCCTTGAGCGGGCAGGAAGCAGACTGGAGGGTCAGAATTCAGCCTGGGTCTCTTCTCAGAAGCCCAGCACCTCACCCCTCTGACATCAGGCTGAGATAAGGGTTACTTGGCTGCAGGAATCCAAAGCGTGTTTGTGAGCATCTGGGGATGCGTGCCCTGTGTCTGGAGCCTGGTCTTCAAGTTGCCTGGAGTTCAGGTGGGGCCGCTACAAAGCAGTGAAAGTGACAAAGGGCACATTTAGGGTGAGGGGTCTGAGATGCTTCCCCAATATCTACACTCAAAAGGGACATGTGGGGCATGAGGGGCCCTAGAATTCGCTTGTACCCCAAGAAGTCCCTAGAAGAGACAGGAGAACCCCAAGCAGCTAGATCTGGAGGTGAGGCCCTGGAGAGGACCTCAGATGTCAGCAGCTGATGCCAGTGCAGGCCAGAGAGGGCTCGGAGGACAGCACAGAGCAAGCACCACCCCGCCCACCCTCACTGCTGTGATGCTCAGTCTGGCCCCTCAGACCCAGATGCCACCAGGGACAGAAAAGGAGAAGACAGAGAGGGGAGAAGTGCTGAAGGGCTGAATACCTTCTAGAACGAGATAATGTTAACCTTGGAGAGACTGTTTGCAGCTGATAAGAGACTAAATCACTGTGTAGTGATAAGGGTCAAGGTTATTTTTCCTAAATCAGTGGAGACAGGCCAAGTCAAGGGGAGTATAAAAAATGAAGAATGCATTTCTGCAGTTCTAAGGCACCCTGTAAAAATTTAAACACACCACGTAAAATACAAGTCAATAGCATTGAGACCAAACATCTCTCACAAGCATAAATATAAATAGGCTAAACTTACCAATTAAAGGAAAAAAGAAACCTTTAAAATATGAAGTTAAGTGAAATCAGCCAGACACAGAAAGACAAATATTGTATGATTTCACTCATGTGAGATCCCTAGAGTAGTCAAAAATCATAGAGACAGAAAGTAGATGGTGGTTTCCAGGGGCTGGGGGAGGGGAGAATGGGAAGTTATTGTTTAATGGGACAGAGTTTCTGTTTGGGAAGATGACAAAATTCTGGAAATGGATGGTGGTGATGGCTGTACAACATCAACAATGTGAATATATTTGATGCCACTGAATTATACAATTAAAAATAGTTAAAATGGTAAATTTCATGTTATGTGTATTTTACCACAATAGAAAAAAAAGACTCCTACCTTTGCAAGCTAATTAATATGCTGTTTAATTAACTCATAAGTATAATCAAGAAAAAAATTCAAGATATATAAATTACCATTGATATAATAGAAAAAACCTTGCTTACACAGGAACATAAGTTATAAAAATATTACAAAATATTTATGAAAGAATACTATGAAGTATTTATACTCATGACTTTAAAAATGATTCAAAGTCCAAAGAAATCACAAATATGAGAAAATGCAAAACCTGCCAAATAACTAAATGTCCTTCAAACATCACCAGTCTCGCATATTTTGAGTGATGAAACTTTTCAAAGGGTCACGGAGCAGATGGTTCTCATAGTCTTTATACCATTACAGAACATAAAAAAAGAAAGAACGCTTCTCTGTCTTCCAAACCCACTACTGTAGTGATTGATCCTGTTTATGGGCTATGGTTTTTTATTTCCTACTTCCTCTCCCTTTTCTTTTGGTAGGATACTTGTGTGGTTGCCATATATTGTCTTTTCATCTTGCTCATCCTTAACATGGAAGTTCTGGCCATACTGTAGCTTTTCTTTGCTATTATAAGAAAAATTTCTAAATGTGGAAATTAAACAACACGCTTCTAAATAATCTATGGATCACAGAGGAACATTCAAAAAACTTTAAAAACACATAGAACTGAATGAAAATAAAACATATCAAAATGTGTGGGACATAGCTAAAGCAATACTAGGAGGAAAATTTATAGCACTCTATACTACATAAGAAACTAGGAAAGATCTTAAATCAATAACCTAATTTCTACCTCAAGAAACTAGAAGAAGAAGAGCAAAATCAACCCAAAGCAAGCAGAAGGAAGGAAATCATAATGAGCAGAAATAAATGAAGTTGAAAACAGAAACATAATTGAGAAAATTGATGGAAAAGGAACTAGTTCTTTGACAAGAATAAAAAAATTGACAAACCTCTAGCAAGAAAAAAGATAAAGGACACATATTACCAATATCAAAAAGAAACAGGAGAGGGCTTCCCTGGTGGTGCAGTGGTTGAGAATCTGCCTGCCAATGCAGGGGACATGGGTTCGAGCCCTGGTCTGGGAAGATCCCACATGCTGCGGAACAACTAGGCCCGTGAGCCACAACTGCTGAGCCTGCGCGTCTGGAGCCTGTGCTCCGCAACAAGAGAGGCCGCGATAGTGAGAGGCCCGCGCACTGCGATGAAGAGTGGCTCCTGCTTGCCACAACTAGAGAAAGCCCTTGCACAGAAACGAATACCCAATACAGCAAAAGTAAATAAATTAATTAATAAAAACTCCTACCCCCAACATCTAAAAAAAAAAAAAGAAAGAAACAGGAGATATCTCTATGGACTCTGCAGACATTAAAATTGTGGTAAGGGAATAATATGAACTCTACACATATAAACTTGAAATTTAAATGAAATGAATCAACTTCTTGAAAATCGCAACTACCACAACTCACCCACAGGAAATAGATAATTTGAATAGTCTTATAACTATTAAGGGAGTTAAGTTTATAATTTTAAATCTCCCCCCAAAGAAATCTCCAAGCCTAGATGGTCTCACTGGAAAATTCTACCAAATGCTTAAAGAAGGGCTTCCCTGGTGGCGCAGTGGTTGAGAGTCCGCCTGCCGATGCAGGGGACAAGGGTTCGTGCCCCGGTCCGGGAAGATCCCACATGCCGCGGAGTGGCTGGGCCCGTGAGCCATGGCCGCTGAGCCTGTGCGTCTGGAGCCTGTGCTCTGCAACGGGAGAGGCCACAACAGTGAGAGGCCCGCGTACCGGAAAAAAAAAACAAAAAAACAAAAAAACTGCGTGCGTGTGCAGCTGGGGCAAATTCTGGACAACAAGATACAAAGAGACCAAAAAGCCCAATTGTCACTTCTGAAGGGTCAGGCGCAAAAGCCCATGTAAAGAGCCAGTTCACCAGCCTCTCAGGGAGCGAGTTAGCAATGGAACTTATTACTTGTTCTCCCTTCCCCTGCTGTAGCAGGGGCCCCAATAAAGCCTTGCCTGAATTCCTTTTCTGGCCTCTGATCGATTTTGATTAAGGAAGCCAAGAACCCTGGTCAATAACTGTACCACCTACTCTGGAATCTGGAGGATGGGAAGGAACCACCTGCAGGAGGCTGAGGCTAGGATCTGCCTGGGGTCAGAAAGAGCCTGGGATTCCAATGGCTGGTGAGGCAGGGGTTCGGGAAGCTGGGAGGCAGAGAGCAGTGGGGCAGGGGCTTTACCATAGGAGGCTGGGGGGAGGGACGGGAGACTCCAGTGGAGGGTGAGCTGGGAGGAATGGGTGGAGGGATGCCAAGGGCACCCAGGAAGCTGGTGGGGGAAGGAGGAGGCGGGGGGAGGCTGAGGGGAAGAAGGGAGGCTGGGAGGGAGGGGTCGGGAGGGGGCCACCAGGGAAGGCTGGCCAACAGGGAGGAGCCATGACAGAGTATGGAGTACAGGCTACAAGGAGGGCGGCCCTGCATTCCATGTGCAATGGAATGGAAGCACTCAACTAATTTATATTTAAGAAGCTCTCTCCGTGAAACCGAGTCTCCCTAAAACTGAGTTCCTCTGCCGAGTGTAGGATTGACCTCTCTTATCCCAAATGTTATTCCCTTTCTTCTCCTGAACCTGCTCCCCTCAAGACTGAGTATCAAAGACAAGGGGATTGAAGCCGAGTACAAGCCCTGAGACCCTGTCCTTGAAGTAGAAGTCTTTGCTGTAGTCTCCCAGACCTCCCCTGAGTCTCAAAGGGCTGCTCCAGAGTGACTGATTAGGACACGTGAGGATGGAGAAACAAAGAGCAGCTTTTGGGCCGGGAAACTGGGAACAATTTAGTCTATAAACCAGCCACACAGCAGAGTCCCCGAACTCCCAGTTCCCTGAAAGATACAGACACACATTCCTAAGCTGTTGTTACGGGAAGCAGACCCCCCCACCCGACGAAAACTGCTGACCCCAAGCACATGGACCCTAGACCGGTTGAAACCAGAAGATGGGTGATACTCGAAGCTTCACCTTGATGCCAATCAATCTAAGAACTGTGCATGAGCTGATCACACACCCTGCAGGCTCCTCCCTCACCCAGCCTTTAAAACTCCATCCCTGAAAGCCAGCAGGGAGTTTGGGTCTTTTGAGCATGAGCTGCCAGTCCTCCTTGCTTGGCACCCGCAATAAACACTGTACTTGCCTTCACCACAACCCAGTGTCAGTAGATTGGCTTTACTGTGCGTGGGCGAGAGGATCCAAGTTTGGTTCTGGAACATGCATGGCCACATACATGGATACTAATGTGTGAATGAATCTTGAACCCAACAAACTGAGAGTAAGTACACACATATATTTTACACAAGCCTATAAAACACATCCAAACACTATTCCCGTAGGAAGTAATTTAAATTTTTAATAGATTGTAAGAAGTAGAAATTAGAGGCCACATGCTCTCATGCAATAAAATTAGAAATTAACAGTAAAAGGATAACAACAACAAAATAACCTGAAATGTAGCCACTTAGAAAGAACAGCAATTTAAGTAAACTGTTTAAGGAGCAAAGCAAAAACGAAATGACAGACTATTCGGAATTCACTCAATGACAGCATGTGGTCCCACCGGCAAACCTGTGCAGAGGTACTGCTGTCGCTCAACTCTAAAAAGTAGAAAAGGAGCAAAATATTCCTTGAAAAAGTAGAAGGGATTAATAAAAAAAAAATCATCACTGACACAACTCAAAAAAAAAAAAAGAGTAATCTTTTTTTTTTTTTTGGCTGCACTGTGCTGCATGCAGGATCTTAGTTCCCCAACCAGGGATCAAACCCGTGCCCCCTGCAGTGGAAGCACGGAGTCAACCACTGGACCGCCAGGGAAGCCCCCCCAAAAGAGTAATCTTGATTAATAAAATGAACAGCTGTTTAGTAACTAAAGATAAACGTTAAATCAACGAAAAGAAAACAAAATTTAACATTAGAAATAAGACTTAGCAATCAATGAAAAGGCTTTAAAAATTCTAACAGCTTTATTGAGATATAATTCACCTATTTAAAGTGTGCCATTCATTGATGTTTAGTATCTTGACAATGTTATACAGCTACAGTCAATTAGGACATTTTCATCACCCCCAAATTTTTCCCCAAAGAAAAAAATTTTTAAAGCACCCCAATCGACTCTCCCAATTGCAACAAACCCAGATAATTCCTAGGTTATTTGAACTATTTCAGAGCATATAGCAAACCAAATGCTTCTGAGTTCATTCTGTATAGTAAGAATAACTGATACAAAAACTGCCCAAGGAGAGCACCAAAGGTAAACTGTAGGTCAATCTCATTTATGAAATTACACACCAAACTCTTAAATAAAATATTAGCAATTCAGGGCTTCCCTGGTGGTGCAGTGGTTAAGAGTCCACCTGCCAACACAGGGGACACGGGTTCGAGCCCTGGTCCGGGAAGATCCCACATGCCGCGGAGCAACTAAACCCATGCACCACAGTTGCCAAGCCTGTGCTCTAGAGCCCACGAGCCACAACTACTGAAGCCCATGTGCCTACAGCCCGTGCTCTGCAGCAAGAGGCCATGGCAATGAGAAGCCCACGCACTGCAACGAAGATCCAATGCAGCCAAAAATAAATAAATAAAACAAAATATTAGCAATTCAATTGCAGCATAATATGTATGCCTTAAATGTGCCTGGACCAAGGAAGGCCTATTTCTGTAACACAAAGGTGGTTCAGCATTAGCAAGTCTATTAATGCAAATCAGTATACTAATAAACTAAAGAGGAAAGCTGTATGATCATCTTCACAGATGTTGAAAAGACAGTGATAAAACTTACGTGCATTCTTGATTAAAAAAAAAAATCTTAGAAAGTCAGGCTAGGGAATTCCCCGGCAGTCCAGTGATTAGGACTTGGTGCTTTCACTGCAGGAGCCTGGGTTCAATCCCTGGTCGGGGAACTAAAATCCCAAAAGCTATGTGGTGCTGCCAAAAAAAAACTTTTAAAAAAAACAAAGTTAGTTTAAAAAAAAAGTCAGGCTAGAAGGAAATGCCTTAAGTTAATAATAAGGGCACCTCTGGGAAGCTGACAGTGAAAACTACACTGAATGGTGACCCATCATGTCAATCCTCTTCACTCTCCATCCTACAAAAGTCAGGAATAAAACAACACTATAAAAAAGGGCTGTTGGGCTTCCCTGGTGGCACAGTGGTTGGGAATCCGCCTGCCAATGCAGGGGACACTGGTTTGAGCCCTGATCCGGGAAGATCCCACATGCATGGAGCAATTAAGCCCGTGCACCACAACTACTGAGCCTGTGCTCTAGAGCTCACGAGCCACAACTACTGAAGCCTGTGCACCTAGAGCCCGTGCTCTGCAACAAGAGAAGCCACCGCAATGAGAAGCCCATGCACCGCAATGAAGAGTAGCCCCCGCTCACTGCAACTAAAGAAAGCCTGCGCAGCAACAAAGACCCAACGCAGCCAAAAAAATAAAATAAATAAATTTATTTTTTTAAAAGGGCTGTTATTAGTCAACCCTTTCCCCTGAAAATCTTCAACATGAATAAAGGGTAACATGGGGCCTGGGCTGGTCCAGATTCCTGTGGAAAAATGACCTGAAAGTTCTGTGCTATGTCACTGTTTTCTTGGAGACCACAGAGCAATGTGGAAATACCTTGCTTGTCCTGTGGAAGTGGGCCCAGATCAGGGGAGCTGTGTGCTGGCACGCAGGCCTTGGGTCTCTGTGAAAACAAAGATGCTCTAAAAACACCTGTTTGAAAACAGGCTTTGGCTTTGTGTCAGGTGCCCCACAGGCACCTCTTCTGTGAGAGCAGGGCAGCCGCGGTGGGTGACAGGCAGATGGAGCTGCCAGGCCTTCTCCCTGCTGTGTCTCCTATCGTGTGTCCTTCTATGAAGCTCAGTCAGGGATTATGTTAAAAGCCTAATGCTAAGTACGTCAGACAGAGAAAGACAAATACTGTATGATTTCACTTACATGTGGAATCTATAAAACAAATGAAAAAACATAAAACAAAAACAGAGTTATAGATACAGAGAACAAACAGGTGGTTCCCAGAGGCGAGGGGATGGGGGTACGAGAGAGATGAAGAGGTACAAACTTCCAGTTGCAAAATAAATGAGTCATGGGTATGAAATGTATAGTATGGGGAATACAGTCAATAATTATGTAATATCTTTGTATGGTGACAGATCGTAACTAGACTTATCTTGGTGATCATTTTGGAATGTATAGAAATATCAAATCACTGTGTTGTGTAACAGGAACTAACACAGTGTTGTAGGTCAATTATACCTTGAAAACAAACAAACTCATAGAAAAAGAGATCAGATTTTACAGAGGCAGGGGTGCGGGGAGGGGGAATTGGATGAAGGTGGTCAAAGGGTACAAACTTCCAGTTATGAGATAAGTGTAATGTACAATATGATAAATATAAATAACACTGCTGTACGTTGCATATGAAAGTTGTTAAGATAGTAAATCCAGAGTTCTCATCACAAGGAAAAACATTTTTTTCTATTTTTTAAATTTTGTATCTATATGAGATGATGGATGTTCATGAAACTTATTGTGATGATCATTTCATGATGTAAGTCAAATCGTTATGCTGTATGGGGAAAGAAGCTAAAAAAAGAGTTGATATGTGTATATGTATAACTGATTCACTTTGCTGTACAGCAGAAACTAACACAACAGTAAATCAACTATACTCCAAAGAAAAATTTTTTAAAAATCGTTATGCTGTACACCTGGGTACACTGCTGTATGTCAATTATATCTCAATAAAACTGGAAAAAAAAAAGCTTATTGCATTACATGGTACTGAATGCCTACTGAAACCCATATCAATCAATGTAAAAAGTTAAGAAAAGGGCTTTCCTGGTGGCGCAGTGGTTGAGAGTCTGCCTGCCGATGCAGGGGACACGGGTTCGTGCCCTGGTCTGGGAAGATCCCACATGCCGCGGAGCGGCTAGGCCAGTGAGCCACGGCCGCTGAGCCTGCGCGTCCGGAGCCTGTGCTCCACAACGGGAGAGGCCACAACAGTGAGAGGCCTGCGTACCGCAAAAAAAAAAAAAAAAAAAAGTTAAGAAAACATTACGCACTATAAATATTCATAACGAAGGGAAAGAACCTTTATTTTCACAGCTTATATGGCTGTCCACCTAGAAACTAAAAGATAATTTTGGAAAAACTTTTAGAGTTAACAAAAAATTTCAACATACAAAATGTACAAAAGTCAACAGCATTTTGGCTTCCGGAAAGATGGAGGAGATGTACTTTTCCCTATTCTTCTGAGTACAACTAAAAACACTGGACATTGTATATAAAACACACATTAAAGACTCTGAAAAGTAAAAAGAAGACAGACTGGTTATGGACCTCGGGACCCAGGGAAGGGCACAGTGGTGAGTTTCCTGAGTTTTTTGGTTTTACTTCCTATATTCCCAGACTTGGAGATGAAAACTCAGAGCCCCCCAAATTCTGTGGTGTTGAAGGAGGCCACATGGGGAGCCTGGGCTTCCACCCACCCCCAGCAGTAAGGAGGTCCCCTCCGCTCACAGGTAAGGTGAAAAGTCAGGGCTTTCAGCACTGCCTGGCGGTGATGAGGCCATCTCCCCACCCCATGTTAGTACAAGCCACTTGGGGAGTAGTAGTGTCTACCCTTCCCAGCCAGAGAGGTATCACTGGAGGCTTTCTGGAGAGCTGGAACTCCCGCCTCCACGTAGGAGAAAATATTCAAGGTTTAGGGATAGGCAAAGAGTTCTTGGACTTGACACCAAAATCGTGATCCATAAAAGCATCAATTGATAAATAAGACTTCATCAAAATTTTTAAAATTTACCCTGCTGAAGACCCTATTAAGAGGATGAAAAGACAAACTACAGACTGTGATAAATATTTGCAAACCACATATTCAACAAAGGACTAGTATCTAGAATATAAAGAACTCTCAAAACTCAACAGAAAAAAAAATGGAAAGAAAATAAGCAAAACACATGAACAGGGATTTTACTAAAGAGGATATACAGATAGCAAAGAAGCACATGAAAAGATGTTCAACATCATTAGCCATCATGGAAACACAAATTAAAACCACAGTAGGACATCACTCTATGCTATGAGAATGACTAAAGTAAAAAAAAAGTGACAACAGCAAATGCTGATGAAGATGAGGAGAAACCGGATCGCTTGTACATCACTGGTGGGAATGCCAAAAGGTACAGACAACCTACAGAGCAGTTTGGCACCTACCATACAACCAGCAACTGCACTCCTGGGCATTCATCTCAAAGAACTGAAAATTGGTGTTTACACAGACCTGCACAGGAATGTTCATAGCAGCTTTATTCATAATAGTCAGAAGGTGGAATTAGTCCAGATGTCCTTCCACAGGTGAATGGTTAAACTGGTCCATCCAGTCAGAGCAAAACTGCTCCATGGAATAAACAGCGAGAAACTATCAGCATGTGCAACAGCCTGGATAAATCTCCAGAGGATCATGCTGAGTGAAAACAGCCAGTTCTAAAAGCCTACATATTGTACGATTCCACTTATATGACATTTTGGAAATAAAAAATATATATAAATGGAGTGCTCTAGTGGACTAGCGATTGCCACGCGTTAAGGAGGGAGTGGGGGCAGAAAGGAAGTAATTGTGGCTATTAAAAAAGCAACAGGAGGGGCCTATAACGTGGTAGAAATGTTCTATGTCTTGACTGCATCACTGTCAATATCCCAGTAAGATACTGTACGATACTTCTGCAAGATGTTACCATTGGGGAAAACTGGGTAAAAGCTACATAGATTTCTCTGTATTATTTCTGTGTGTGAATCTACAGTTATCTCAAAATGAAAAGTTTAATTAAAAAATCAGTAGCTTACCTACATTATAGCAATAACCAATTATAAAATAGAGTGAAGAAAACTACTATTGACATTAGCATCAAAAACTACAGGGGCTTCCCTGGTGGTGCAGTGGGTAAGAATCCGCCTGCCAATGCAGGGGACACGGGTTCGAGCCCTGGTCCGGGAAGATCTCACATGCCACAGGGCAACTCAGCCTGTGAGCCACAACTACTGAGCCCGCGTGCCACAACTGCTGAAGTCCTTGTGCCTAGATCCCGTGCTCCACCACAAGGGAAGCCACCGCATTGAGAAGCCCGCGCACCACAACTAAGAGTAGCCCGCACTCTCTGCAACTAGAGAAAGCCCACGCACAGCAACGAAGGCCCAACACAGCCAAAAATAAAAAAATAAAATAAATAAATTTACTAAAAAAAATACAAACAAACTAGGAATTAGTAGAAAATGTTTAAGCACTGTATGAAAAAGGCTGGAAGACTTCCCTGAAGGCTGGAAGAGACATAACCTGGTCCTAAATCAAAAGACTTAATATGATAAAGATCTCAATTCTTTCCCAATTTACCTCTACATTCAATTCTGCTTCTATTAAAAATAACTCCGCCTCACTGATGACCAGGGGGAGCAAATTAAAAAATAGTGAGATGCAATTTTTCATCTTTCAGGTTGGCAAACATTTTCAACATTGGTGACATCTAATCTTGGCAAGGGTTGGACATGCTCATCTCCAGGGACTGCAGGCAGAAGTGATCGTGAGTACAAACCTTTCTGGAAGGCAACAGCTATCAACATTTTAATGCATTTACTCTTTGTGCCATCAATTCAACTTTTAGAAAGTATCCTTCAGAGATAACACACAAACGTGTCCATAGATTTACTTATAAAACAATTAAATCCAGTATTATTTGTGACATAAGAAGAGACCACTTAAGGGCCCTGCAGTTGGGGACCTGTGAATTAGTGTGTAGAATTTGCATCCACAGAATATAATGCAGGAGTTAAAACGATGGACTAGATCTGAGGCTATTTCTCTAATTTACATACAGAAATTTCTATAAGGGTACATGCTGACATGGGGGAGTTAAAAATTTTACACTTCTGTATTTTGGGAATTTTACAATGGATACATTTCTTTGGTACTTTAAGTTTTCAGATAAATAAAACAAATACATTTCTGGCCAAACTCATCAGGAAAGCAAGAGAAATATACAACAGTATGAAAACAAAAGAAATAAGAACATAATGTTACTATGGGTATTTTAAAAACAATTCTATGCATTACTTCATATTAAAATGTGAAAAGGCCAATACAAAGAAAAAATGTTAATTCTGACAATTGATATTGTCAAATGTGGCTCAAAAGCTAAGAAAGAAATAGAAAAAAATCTGGAAGCATAGAAATTTATGCCTAATAACTTTTTAAATAAAATAGTTCTAGGTCCAGAGTATTATACATTTATGTGCCAGTATCCATCAAGGAACAGAAAATTCCTTAGATTGAAGTTTCTTAACTAATATTTATGAAATACGATAATCATGAAACAAAATAGGGTAGGAGGAAAATGAAAGCTACAAATTAATTGCATTTATGAATACAGATGAAAAATCACAAATAAATCAGCAGATAACATCTAGTAATATTTTAGAAGACTGTGAATCAAGGATAGAACCAGTCTGCTTCAACTAAAGGCTGTTGATACCAAGCTAGCTTAAAAACAAAAACACAAACAAAACCCCTTTTTATTTCAAAAAACTTGAGGAAGGAAGAGTGGCAGCAAGAAGTCAACTCCATATTGAGTAGTTAGGGTCGTCTTGGCCACTGTCACAATATTCTCCAGTAAATTCATACATACAGGATATTCATATACTTATATATCCGAATGGTAACCATCAAGGCTTGGATGTTACTGCTGTAATATAATATAAAATTCCACATTCTTTCAGGTTTCAAACAACTTCAGAATTGAAGTGTGGTTTCCCTAGCCTATTCATGTCCAAAATAAAGTACAACCACAAGAAAGGCCTTTGTAGTGGGCTTGATTAATAAAGCAGATATGGATCAACTGCAAGTTTTCCATGGGTATTTTTGGTTAGAATATAGCTCTTTAATTCCCATGTGTGAGATATTCTATCCTGACTCCAAGAGACACATTAATCTCTGAGCAGAAAGTGGGAATAATTCAGTTCAACCCATATTATTTAATGCTTGCTGTGTCTAAGTCACATTAGGTATTTTAATGTGCAAAAAGTTGGGTTTCTATGATAATTGTCACTCAGAGACATACATTATTTAACTTGAGGAAAGTAACAGAATATGTCTACCAAAATGTCTATTATATGGAATTCAGGTATCTAAATTTTCAGAAGGTAAAAACGATGATCAGAAAGGAAATTCCAGATTATTCAAAAATAATCTTAAATTACATTATTTACTTTTAGAGGGCACACAGGGATTAGTTTTCATGACCTATTTCTATTTCCCTAATTGTATGCCTATTACGGTTTTCATATTTAATTTTTTTGTCATTTTCTACATTTGTTTCAAATGAATTTCTTCACAGAACTTAAAAAACACATAAAATTAATTTAGTTTTATACTATGTGAAGTTAGGCATAAGCCAAGTTCATTGTCACTGAGAAGATATGTAATAGGGAAGAACAAACCTGACTCCATTTTAGATCTATTCCTTTAGCTCTAACCCTTGTGCTCTGTTGCCTGTACTTAGTCATGCTGGCTCTGCACCTTTTGTAAAAGAATGTTGCCTATAGCCTGAAATATACAGGAGAGTCTATTCTCAGGACTCTGACTTTTAAGAGTCCATTCATATAGGGATAAAAAGTTGCAGAACAGAGAAGAACATTTGTCTTGCTGGAGGTTTACAGGAACATTGTGACCTGACCTAAGTGGACAGCTGCAAGGACAAAGGATTCCTGCACCAAGTCTGCAACCTCGCCCTTCCCTCACCTTGCCTTTAAAAATGCTTTGTTGAAACCCTACCAGAAGTTCGGGGCTTTGGGCAGCACAAGCCACCTGGCTCTTTTGCTTGGCCCTGCAATAAACCTCCAAACTCTGATGTTTCAGTTTGTTTGGCCTCACTGTGTGTCTGGCACATGAACATGCGTTCAAGTAACAGATATACATTCAAAAAGTTTTTATACAAAATTTTTTTAACTAAAGAGATTTCATTCCAGTTATGTTCCACGTAGCTTAATCCTGAGAATCTATTAATATAATCTAACATACCAATAGTTCAAAGTAAAAATATATGTAAACTTAACAGATCTCAAAAAACCTCTTTGATATTTAACCTCCAATTTTATTTTTTAAGACTATCAGCAAAATATGAATTTTATCACCTTAACTTTATCACTTTAACATGACAAAATAGCTATCTGAAACCATCTCTCAGCATCATGCCTGACAGTGAATCATTAGGGGCTTCTAGTTAAACTCAGGAACAGAAAGTGAATGATTAAATACCATTAATATCTAACGTTATTTTGATAGTTTTAGTCAAAGCAACTAGACAGGACAAAAAGATATACAAATACTATAAAGCAGGAGAAAATATATCATTTCTTTTGACAAACTATGGGATCAAAGTTTGAATCTGTACATTTAGTGGCATGTACAGTTAAATGTAAATAATAATAAAATTCCTGGGAGTCTTATATACTATTTGTAGCCTCTTACAATGTAAAATAATAATTTTAAAAATGCACTCACCAGAGAAAGAAGATATTTAAAATACATAGCATTAAACTTAAAAAGAAATATGGAAACAATGTACATGCCTTAATTAAGAATACCTTATTGCTAAAAAATGCTAACCATCACCTGAGTCTTCAAGTCATAACCTTTTTGCTGGTGGAGGGTTTGAAATAGTGAGAATTACCAAAATGTGAGAAAGAAACACAAAGTGAGCAAATCCTGTTGGAAAAGTGGTGCTGATAATAAAGTATTATGAAAAAGACTGGGGAAAAAAAAAGAAATATGGAAGGTCCATGTGTACATTTTCAAAAAATAAAAGTTTTATGATATTTATAGCAAAATAAATGTCAGATCTATGAAATATATAGATATGAAACCCTAACATATAAGCCAGAATCATAGGGGTAAAACTGTAAAGATGGACAAAATCAATTTGAGTACACAAAATTTCAGCACAGAAAGAATACTATTAAAAAAGTCAAAAAATGAATAACAAACTATGAAAAATATATATCTGCAACACATACAACAATGGTCAATCTCCTTAATGTAGGAAATGCATTTATAAATCAGTTACGAAAAATAACAACCTAACAGAAAAATAGGCAACAAACATAAATTGGCAATTAGCAGTTAAAGAAATATAAATAACATAAACAAATGTAAAAGATGATCAGTTTCACTTTTAATTACAGAAATGCAAATTACATAATAAGACCTTACATTTTCATCAGATTCACAAAGTAATTCTGATGACACACAAAAGTTTGTGTGGGTTTGGGCAAACGGGCACAGTCATACACTATTGGGAAAACTCGGTGTCCCATCTTTGGAGGGAAATTTAGGAGCAACATCCTAAATGTAAAGTGCACACTTATGCTCTGACTGAAAGGACGCTCTTAGTAATTTCTTCTCAAGATCTATTTGCACGTTCCTCTCTTGTTTGGCCCAATACCCTCCTCACTTGGACCAGCTCCCACAGCAGGAGCAAAAGCCACTCAGTATTTGCTGAGTTATGAATGTGCACAAAGGGTCATCTTCTCTGCCATGTTTATTTTAGCAAAAGACTAGAAACATCCCTAACTGATCCTTCATTAAGTGGTGGTTAAACAAATTACCATCCATCCATCCATCCATCCATCCATCTGTCCATCTATCCATCCATCCATTTATCCATCCATCCATCCAACCGACCATCTGTCCATCTGCCCAGGGCTCTCTATTTAACAGCTGGAATGGGCTCCAAGGGCTGATGTACAAATGTCACCAAGCCACAGGGTTGGCTGACAAAAGGGATGTGAATAACGGTAGGCAGAAGAGACACGTGTGTAAGAATGGTAACACAACACTAATATGCACAGAAAATATCTGGCTACCAAAAACTTTCTGAAGGGGATGCTAGGAGTGTGGAATTGAAAATAGACCTCATAATTATAATAATTTATATATAATAAATTATTATGTATAATAAAAATTAGTTAATTTTTAATTATGCAGAGGAAAAAGACACACAGATATGGAAATGTACACTAAAGAAAAACTAAAGAAAAACAAAAACTGCACTGAAGGATTTATAAAAATAATTTGGATAAAACCAAAGCATACACAATGTGCCCGAAAGGGAAAACATGATGTTGTGAATGTGTCCATTCTCCACCAAATTAACCTATAATTTTAATATGATTTTAATATGATTCCAATTGAAATTTCAAATTGATTCCTTTGAGTCTTGAAAAAATAATTTCAAAACTCATCTGGAAGACTAAACTTTTAAAAACAGGCAAGAACTTTTTTAAGAAGTAGATTAAAGTCTGGGATGGGGGTGGGGTAGGGCTTGCCCTACCAGTTATTAAAATATAGAGTTAAGGTAATAAAAGTGGTGCTGTTCTGTGTATAGCACAGGGGATATAGCCAGTATTTTATAATAACTGCAAATGGAGTACAATCTGTAAAAACACTGAATCATTATGTTGTATAGCTGAAACTAATACAATATTGTCAATCAACTACACTTCAATTTCTTAAAAGGTAGTATTGTTCTGGAATATGAATAAACAGACATGGGAATGGGACAGAATGAAAAGTCCAGAGATAGGCAAATAGTCACATCTGTATGTGTGTGTGCATACCTATGATAATGCTGTCAGAGTAGATACCAGCTCTCTTTTTGACTATCCAGCATACATTCCTGCCTTCCTTCCCTCAACCCTTCCTCACAGTACCTTAGTTTGGGGGCTTATCTCTTGGATTCCACTGGTGGGACAGCTAAGCAGATTTTTTCTTACCCTGGCCAATCAAAATGCTTCCTCCCGGGCTTCCCTGGTGGCGCAGTGGTTGAGAGTCCGCCTGCCGATGCAGGGGACGCGGGTTCGTGCCCCGGTCCGGGAAGATCCCACATGCCACGGAGCGGCCGGGCCCGTGAGCCGTGGCCGCTGGGCCTGCGCGTCCGGAGCCTGTGCTCCGCAACGGGAGAGGCCACAACAGTGAGAGGCCCGCGTATAAAAAAGAAAAAAAAAAAAATGCTCCCTCCCTGGACTCTGACTCTAGGACCAACGGACAAAGAGGTTAAGAACCACGGAATTGGGCTTCCCTGGTGGCGCAGTGGTTGAGAGTCCGCCTGCCGATGCAGGGGAAACGGGTTCGTGCCCCGGTCTGGGAAGATCCCACATGCCGCGGAGCGGCTGGGCCCGTGAGCCATGGCCGCTGGGCCTGTGCGTCCGGAGCCTGTGCCCCGCAACGGGAGAGGCCACAACAGTGAGAGGCCCACATACCGCAAAAAAAAAAAAAAAAGAACCACGGAATTGTTCACTCCTGCAGAACTGCATCCTGAGGAGTTCAGGGTTCCCGCTGCAGACCCCCACTCTGGGTCAGGCTTTTGCAGCCACAGAAGCTCTTTTGGAACCAGCCAGTTTCCAGGCTTAATCTCTAACCCCTTGGATATTCAATAGGTCCCACCATCTCTCTAATAAATGGCCTTTGCCTTTGTCAGTTTTTGTAACTTGCTACCAAAGGACTCAATGTTCAGGTGGCATTTCATATCATCAGGGAAATATTAGATTACTTAGGAAATAGTTTTAGGAAAGCTAGCTACCCATTTTAGAGGAAAAGGTTAAATTCATCAAATAAATTCAAGGATATTAAAGAGTTAATTATATATAAAAAAAAAAAGCACACCAGGAGAGATTATTGGGGTAACATGATCTTAGGAAGGAAAAGGTCTTTTTATTGGTTCCAAGGTAAGACCACAAAGGAAAACTTTAACAGCTTTGAATACACAAAAATTAAAAATTTTTCTATGTGAAAAAATAAAGGGCAAATAACAATCCAGAAATATATCTGACCATATAAGCTGCAGGACTCAAAACCATAATATATAAAGAGCTCTTGCAAATAAATAACTGTTAAATCTAAAAATGGGTAAAGGTCTCAGTCAAATCACAGAAGAAAAAGAAATATAAATGGTGCATATATAAATATATAAAATATATGTAATATGTAAATATAAAATTGCATATAATTATATATAATTACATAATTACATCTTTCCCATCCTTTCATGCAGCATACAGTATAGGGAAACAGGGTCTGAGATTAATACTAGGACAAGTCAACCTTTCAAGACTGGGCACTTGCCTTTCTTTTGGATCTGGATCTCCAGGCACTGTCACTTATTGTCACCCCAGTCACTCTGTCTTGGAAAATTGGAATCAGAGAAAAAAATGGCCAATCCTGTGTAGGTTGCCAGATTTTACCATATTCACATTTAGTACTTAGGAAAAGAGAGGCTACCAAGCTACTAACAGAAGTTAGCAAGTCGCCCTTTCTGTTGGTGATGGGGCTCCAGGTTATGTCAGTTCTTGGTAGTCCTGGGGAAATACTGCACTACAGCGAGGATACTCTGTGTACATCATATTGGGATGAAATATGATCAGTGTGAGCTCACCCACACTGAACAGAAAATGACAAGACTAAGCTCTCAGTTTTGGGGACTCAGTAGGTGTTTCAGCACTCAGCCTGCACCTTACACTAGATTTGCTGGCCTTGGCAGATGAGGAATGTAAAGGGCAGCAGCTCCCCTTTGAACCCGATGGCATGGCCACAGGAAATGTAGGCACTGCCCTGCTACAGAAAAGCTTCAGGTAGTTCAGCATAGCCCCTGACCTCTCAGAAATCATGGCCACAGGTTGGCAAGTACATGGGCAGCTATGAGGGGCATGGCTCTAAAAGGTAGCCTTGTGCCTTCTCTAAGTTAAAGAAACAAATGCCAGCACCCCCATACCCAGCAGCCAGGGTCACATCAGGGGTCACACTGCACCTGTACTGAATGTCATGGGACACACTCTGATTTCTGCACGAGCCACACGCATATGTTACCGAAGCAGGAGCCAAGTTATGATAAGGAATGATGGTTACATTCAACAAACCAAAATGACCCCCTACCATGTCCATAGCACACCATCTACGGTTTTCCTAGATTGAAAAGACTGTTCTCTTTTTTAACTGAAAAATGAGAACTAAATTGTTTGGATGCACTCGTTATCAAGCTTATATGTATCTCGGCACTTAAAATCGACTTACAAAATTGATTTTTAAAAATTCAGTGGAGACAAAAATCAATGCAACAAATATTAAAATAAAATCGTTACTAAAGACATTTATTCTAAAATAGCATTACACTAATATACTATTAGTAACTGACTTATGAGTAGAACCAGTTTTAATTTGGGAGAATTTTAAAAAATGAATCAACGTTAATTCCTTAAACAACACTAAAACATCAGAATAAATCCAAGGATACAATAAAATTATTTTTGAAATCACTTTCATTCAAAATCAAAGCCTATGCCCTTTATCAAAAGGTCTGCATTTCATTACTCACCAACTGACAGCCTTCTAGGGAGTTGACTAGCTGAGCGTTCTGACAGGAGAGAATTGAACCAGCCAAATTCAGCATTACACATACTGCTGAGAGCAGCATGAAAAAGGTAATCTGGAAACAAACCAAACAAGAAATTGATTATTCACTTGGAGAGACTCGAAGGAAAAATTATTTGGCTTTCAAAAAGCTTTCAGATGATCCAGTAATTAAATGAATAACATTTCTGTGTTTTCAGGGAAAGTATTATTTATTAAAATTTCAAATTCATATTACCTTAAATCAAATAAAAAAGGTAAAGTCTCTGAAAAGCCATAGCCAGCAACCATGATTTTATTTGAAATATATTGTAAAATATTTTAGAAGCTAAACTTGAAAACACTATGCATTCTACAATCTCAAAATAGTGTTATATAGTCTCAGAAATAACAAGTAATAAATTACTAAAAAAAACAATTGAAAGAAGTTTATTTATTAGAATGCCTTTAATTCTTTTAATTTTTGTTATGGAAAATTTCATACATATGCAAAACCAGAGAAAACAGTAATAACAACGCCCCGCATACCCATCTCCCAGCCTGTAAATGTACTCCATATTTATTGAAAAAAATCTGCATGTAAGTGGACCATGCAGTTCAAACCTGTGTTGTTCAAGGGTCAACTGTATATATTATTCATATATTAAACATTATATTGTATTAACTAGACAATGGCACAATAGCCACAAACTCTTGACACTTCTGGGAAGGGTGAAAAGATACAAGGGCTTGATCTGGTCTGTAATGTTTTCTACTTTAAAATTTGAAACAAAATGGTAATCCATTGATGGTAAATTGTTAACATCTCTACAAGGAAAGTGTGGGGAAAACATGTGCCTCAGATATAACTGACACTGCAAAGTGCATAATATTTTCTGCCCCATACAGATGAAAATCCCAGCATTAGAACACCCTAGAGGGGAAAGCGGTCATTGAGTAAGCAGAATGCTTAGCCAGAAGGTAATTCATACACTGAAATAAATGCAAACCAAGGAATGCCTTTAAGGACCAATTACATTCACTGATAAAATAAATGCAAATTCCAGTTCAACAGAATAAAGTAAAACCCAGTCATCTAACCCATTGCTCCACACCACCACATACCCACCAGATTCTTCTAGATGACTCTAGTCCAGGGTTGATCAATCCACATTTTTCTTAAGTATTTATCTCATTTCATGATTAATTTGCAGTACCTTCCCCCCAATCATACTTATTCACCTGCTGAATAATTAACTGTTGAACCTCTGTATATAAACAGCATTTTGCCAGAGGCTATGGAGAAATACAATGAAAGGCCACTATACCAGCTTTTCTTCAGGCTCATTTAATCCATACAACAAGCTATAATTATTGTTTTTCCCATTTTACACATAAAGAAATTGAGATTGAGGGAGCTTAAAACCTATGCCAAATCACCATGTTGCCATAGCATGAGCCGTAATTTGAATTCAGTCTGTCAGACAACCTCGAAACCCCATACGCTATTCACTACACTACAGAGACCTCTCCAACCTGGGGTAGATCTTACTTTCTGCTCTTACTGCTTACATGGGCTCTACTCACCATATACCATGAGTTATGTTTTTCCATAAAACCATACAACAGAGTTAGACTAGAATAGTCATATTTTTGAACCAGTAATTCCAATTTGAGGAATGATTAGAACAAGATAATGAAAGAAAACCTTAAAAAAATTTTTTAACTGCTCCAGACCAAGAATAAACAAATTTAAACAAATTTTAAGGAACAAAGTAACAACTAAAATCCCCCACAGCCCTGGACTGTGCCAAGATCTCTAGGTATACTTCCCTATCTAATTATCACACTACCACACACAACAATATGCATCATCAACCCATTTTACAGGTGAGGAAAGGTCTGTATACAACCTAACCTGCTTAAATTCCTACAGCCAGTTATGCAGAGGGAGGCTCTGAACCCACGTAGTCTGATTCTCAAGTAGGTATGGTTAATCATTAACACTTCTCTGTGACCCACATAAAGAAATATATTTTACATCATGATCCAATATGCACACACACATAAAAACAGAGCAACTTCCACAAAACATTATTTACCTGAATGATACGTGGTAAAAATTATTTTTCTTTTTTTGTTAAGATGCTGTTTTTCAGTCATGAAATCTTCTCATGACTTACGGTTAAAATAAGTGCACAATGCTTACTTGCTTCAAAAATACAGTGTTTATTATAACTATAGTAGCAAAAAAACCAAAAACCAAAAAAAAACCAAAAAAAGGAACTAAATGGTCAGCCACACAAAAAATTATCTGGAAAAAATACAATGCATACATTGCTTAGAATGACTCATAACACTTATACACGTGGAAAATATATTTTTTAAATAGCTATATTAAGATAAATAGAGATATAGGCAGTTACATTTTAGTTTTCAATTTATAGACTTTTATTTTTCCTTACAGAGTTGAGTAGTCCAGAGGCCAGACAAGAGCCACTTCGTTTTATTTCCCCGGTATGAAAGCAACTTACTTACGGCTTTCTTTTAAGTGTCTATTTCCATAACATGGTACAAAACTTTCCAATTCGCTTTATAAAGCTAGCAAAATTTTTATACCAATTAAAAAAAAACAGACAGTAAGACAAACCAAAACAAAATAAATCATCCTCTAACATTTTCGGAACCAAAGTGACTTATAATATCACAAGAAGAAAAGACTGCAAACACATCCTAAAACTACTACACACATTTAAGGGTTACAGCAAGATGCTCCCTCCCACCCCAAGCCCTTCCCCGGGGTCTCTCCGAGTCTGTCTCAGGTTTCAAGAGGAAGGGGCTGGGGTTGGGGCCGCGCCCCCGGTCTGGGGTCTGGCCCTGGCCTCCTCCTCCGCCAAAGCCTCACAGTACTGCGCCGGCCAGTCTTTGGGATCCTGATTGTGGACTTTGGCCACGAACTTGAGCACCTTCATCTTGCTGGTCTCCAGGTTGGTGCGCGGGCCCCACTGGAGCTCGTAGTCCACGGGGTCCGTGTGCGGGATGCGCCGGTACTCCAAGTACCGCTGCCGCACGAAGTCCTCGGTGATGAGCTTCTTCGGGTCCCCGAAGATGAGGTGCTTCTTGGTGGGGTGCACCCCGAGGCGCCGCAGGAAGTCCCAGACCTCGGTCTCCTTGATGCTGTTGCCCTTCATGAAGATGAGCCCCAGCACGATCATGAGCAGCCCGGTGGTGGGAGTGCCCTGGTCGCCGCGCATCTCCGCGTCCTCCTCCACCGGCTCCAGCGTGTTGACCAGGATGTAGGTGTTACTCCGGGGCTCCAGCTCCACCAGCCGGTACCCGAACACGTACTCCAGGCGCTCGGCCGCCCGCCGCAGCAGCTCCGGGAGCACGTCCTTGTAGTCCCCGACCACGTGCCGCAGGATGTCGGTGCGACGGATCGGGATCTTCCTCTGGTCCTTGATCAGCAGGAACTGCACCAGCTCCGCCACCTTCAGCTCCAGCTGCTTCTGCGACCGCGGCCCCGGCGTGGGGGGACCCTCGGCCCGCCGGCCGCCCTGCGACGCGGCGCCACCAGGCCCGCGGGACGTGCTCGGGGCCTCCTCGCCGCCGCTGCCCCGCTCGGCCTGGGCGCTGGCGCGGCCCCGGCTCTTCGGCTTTTCCGACATGTCGCGGCGGCGGGACCCGCGCTACGCGGATACCCCGTAACTAGCGGTTGAGGGGATGAGGGTCTGCGCGCGGCTCCTCCTGGCGGCCCTGGGCGGGGCCGGAGAGGGCGCGGTTGCGACCCAGAGGCTGCGCGCTGCGTCAGGGGGCTGCGCGGTTACGTCACGGAGGCTGCGCGCTACGTCATCGAGGCCGCGCCGTGTCTGGGGTCGGTCTGGTTCGGCCGGCGGTCGCGCGGTGGCGGCGTCTCCGCGAAACCCTGCGGGTCCCAGCCGTGTGTTTAATTAGAATTAAGTGTCGTCCTTACCAAACCCTGAAGATAGAGAACAGGAAGCAAATGTCCTGAGCGAGTGTGCGGCTCAGCTCAGGACCGCACAGCTCAGGCCAGATTCGTAGAAAGTATCGAGAGCTCTGAAATCGGGACTGTTTGTAGGTGGAAGAGACTCCCAGGAAGAATGTGGGAGAAAAATAAGGCTAAGAGCGTGGAAGGGAAGTAAAAGCATTTCTTTCCCCACAAAACTGGGCATAAAAAGGATAAAAGACCCTGAGGACTAGTTTGCCGTCGCCAGCCCCCACCCCCACCCCCACAACCATTTCCCACCAGTAACTTTCTCTAAAGCCCCTGAGTCTGTTTAGAAAGAATGGTAAAGGCAGCCTTGCCTCGCAAGCAGGGCTTTTCCCATCTTTTCACCATTTTAGCATTGATACTCTGTGCATAATAAACTCCAGCCGGACAGCTGCGTCAAAGCCATCCCAGAAAGCACATTTGAGTTAGGTCTGGTGAGTTTATCTTTTGGAAAGCACATGCTCATGGGAATTGCCTGGGCCCACACCACAATTTTAGCAGAAATGGCTATGAGAACGCTACTAACAGAGAAACGTGCTCTCTCAAGAGATTACCGTTTAATTTGGGGCATCCCTGATCAAGAATTGCAATCATGTGAATCTCTTAAATGTCTTAATATATCAGCCTTAGGACTCAATGAGAAAGAAAAGAGAACCCAAGGGAATCATCCCTCATAATCTGTGATGTGCACTTTATATAATATATATATATACATTTTTAAATTGTGCAACTCTTAGCCAATGTGAGTCATTCCATTAACATACCATTTGCAGTCTGCTGCCATTACTTCCACAGAGCTCAGCAAATGTGTTCCTTTTCTATTAACTTACTTGCAAAGAAGAAACTGAATTTACTTCTGTTTTTTTTTAATTTTATTTTATTTACTTATTTTTGGCTACATTGGGTCTTCGATGTGGTGAGCGGGCTTTCTCTAGTTGCGGTGAGAGGAGGCCACTCTTCATTGTGGTGTGCGGGCTTCTCACTGCGGTGGCTTCTCGGTGCGGAGCATGGGCTCTAGGCACGTGGGCATCAGTAGTTGTGGCACGTGGGCTCATTAGTTGTGGTACACGGGCTTAGTTGCTCCACGGCATGTGGGATCTTCCCGAACCAGGGCTCAAACCCGTGTCCCCTGCATTGGCAGGTGGATTCTTAACCATTGCGCCACCAGGGAAGCCCCCTCTTTGTCTTTTTAAAGCTACCAGAAAGTGGGTAAACTCTTTAAAGTACCAAATCAAATTGAGTTCCTCTTTAATGCAAATATATTCAAAGGAAAGCAATTCAAAACACATTATTTGAATACTAACATCAAAACACAACGTTATTGGGCCTCCCTGGTGGCGCAGTGGTTGAGAGTCCGCCTGCCGATGCAGGGGATACGGGTTCGTGCCCCGGTCTGGGAGGATCCCATATGCCGCGGAGCGGCTGGGCCCGTGAGCCATGGCCGCTGGGCCTGCGCATCCGGAGCCTGTGCTCCGCAACGGGGGAGGCCACAACAGTGAGAGGCCCGCATACCGAAAAAAAACAAAACAAACAAAAAAAAAAACACAACGTTATTAAAATTTCATTAAATGTCAGTAGCATAAAATTTTTGTTGGAATTCACTACGAAAATGCAATCTGATAATGGCGCTGGAAAGAAACACTAAATGTAAAATGATATTCCGTGTTATGATGCAAGAATGCTAAAATCTGGTAAACTATGAGTAATAACTTTCTGTCCACACAAGATCTAACAATATATCCTCAAGCTTCAATCTTAATGGCAGAAGCCTGCTAAGGAAAACAAATATATCATCAAGGCACTCATTTTTTTTTCCACAATGAGAAAATCCATCTGCTTCAGTTTCCTTGCAAATTAAAATTTAAACTCAAGTTCAAAGAAACCTCCGACAATTGAGAATTCAGCAAAAGGTCCCTTCAGAAGGATCAAGTGTACCCAGATTAAAAAAAAAAAAAAAAAAAAAGCAACCAAGAGATAACAGAGAAATGGGAAATAAGATGTAAGCCATTGTCAACAGCTGGGCTGTTTTTTTAGTGTTTTTTCTTGTTACCAAGTTAGTTCCACAGGTCTGGCGAGCCCTGTGACTGTGTGAAAATCAGCAGTGTCCATCACCAGCATTTTTACCCAGGTAGCATCTTTACCCATTTTCTTTCACTCAAAATGGGTGAAAGAAAAATACCAGTTTTAAGTCTTAAAACACCTCTCTACACTGTGTCCAAAAGAATGCAGGTGGGGGGCTTCCCTGGTGGCGCAGTGGTTGAGAGTCCACCTGCCAGGGTTCGTGCCCTGGTCCGGGAAGATCCCACATGCCGCAGAGCGGCTGGGCCTGTGAGCCATGGCCGCTGAGCCTGCACATCCGGAGCCTGTGCTCCGCAACAGGAGAGGCCACAACAGTGAGAGGCCTGCGTACTGCAAAAAAAAAAAAAAAAAAAAAATCATGTTTTATGATTTTCTGTAGAGTTTCAGAGTTTTATTTTCCTATAGGTTCATAATATTTCTTGTTAATCTTAGGACAAGGTATTTTTATAGTTTTTGTAACTATTTTTAAAATTAACTTTAAAAAATAACTATTGTAACTTTTTTCCAGTGTATGTTCTAAGGATTTTGTTTTTTTAATTAAGTATCTTCCTGCTTTCTACAGAATTCTCACATTTGTCATCTTGTAGAAATTGTACAAAAGCTTTCTGTTTTCTCAACCCCATATACGAACATTTAGGAAGTTCTGCAAATCACCCTAAATCCAATCATTTCTCATCACCCTCACTGCTCCTGCGACCTGGTTCAAGCCACCATCATCTGTTATTTAGATTACTGTTTGTATTAATCAGGGTTCTCTGATAGGATATGTATACATACATAATATATACATTATTATTATGTATACATACGTAATATATATAGAAAGATTGCTTTAAAGAATATACATAGGGCTTCCCTGGTGGCGCGGTGGTTGAGAGTCTGCCTGTTGATGCAGGGGACACGGGTTCGTTCCCCGGTCCGGGAAGATCCCACATGCCGCGGAGCGGCTGGGCCCGTGAGCCATGGCCGCTGGGCCTGTGCGTCCGGAGCCAGTGCTCCACGATGGGAGAGGCCACAACAGTGAGAGGCCCGCATACAGAAAAAAAAAAAAAAAAAAAAAAAAAAAAAAAAAATAAAGAATATACATAGAGAGATTGCTTTCAAGAACTGGCTCACATGATTATGGAGGCTTGGCAAATCCAAAATCTGATGAGTAGGCCAGCAGGCTGGAAACCCAGGGAAGAGTTGCAGTTCGTGTCCAAATGCAGTGGGCTGGCAGAATTCTTTCCTGCTCAGTTGGGAGCGGGCAGCCAGTCTGTTCTGTTAAGGCCTTCAACTGACTGGATGAGACTCACCCACATTAGGGAGGGAATTTGCTTTACTCAAAGCCACCAATTTAAATGTTAATTTCATCCAAAAAACACCTTCACAGAAACATCCGGAAAATGTTTGACCAAATATCTGGGTACCATGGCCTAGCCAGGTTGACACATACATTACCATCCTACTGTTACAGCCTCCTTTCAAGTCTCCCTATTTCCATACCTCCCCTAGAGCCCTGTCTCCACTCAGCAGGCAGAGTGATCTTTTAAGAAGCTGGACCACATCACTATCTGCTTAACCTTCTGACATCTCCCGCTTCACACAAAGCCCAAGTCGTGACAGTCATGTAGAAGGACCTACTTTCTCCTCTCTGCTCCTTCCCTCTGTGACCTCATCTTCTGCTTGGCCCCCTTGCTCATGTCCCTCTCGCCACATTGGCCTCCTGGCTGCTCTCAGAACCCATCACTCCCACTCAGGGCCATGGAACCGACTGTTCCTTCTGCCCGAAACATCCACGTGGCTACGCCGCTCAGTCGGCCCAAGCGTCACCTGCTTGATGAGTCCTGCGGTCACCTCCTTATTTAAAACAGCAGGGACTTCCCTGGCAGTCCAGCGCTTCCAATGCAGGGGACATGGGTTCGATCCCTGGTTGGGAAACAAAGATCCCACATGCTGCACGGCTTAAAAAAAAAAATTAAAAAAAACAAAACAGCAACCTACCCTTCATCACTCTCTCGGTCCTCTGTTCTATGTTCTACCTGTTCCCCTTTCCTCCGCATGTATCACCTTCTGACCTACAATATTAACCATTTAACTTTATAACTATATACCTTCATGAGTATGTCAGCTCTCTCTCTCTCTCTGATTTGCTCACACGCTCAGGACAGTGCTTATTTAGCAGTTAGGAGGCACTCAATAAACATTGAGGGCTTCCCTGGTGGCGCAGTGGTTAAGAATCCACCTGCCAATTTAGGGGACATGGGTTCCAGCCCTGGTCCGGGAAGATCTCAGATGCCACAGAGCAACTAAGTCCGTGCACCACAACTACTGAGCCTGTGCTCTAGAGCCCGCGAGCCACAACTACTGAGCCTACGTGCCACAACTACTGAAGCCTGCACGTCTAGAGCCCGTGTTCTGCAACAAGAGAAGCCACTGCAGTGAGAAGCCTGCGCACCGCAATGAAGAGTAGCCCCCGCTCATTGCAACTAGAGAAAGCCCGCATGCAGCAGTGAGGACCCAACACAGCCAAAAATAAATAAAACTAATTTAAAAAATTTAAAAATAAAAACAATAAACATTGATTGAATAAATGAATGACATAAAATGCAAAGACAAATTTTCTATTAAAATTCCCTGCTGGAGTTTTTGGTTCCAGTTAAGATGGGCTGAGCACACTCCACCCTATCTCTCTAACTCACTGCAACTCAAAAGCTGGACAGAATTCATGAAGCAATCATGTCAGGGCTCCGAAAAGTTAATAAGAGCAGGCAGACCAGGTAGGGAAAGTGAAACTCAAAGAACAACCATATGGTGATAAATTCCGTTTTTTGCTTGTTTGTTTTTAGCTTTATTTTCCCCTCTAATATGTCCTGGCTTAGATACCCATATCTCCCAAAACTATGAACACATACAGGCATCAGAGTTCCAAGAAGAAAGTCACTCTATCCGTTCAGAGTATTCTGGAGTGGGGGAGGGGCTGTGAGACAAAGTTTTTGGATTCTCCAGCCCCCGCTCAGGAGAGCCCCGTAAGGAAGCTGCCAGTACAGGAGCAGATGCTGGGCAGCGGGCTGGGGGTGGCAACACTGGCGGCCCCCACGAGAATATGTATCTATTCCTTTTTAGATTCTTTTCCCATATAGGTCATTCCAGAGTATTGAATAGAGTTCCCTATGCTGTACAGTAAGTAGGTCCTTGTTCTTTATCTAATTTATATATAGTAGTGTGTATATGTTAATCCCACCCTCTTTCCCCTTTGGTAACCATAAGTTTGTTTTCTATGTCTGTGAGTCTATTTATGTTTTGTAAATAAGTTCGTGTGTCATATTTTAGATTCCACATATAAGCGATATCACATTATATTTGTCTTTCTCTGTCTGACTTACTTCATTTAGTGTGATAATCTCTAGGTCCATCCATGCTGCTGCAAATGGCACTATTTCATTCTTTTTCATGGCTGAGTAGTATTCCATTGTATATATGTACCACATCTTCTTTATCCATTCATCTTGCTTCCATGTCTTGGCTGTTGTAAATAGTGCTGCAGTGAATGCTGGGGTGCATGTATCTTTTCACATTAGTTTTCTCCAGAGATATGCCCAGGCACACGGCTTGATTTTAAGTGTTACTCTAAAGCTACAGCAATCAATACAGTGTGGTATTGGTGAAGGGCAGACACAGATCAATAGAATAGAGCCCAGAAATACTTTCACACAAATATGGCCAATTGTACTTTGACAAAGGTGCAACAGCAATTCAGCAGAGAAGGACAGTCTTTTCAAAAAACAGTGCTGGAAAAATTGGACATCTGTATGCCAAAGATATAAACCTCCAGGTACACCTCAAGACATTTACAAAATCTAACTCAAAATGGAACATGGACTTGAATGTAATATGTAAACTAAAAAACTCCTAGAAGAAAACATAGGAGGAAATCTTCACAACCTTGTGTTAGATACAACACCAAAAGCATGATTCTTAAAAGAAAAAAGGATTGACAAATTGGCAAATAAATTATTGATGAGTGAACTTTTGCTCTGAGGAAGACACTTAAGAAAATGAAAAGAGAAGCCACAGATTTGGAAGAAATACTTTCAAATCACAATCTGACAAATGACTGGTATCTGGAATGTGTAAAGACTCTCAAAAGCACCACAGTATAAAAATGGGGAAAAGATTTGACAGATATTTCAATGTAAAAAGATACACAGATGGCAAATAAGCATGTGAAGAGATGCTGACCTTCACTGGTCAATAGGGAAATACAAATTAAAACCGCAATAATATTCTAAAACATATTACTATCATTATTATTTTTTTTTATTGGGGTATAGTTGCTTTACAATGTTTTGTTAGTTTCTACTGTACGGCGAAGTGAAGTAGAGTTCCCTGTGCTATACAACTAATGAAAACAACAGGTTCTCATTAGTTATCTATTTTATATATATTATTTAGTGTACATATGTCAATCCCAATCTCCCAATTCATCCCACCCCCCCTTTTCCCCCTTGGTGTCCATACGTTTGTTCTCTACGTCTGTGTCTCTATTTCTGCCTTGCAAACAGGTTCACCTGTACCATTTTTCTAGATTCCACATACATGCATCAATATATGATATTTGTTTTTCTCTTTCTGACTTACTTCACTCTGTATGACAGACTCTAGGCGCATCCACATCTCTATAAATGACCCAATTTCATTCTTTTTTATGACTGAGTAATATTCCATTGCACATATGTACCACATATTCTTTATCCATTCATCTGTCGATGGGCATTTGGGTTGCTTCCTTGACCTGGCTATTGTAAATAGTGCTACAATGAGCATTGGGGTGCATGTGTCTTTTTGAATTATGGTTTTGAAATACGGCATATGCCCAGGAGTGTGATTGCTGGGTCATATGGTAATTCTATTTTTAGTTTTTTAATGAACCTCCCTACTGTTCTCCACAGTGGCTGTATCAATTTACATTCCCACCACCAATGCAAGAGGGTTTCCTTTTCTCCACACCCTCTCCAGCATTTATTGTCTGTAGATTTTTTGATGATGGCCATTCTGACTGGTGTGAGGTGATACCTCACTGTAGTTTTTTTTGTTCATCAGTGTATTGAGTATAACTGGAGATGACAAGAGAAAACACAATTCTGTTTAAGAAAAATGGGGCTATAATTCAATGGGTTTAGTTGTTAATCACTGCAGTTTTGATTTGCATTTCTCTGATAATTAGTGATGTTAAGCATCTTTTCATGTGCCTCTTGGCCATCTGTATGTCTTCTTTGGAGAAATGTCTATTTAGGTCTTCTGTCCATTTTTTGATTGGGTTGTTTGTTTTTTTTTATACTGAGCTGCATGAGCTGTTTGCATATTTTGGAGATTAATCCTTTGTCCATTGATTCATTTGCAATTATTTTCTCCCATTCTGAGGGTTGTCTTTTCATTTTATTTATGGTTTCCTTTGCTGTGCAGAGCTTTTAAGTTTCATTAGGTACCATTTGTTTGTTTTTGTTTTTATTTCCATTACTCTAGAAGGTGGATCAAAAAAGATCTTGCTGTGATTTACGTCAAGGAGTGTTTTTCCTATGTTTTCCTCTAAGAGTTTTATAGTGTCCGGTCTTACATTTAGGTCTTTAATCCATTTTTAGTTTATTTTTGTGTATGGTGTTAGGGAGTGTTCTAATTTCATTCTTTTACATGTAGCTGTCCAGTTTTCCCAGCACCACTTATGATGAGACTCTCTTTTCTCCATTGTATATTCTTGTCTCCTTTGTCATAGATTAGTTGACCGTAGGTGCATGGGTTTATCTCTGGGCTTTCTGTCCTGTTCCATTGATCTGTGTTTCTGTTTTTGTGCCAGTTCCATACTGTCTTGACTACTGTAGCTTTGTAGTATAGTCTGAAGTCAGGGAGGCTGATTCCTCCAGCTCCATTTTTTTTCTCAAGACCACTTTGGCTATTTGGGGTCTTTTGTGTCTCCATACAAATTTACACATCCAACATATTAGGACAGCAAAACAAACAAAACTGAGCTAAACTAAGCAAGTGCTGGGGAGCAAACAGAACCACTGCTAGTGGGATGTACACGTTACTCAGATAAACAGTTTGGCAACAACTTACAAAGTTAAAGTTACATTTACATCTGACCCAGCAACCCTACTCTAAGGTATTTCACTGAAAAAAATAAAAATTTACATCCATACAAAAACATACGCACAAGTGTCTATAGGAGCTTTATTCATAATCACCAAAAGTGGAAATAAAGTAGTATTTTAATGGGTTAAGAGATAAAGCAGCTGTGTTATATCCATACAAATGAATAGCACCCAGCAATAAAAAGGAACACAATTACTTATAGGTACAACAGCATGGCTGAGTTAAATGCATCATGCTAAACTCATGAAGCCAGTCTCAAGAGAGTACGTTTTGCATGAGCCCATGTAGATGACCTTCTGGAAGAAGAAAAACTACAAGAATGGAGAACAGATCATTTGTTTCCAAGGATTAGCAGTGGGGTCAAAGACTTGACCATTGGTTTGGCAACGTGATGATCACGGAGCCCAGGAGCGAGTGTCAGGACTGCCAGGCAGTGTGGTGGGTACGCTGTGGGCTGCTGTCACAACCAGGGCCAGGGATCCTTTGGGACGGGAAGTGGTACCCAGCCTGGGGCAAGTGGGGTGGGTACAGGCCAGTCGTGGGAGGCCCAGTGCTCAGGGAGCCTAAGCATTCAGTGGAGGGAGTAAACTGGAGTTGGAGTGATCCGGAAAATCTCCAGGACTACAGCAATCCTTGGTGATGGAAGCTGGGGACAGAGTATGTGGCACTTTCTAAATACAGGGCCTTAGGGCATGAGCTTGCTCACTTGAATATTAAAGGAAACGGTGATCCTGTATGGCTGGAAGACTTAAGACACCAAGATAGTCACATTTACTGAGAAGAAAGAAGTATCTTATTTCAAGGGAAAAGCTAAATATAACCAGTGTAGAAGACCATGTCTTCTTAATTAACTTTTAGAATTCAGCACATTTCGAAAAAGATAGACTTTTCTTTCTGATCATACTGAGCCAATTTTTAATACTTGTCTGATATTTTTTCCCAAGAGGAAGTTATATCAAAGGACCTGAGACCGACAGAAAAGAAATTGGCAAATATTCTTTTTTATTTTTAAGTTCATTTGCCAAGAACCCAGCTGTTTAAAGCAGTAGTTCTCTCTAGCTTTCTGTAACTCAATGAGAACATTACATTTCAAATGTATCTCTCCTAAAGCCATACAAGGTACCCTATCCTTTCTTTTATAAAAAAAATATAGGATGATTACTTGCTCAGACAGAATGAAAATTTGAACAGCCACCTTGTAAAAATTAATTATATATTATTTTCAGCTAACATATAAAATACTCAAAGTTGAATAAAATAAAAGTCAAGGGACTTCCCCAGTGGTCCAGTGGGTAAGACTCCATCTCCCAATGCAGGGGGGCCCAGTTTCGATCCCTGGTCGGGGAATTAAATCCCACATGCATGCCACAACTAAGACCTGGTGCAGCCTAAATAAATAAATAAATACTTAAATAAATAAATAAATTTTTTTAAAAAAAGAAAATACTTATAAAAACAAGTCAAATAAAATACTTGAATATTTAAATAATCCGAACATACTGATCACTCCCATTACCTTTATCATAAATATCACTTGACAGTGAAAAATTAATATTAATAAGCTGGGTGGTTTGTAGATCAGACATTTAGACACAGATTCTTCCCACTGGTGTTTATAATCCAGCTTTCGTTGAAATATAAATATAGCAAAAAAACATAAAAGGAAGAAATCATATTCAGGGAGAAAACAACTTCCCTATTGCTATAGACTGAATTGTGTCCTCCCAAAATTCTTATGTTGAAGTTCTAACCCCCAATGTGACTGCATCTGAAGATAGGGCTTTCAGGAGGTAAATTAAGGGTAGATGAGTCATAGGGTGAGGTCCTAACCTGGTAGGATTTGTGGCCTTTACACAGAGGGGAAGAGCAAGAGAGCATGGCCTCTCCACAGGCACCCAAGGACAGGCCACGTGGTGACTCGGCCAGAAAGCAGCAAGTCAGGAAGCGGGCTCTCGCCAGAACCTGACCAGAACTTTGAGACAATCCACATCTGTTGTTAAGCCACCCCGTCTGTGGTGTTTTGTCACGGTCGCCCCAGCTGACCAAGACATCTACTAAGGAGTTTTAATTTATCCTATTTTAGAATAATACGTTTGGTTAAATGTCAACTAATGAGTTATAATGTTTTTACATATTTCTGTGACTTTTCTGGGAGACAAACAGTTGAAAATTATGTAAGTTTCTTTCCCCAAGATCCCTGTCTACAGATCACTTCTTTTATACACTGTAACCTCAACAATTACACCCCCCCCCCGAACAAAAATTTGGACCCTCTGATGCTTGTTTAAACACGGGGTGACTTGTTTTGACACTTTTTCTAAACTCACTCCTGGTAAAGGCTGGTCACAGACAAAGCAGAGAACTCTTCAAGTCTCAGCCTCAAAAGCTCAGTGACATTACCCCAGGCAGGTCAGCGTCACTCAAAAAGCATGGTCTGGGGGCCCAGCTGCCACCCCTCGCCCACTGGCTGACCCAATGGGATCACCTCCTTTCTCTCTGACCCCGTGTCCTCTTCAATAACATGGGGATCAGAGCTTTCCTGGGGTCAGTGGGAAGGTGAAAGACACATACATAAAACGCCTGGGGCAGTTCCTGGCACAGAGTAGGAAGCGATTTCTAGAATGATTGACAGTGTTACAATAGCAGAAAATGCACTCGGAGAGTAGTCATGGATTCGAGCCTGGTTCCCAGAGTAATTTCTTTAAAGAATGTCTTCAGCTCTTGTCTCCCAAAGCCTGCTCACATGTTGTGGGACTGTCAACACGTCACGGTAACTTGCCGCCGTGGCCCGAGGTCCCCTCCCGCCCTTCCTCACAGAGGTGGCATCACACAAAGAGCACAGGCTCCAGACCAGGACTCTCTGGGTCCAAACCTCTGTGCCTCAGTTGACTCACCAATAAAAGCTGTTTGATAGGAATGCCTATCACACAGGATAATGTGAAGAGTTTAAAATGGTACCCATTGAGCCCTCTGTATAGCCTGGTACAGGTGGCCCTCTGTGGATGTCCACCTGGCCTCTGCAGGTGACCGAGGTGCAAGCCCCCCTCCACCCCGCCTGGGTTCCCTCCCAGGTCTGCTCCGTGGGATGCAGGCCCACAAGCCCCAGCTCCTCGTGAAACCTACAGGGCAGACGGCTCAAGAGATCAACCAAAAAAGGAAGACAGAGGCACAGTGTCTGAACTGAGAGGGGCCTTGGGGACAGAAATAAGTGGCAAAACAGGAGGTCCCAAAGGCTCCTGACTCCTGCCCTGCCCTCATCTTCCAAGGTAGCCATGAGACAGAAGGCAAGTTGGCAGCGTCCTGAGAATTCTCACCTGCAAGTCGCTCTAGGGAAATCCCTTTGGAATAGAGGCTCATATCATGCATGTATGAGCTCCACGAAGGAAGAAGGGCCAGTGCTTGTGGGGTGGGACCTGCCCGGCTTGGCCAAGGAGACAGTGCTTGAGTTTCTGGGAGGAAAATAAGACCCCGGGGCCTTCGCAGTGGCGGCTTCAGTGTTTTGGTCTCCCCACCCTCTCCTGGGGGTAGAAACCAGGCTGGTGGAGGGCCACAAACTTGTCAGCATGCAGGAGTCCAGGAGCACAGGCCAGAGCATCGCGACAGAGCACTGGCAGGTGCGCCTGCAACAGATACGCTCCCGCGACAGCACAGGTAAACGCACGGGACCAGAAAAACTGCGAAACAGCCTGACAACAGACCAGAAATCAGAGACCAAGAAACGTAAGCTCCCAGAGAACCACATGGAACCCCAGATCCTAATCAGAACATCAATCCAACACCGGGAGGACTGGAGCTGATACACGGGGAGACCAGAGTCAGAACTGAGGAAGCCAATTACAGGGTGAGAATTAGACCCACACCGTCATCACACAGCTAATAAATAACTTGGAAAGTGAGGAACCGAGCAGAGGTGAGCGACAATCTCAGTAACACCGGGGGTAAAGTGTGAGATCGCCACCGTAACTGTGTGGAGGAAGAAAGAGAGAGGTGATAAAACAACGAACAGGGTCTGGGGGGCACTGGCAGGGTTCTCCCTTCACTCTAGAAACTAGCATGTCTTCTTGGGAAGGAGCCCCAACCTCAAGTTTAGAAGTAACTTTGGTCTCACGTCAGTGCTGCTTCTGTTGATTTCAAATAAAAACAACTGTTTAAAACCTAGGCAGTGTCATTTCCTAGTAGCTCCTGTCTTTTACCAGCATACGCATCCAGGGATTTCTCAATTTATAGCCACCGAATAGGAAAGACCAACCATTTCTGGATGGTATCAATACAACTCTGTTTATTGCTTTTGCTGTTTGTCATTTTCTGTTGTGCTTAGTTTATTAGAAATGTGCATGGGTTTAATTTTTTTTAACGTCATCATTAATGTAAAAGGAAGACAATCCACTCAACGTTCCTTCGATAAACGTATCTGTTGAACACTGTAAAGCTGTAAGCCAGACGAAGAGCTTGCCCAGCTTCAGGTAAGATCAGGGAAGCTGGCAGATTCGGGAAGACAGAGGCTAATCCAAACGCACTTCATTCTGGAAATGCAAGCGTGATTTAACCTTAGGAAATACAGTCCATCACATGCATAGAGCTGAGGAGAAAAATAACACGAGCATCTCAGGGATGCAGAAAAGGTATGTGATTCAGCATTTGTTCATATGAAAAACACTCAATAAAATAGGAATTGAGGGAAAGGATGAGTCTATCCCAACATGATAGAAGATATATGTACATTTACAACATAAACCTCAGCTCAAAGACCAGCATCTTAATGAACACAGGAGAACGTGAGGCTTTTCTGCTCAAGTCTGCAGCAAGACAAGGGCACCCTCCATGTCCATGACTCTTCAGCACTGAGTTTGAGGGATTTGCCCATTATTTAGACAAGAGAAATAAACTGAAGGCATAAAGATTGTGAAAGAAGAGGTTAAATTATCCTTATTTGTAATTCACGTGCTTATACATGTGGAAAGTCACGAGTCCTTGTGCCAAACAAGCACACACACACACACACACACACATACACACAAAACAGGAAGAAAACCTAGTTTTAAAAAACAGGTTGTAAAATAAATACACAAAATCAATAATGTTCATTCACACCAAAGACAACAGTTGGAACATGAAGCTGAAGACCACATTTTCAATAGCAAAATAAGTACTATCACTGGAGACTTGACAAGAAATGTCTAAAGCCTGTATAAACAAAACTGTGAAACACTCAGGAAGAAAAAGGAAGTTTGAATAAGTGGAAAGATATGCCATGTTCCTGCACAAGAAGATTCAACATCACATAGATGTTGATTCTCCCAAAGTTAGTCTATAAATTCAATATCATATCAATTTAAAAATCACATCTTTTCCTAAAGCCAGGCAAATTGATTATACAGTTCATTTAGCAGAACAACCAAGCCAGAATTGCTAATGAAAGCTTAGCAAAGCAGAACAACAAGGAAGGCTAACCATACCAGAAACGATAGTGTATTATAAAACCTCTATTATCAAAACAGCATAGTGATGGTGTATGGATTCACAGACCAATGGAAGAGAATCTAAATATCCAGAAATAGACCCTTTGTCTATGGAAATCTAGTATATGATAAAGTTGCCATTTAAAATCACTGGGGGAGGACTTCCCTGGTGGCTCAGTGGTTAAGAATCTGCCTGCCAATGCAGGGGACACAGGTTTGAGCCTGGGTCCGGGAAGATCCCACATGCCGCGGAGCAATTAAGCCTGTGCGTCACAGCTACTAAGCCTACGTGCCACAACTACTGAAGCCTGCGCGCCTAGAGCCCAGGTTCCCCAACAAGAGAAGCCACCACAATGAGAAGCCCGCGCACCGCAAGAAAAGTACACCCTGCTCACCGCAACTAGAGAAAGCCCGTGTGCAGCAACGCAGACCCAGCACAGCCAAAATAAATAAATAAATAAAAATTTAAAATAAAAGGAATTGTTTAAAAAAAATCACTGGGGGAAAAACGGACTTTTTAATAAGTGGTATTGATAAAACCAGGTAGCCACATGGAAAAGGAAAAATATACATCTGTTTTGCACAAATTATATCAGGATTAATTCCAAATAGATCAGAAACTTGAGAGGGAGAGATCCCATTTAATATTAGAAGAGAACAAAGAGTTCTTCCCTCTATGACCTACAAATTGAGAAACTGTACTATTGCTCACACTCCAAAGCAATAGAGAAAAGACTGATACATTTAACTACATAAAATAAAAATCTTTACATGTCAAAACCCCACCAGAAGTAAATAAAAAAGACAAATGATACATTAGGGAGTAGGGTGTAACTTGCATCACAGACAAAAGCATAACAGCCCTCCCGTATAAAGAGGACAATGCAGCTGTAAGGATAGGAAATATCTCTGTACAGAGACCAACCCCCAGGATATACCTTAAGTTACAAACCGAGGACCAGGAAAGTAGGACAGTGCATGTAGCATGCACATATACAGGCAGTGTGCGGAGAGTGCACATACTCACTTATCATTTTAAAATGAAAGCATAGGGACTTCCCTGGTGGTGCAGTGGTTAAGACTCTGAGCTCCCAATGCAGGGGGCCCGGTTCAATCCCTGGTCAGGGAACTAGATCCCACATGCATGCTGCAACTAAGAGTTCACATGCCACAATTAAGGAGCTGGCGAGCCACAACTAAAGGAGCCCGCAAAGTCACAACTAAGGAGCCCACTTGCCGCAACTAAGAAGCCCACTTGCTGCAACTAAGACCCAGTGCAACCAAATAAATAAAATAAATAAATATTTTAAAAAACAACAACAAAAAAAGCGAAAGCATAAGGCCAAAACCTAAGAGTGGTTGCTCTGGGGTGGGGGTGAGGGTGGCAGTGGTGGGGGGCAGGGGCATGGATACATAGAAACAGAATAAACGGGACAGGGATGACAACTAGAATCCTCCAAAAATCCTTTGTTGTACAGATTTGACTCTGTAACAGTAAATGTTCTATATAATCATGAAACGAAATTCAATCAAAACATCTCTAAAATCAAAACAAAGTGAAACAAACCAGTATACTGGGTTGGCAGCTTAACTACAGAGAATGGTTTAAAAGAGACCGTAAAATAAGTAATTTCACTGTATCTCTCTAGGAGTGTACATCCTGAGAGATAATCAAGGGATATATGGGTGCTACAGCCCATCTGGTCCAGCAAGAAAAGATGAGAGAGAGATTTAAGTGACATAACAACCAAATACAAAAAGAAAGAGAGACAGATACAGTTAGAGAAATCGGAACATTGCATAGTTGATGATAAAACAAATCACTGGTATTTATTGGGTGTGATATTGGCATTGTGGCTATTTAATTTTTTTTCAGAGATATATACTTCAGTGTTTTGAATGAAATAATATGATGCTCAGGATTGCTTGAATAATCCAAGGGAGAAATGGTAGGGGGTAGTGGGGAAAGAATGGCCAGGAGTTGTTGTAGCTGAGTGATGGGTGCACAAAGGTTCAATGCATATTATATTCTTCACCCATGCATATGTTTGTGCATATTATTAATTAAGCCTGTGTCTGTGCATAATTATCCACAATTAAACATTTTTTAAAAAACATGAAAATTGCAGGTTCAGATCTCAGCTCTGCTACTTAGTCATGTAGCCAAGTTTTTACAATGTCCTATGTTTTGGGAACCACAGTTCCTTCATTTTTAAAAGAGGGCCCTTAAACTGAAGTCAGAAGGCAAATTAACAACATAACCAAGGCCCATCATGGAGAAGAAGTGAACTAAGGCTAGTTATTTTTTATATTTATATGAACAAAAAACAAATAAATACATAAGTATAATTCTGCCAAATTACTAAGAACATTTTACTTAACAAAAAACCAAAGTAAGATTGCAAATGATGCTTTTTAGGGAAATAAAGAATTGAGCATTTCAGTTTCATAATTACACAAAATAGCGATGTTATATATAATAGGACTAAATTGATGCCCAAATGTATCTCTCAATTATTGCCAAACTCAAATACCAGATGCAATGCACTAATTCTGAGTAACATCCATAGAACTACATACAGCTATTACCATAAATAATATTAAATTTGTGGGACCACAGATGCTATGCTAAGTCTGATGTGCCTAAAACTCTGCTGACATATTCTGCCCTACTGTTTCATAAAAAAACACAGTAATCAGATTAGGTTAATTATCAAGCTACAGACAAAAGATTCTTCCTTTTAAAATACCCGGGTAAACAGAATAATTTAAAATGAAGAAATATTTTAATAAAAACAGTCAGGGACAGACCTCAAAGCATTAAGGAACTAGATCTGTACACTCTTGGGGTTTACATTCAAAGACTCAATCAAATTTAAACTCATAACTTATGCAAAACGGAACACGAATCTCCCATTAAAATTATCATAACTGCTGGCTTGTTAAAACACTCAAGTGTATTACACATACCAGAGGAAAATTCAATATTATATCATTCCAATAATGTTTCTATTTTAATGCAGAAAACATGGAGTTTGGCCATAAAGCAACGGGAGATGCTACAGATTCATGCAAAATTTCCTTTCCTGCTTTAGAGGGCAGCCACTCAAGGAGGCAGCAGGTGTCACAGCAGCGAAGTCCAGAACAGCTACACCTGTGACAGGTATGGGATGGCGAGAAGGAGTCCAGCCTGATCCACAGAAAAGACCCGAGGTTGAGGTCTGGTGAATAAAGGGTACCAGGCCAGGCATCCTCCCGTGATGCTGCTGTGGGTGTGGCTTTTTCACCGTGGGAGGGCAAGTAATTTTGAAACCATGTGAACTCACCTCCCGGCTGCCTTCTTTTGAAAACAGGCTCTCGCTGGGTTTATCAATCGCCCACCCAAACCTGGCTCTCACAGTTAGCACATAACTCCTGATTTCAGGTGTAAATTTTCATAGTTTCCAGACAGCTGTTCTTACGTTGATGGCAAGTTCTCCACACACTTGGAGTAATGATGCCTTCCTGTCAGTTGGCTCAGTGTGACAGATGCAAACCAGCAAAGATTAGGGGGAAACCAGTGTCTGGAAGCTCGCTCCACACATCTAATGTCACACAGCCCTTCCCTCTGCAAAACTGATACCAAGAGAAGCCAATTTGCTAAGAATCACATGTAAAATTAAAACCTAAAATGTAACCATATGCCCCCTAAAATATCTATTCTATTTTTTGTTAAAGCTATGAAAAATAATTATTCCTCACTTCTACATTCGTGCTGCATCCTCAAACTGAGGGAGAATCCTGCAGGAAGGTGCTAGAGTGTAAGCAGCTTTTGGCAGGAAAGAGCTCTCTGCAGGAGGCCCCTTTGTCTTGTCACCAGCCTTAAACCAGGCACCCCCAGGCTCTACTCATCTCCGGCCCAAGCACACCTTTCAAATCTTGGTAACCTGTCGGTTCTTCCCGTAGATCAAAGACGTAGAAATGAAGAATAAGTAACTAACCGATGACCAGATCCCTTCCCTAGCTCCCCCTTCAGTAATCACGTGAACAGAACAAACTGTGTGAACAGGATAGCATCACGAGGATTGACAAGCCTGCACACGGTAGGGAGGGTGATGGGTCTGACACCTCCCCCCACCATGTCTATGATTAACTGAGATTACTTCCTTTTTTCCCTTTAAAACTTTCATGGCCGAGCAGAATCTTCGGAGGTGGTTTTGGGGGACACTGAGTCCACCATCTCCCCAGATTGCCAGCATTCTGATTAAAGACAACTTTCCGTTCTACCAACACCTGCCTCTCCTGAGTATTGATTTTTGAGTGGTGAGCAGCTGGACCTTATTCAGTAACAGGAGAGCTTCTCATTGCTCCCATGGACACTGAACACATCTGAAAACAGTAGCAGCAGCCTCCATGCTTTTCCTTTCAGATGAATGGAAAGAGGAGGTTGTGTGGGGTTTTTCCACACCCACAACCAGTTCTCCAACTCTCAGACACCAACTGGGTGTCCAACAATTCCAGTCAATTCTGACACTAACTAACCAGAGTTCGTGCAAGCCCCAGGGTTCAGGGCTCAGCCCCACACCACTGCCCCCACCTCGGAAGTTAGTCCTGAGACCTGGGGCCACCTGTACTTTTGGCTCCAAATCAGGGGTTCCCATAACCCCTGCTGAGGTTCAGTAATTTGCTAGGATGGCTCACAAAACCAGGAAAACAATGCCTACTGCTTTATTCTAAAGGACACAACTCAGAACAGCGAAATGGAAGAAACACATAAGACAAGGTGTGGAGGGCCTTGGTGGGTGGCACAGAGCTTCCATGCCCTCTGTGGGTGCACCACTCTCCCAACACTGCCACGTGTTGACCAACCCCATTATTTAGGGTTTTTTTTATGGAGGCATGATTGATTAAATCACTGACCATTGGTGACTGAACTCAATCTCCAACCCCTCTGCTGCCCCAGGAGGCTGGGGTCTGGGGCTGAAAGTTCCAATCCTCTAATAATAGCTTGGTCTTTCTGGGACAGCCCCCATCCTGAAGCTGTTTAGAGGACCCCAGCCAAGAGTCATCTCATTAGCAGACAGAAGTCACTCATCACTCAGGAGACTGGAAAGGTTTTAGGAACTCAGTGCCAGGCACAGTGAACAAAGAACAAATGCATATAGTTATTATACTGCACAGGTCTCCCAAGTTGTTTCAACCCTCAGGTTTCTCCTTAGAGACTAGTGGAGAGAGACTAGTAGAAAATCTGGGCCAAACCCTCCTTCAAAGCACTAACTAGTTTTTTTAAACAAGAAGCTCAGACAGCTCTAGTCTCCTCTTCAGTAAGACAAGGATGTTTAGGTTGAGTGAATTACAAGATCACCGACTGTTGAAAAGCTTTCTGAATTCCCAACTATCCAAACTAATTCCTGCCATGCATTTGACAGGGGAGCACGGGAAGGGCGCTTCCTGACCCCATGTCCCTCTGGCCTTCCTGTTATACCTAAGGGGGGGATTAAAAGGCTAAGAAACATGTATGAAAGCACAGGGCCACGGCCCATAGGAGCCTGAAATCACAGAATGCTTTCCCTCAGCCCCATAAACCTTCCCACCACATTAACATGGCTCCAGTACACTTACGGTGGATTTTAGCTGAAAGAGCTTGCAAGACACAAGGAGCAGTCCTTAGGGAAGTCCAAGCCCAAGGGAAACAGATGACTCTGAAGCCTCTGGCACCTCCAGCAAGAACAAACATCAAACAGAAACCAAATCCCAGCCCTGTAAACATAAAATCTCACATTTACGGCCTATGGACCTCAGCTCTTACTACCCAATACACTATGTTAGTTTCTCAACAGAAAATTACACGGCAAGAAAAAACAGTCTGAAGAGACAGAGCAAACAACAGAACCAGATTCAGAAACGGAAGTGATTTTGGAATTCTTTGATGGGGTATTTAAAATAACTATGATTCATATGCTAAGGGCTCTGATGGGAAAAGTGAACAACAAGCAAGAACAGATGGGTAATGTAAGAAGAAGATGGAAACTCTGAGAAAGAATCAAAGAAAATACTAAAAATCAAAAACACTCACAGAAATGAAGCATGTTTTTGATGGGCTCATCAAAATAGTCTGGACACAGCAAGGAAGGCATTAGTGAGCTTGAAGACAGATCAATAATAGCAATGTCCCAAACTGAAATGCAAAAAAAAAAAAAAGAAAAAAAGAAGAAGAAGAAAGAAAAACAGAAGATCCAAGACCTGTGGGACAATTAGAAAGGTGTAATATATACATCACACCAAAAGGAGAAGAAAGAGAGAATGGAACAGAAGAAATATCTAAAGTAATAATGACTGAGAACTTTCAAATTTAATGACAGACCTCAAACCACAAATCAAGAAAGCTGAGAGAACACAAAGCAGGAAAAGTCCCCCAAAATCTGCACTTAGATATATCATATTCAAACTGCAGAAAACCAAAAACCAGGAACAAATCTTGCAAGAAGCCAGATAAAAAAATTACACCTGCCTTGTAGAGCAACAAAGGTAAGAATTACCGTGGACTTTTTGTCAGGAAAGCAAGCAGGAAGAGATGGAGTGACCGTTTAAAGGGGTAAAAGAAAAAACCCACCAACCTAGAAACCTGTACCTGGCAAAATTATCCTTCAAAAGTGAAGGAGAAGACTTCCCTGGTGGCGCAGTGGTTAAGAATCCGCCTACCAATGCAGGAGACACGGGTTCGAGCCCTGGTCCGGGAAGATCCCACATGCTGCAGAGCAACTAAGCCCGTGCACTACAACTACTGAGCCTGCGCTCTAGAGCCCACAAGCCACAACTACTGAGCCCGCGTGCCACAACTACTGAAGCCTGCACGCCTAGAGCCCGTGCTCCACAACAAGAGAAGCCACCGCAATGAGAAGCCTGCACATTGCAGGAAGAGTGGCCCCTGCTCGCCTCAACTAGAGGAAGCCCGCGTGCAGCAACGAAGACCCAATGCAGCCAAAAATAAATAAATAAATTTATTTTAAAAAACGTGAAGAAGTAAAGGCTTTTTTGGTGTTTGTTTCTCCAAAAAATAAAAATGGAGGGAATTTATCTCCAGCAGACCTGCCCTGAAAAAAATGTTAAAAGAAATTCTTTGGGGAGAAGGAAAATGAAATAGGTTAGAAACTCAGATTTACACGAAGAAAGGAAGAGCACTGAAGGAGAAATAAGGGAAAGCAAAATAAATTCTTTTACTTTTCATATGTTTAATTCATCAAAAGGATAACTCTCTCTTTAAATAATAGTAACAATGTGTTGGGTGATTATAGCTTAGGTATAAATGCAATGATTGATAGCAGTGTCACAAGGGAGAAAAGGAAAAAATTGGCAACACTGTTATAAGGCACCTGTAGTAAGTGTGAATCAGTATAATGTTATTTGAAGGTGAATACAGATCAGTTTAAAATGTATGTTGGAAACTCTAATCAACTATACTCCAATTTTTAAAAATAACAAAAAAATTAAAAAATAAAATGTATATTGGAAACTCTAGAGCAACCACTGAAAAGACCTGTAAGAGAAGTATAATTCTTATGCTAAAAGAGGAGATAAAATGGAATCATGCTCAATTAAAACCAGAGAAGGCAGGAAAAGATACGGGAAAAAAAAAAACGAATAAATGAAAAGAATAGAAAAATGTTACAAACATGGTAGATATGGATCATGTTAGATATGTATCTAACGGTGTCAATTCAACTATATCAATAATCACATTTAAATGAGAATGACCCAAACACCCCAATTAAAAGACAGAGACTGTCAGAGTGGATAAAAAAGCAGAGTCAACTATATATGGTCTACAAGAAACCCACTTTAAATACAGAGACTCGGGTAGATTAAAAGAAACAGGACGGAGAAAGTTATATCATGCTATGGTAATCAAAAGAAACCTGGAAGATCAAGAATTAGCTTCAGACAGAACAGACTTCAGAACAAGGAAGATTATCAGGGAAAAAGAGGAGCATTACTTAATGATATAAAGGTCATTCTCCAAGAAGACAGCATAGTCTTTAGTGTGTTTGCATCTAACAACAGAGGGTCAGAATAAACGAGGCAAAACCTGATAGAATTGAGAGGAAAAATACACAAACCAACTATGATAGTTGAAGACTTCAACATCCTCTTTCAGTAATTGACAAACCAAGCCAGCAGAAAATCAGTAAGGATAGAGTTCAACTGGACAGCACGAACAGTCTATTTGACCTAACTGATCTATAGACGACTTCATCCTAAACAGTAGAACCCAGGTTCTTCTCAAGCTCACATGGAACGTCCACCAAGACAGACCACATTCTGGGCTAAAGAACACACATGGACAAATTTAAAGGTGTAGAAATCATCAAAGTATGATCTTGGATCACAGTGGAATTAAATGAGAAATCAGTAACAGAAAAACAGCTGGAAAATGCTCAAATATTTGTATATTTAAGAACACAATTCTAAATATTATATGGTTTAAAGAAGTCTCAATTAAAATTAAAATATATTTTGAACTAAATGAAAATGAAAATACAGCTTGTCAAAATTTGTCATGTGCAGCTAAAAGAGTGTTTATGGGGAATTTATAGCATTAAATGCATATAATAGAAAAGAAGAAAGATCTAAGTATCAATAATCTAAGCTTGCACCGTAGGAAACTGGAGAAACAAGAGCAATTTAAGCCTAAAGCGAACAGAAGAAAGGAAACAATAAAAATTGCGGCAAAAATCAATGAAATTGAAAATAGGAAAACAGAGACTTGGAGACGATATTGTTAAGAGAAGGAAAAAGACAAGCCACAGACTAAAAGAAAATATGTGTCAAACACGTCTCATAAAGGACTTGTATCTGAAATGTATGAAGGAATTTAAAACTCGACAGTAAGAAAACAAAAAACCCGATTTCAAAAATGAGCAAAAATCTGAACAAACCTATCATCAAAGAAGATACATGGATGGCAAGTAAGCATATGAAATAATGCTAAACATTACTGGTCATTATGGAATTGCAAATTAAAACAATAAGATACCACGGCACATCTACAACAATGGTTAAGATCCAAAAACTGACAGTGCAAATTGCTGCAGACCCAACAGGAACTCTCATGTGTTGCTGGTGGGGATGCAGAATGGTACAGCCACTTGGGAAGACAGTTTCGATGTTTCTTACAAAACTAGACAAAGTCTTACAATACGATCCAGCAACCACACTCCTAAGAATCTACCCAACTGATTTGAAAATGCACATGAATGTTTAAGCCAGCTTTATTCATAATTGCTAAAAACTGAAAGCAACCAAGATATCTATCAATAGGTGAATGGATAAACAGAAACTGTGACACATCTACACAATGGAACATTATTTGGCATGAAAACGAACAATCAAGCCACAAAACATACGAATGAATCTTAAACGCATATTGTTAAGTGAAAGAAGCATGAAAAAGTACATACTGTGTACTATGGTCTGAATGTTTGTCTTGCCCAAATTCATATGTTGACATCCTAACCCCCAAAGGTGAGGATACTAGTGGGTGGGGCCTTTGGGAGGTACTTAAATTATGAGGTGGAGTCCTCATGAGTGGGGTCAGCCTCATAAAAGAGGCTCCAGAGAGACCCCTCGCCCTTTGGCCATGTTAGGACACAAGAAGTCTGTGTCCTGAAGCAGAGCCTTCACTCAACCATACTGGATCCTGGATCTCTGACTTTCAGCCTCCAGAGTGTGAGAAATAAATTTCTGTTGTTTATAAGCCACCCAGTCTGTGGTACTTTGTGAGAGCAGCCTGAACAGACTAAGACACTGATTCCAATTACATGACATTCTGGAAAAGACAGAGAACTTTAGCAACAGTGAAAGGATGACTAATTGCCATGAGTTTGCAGGGAGCGGGGGGCTGAATAGGTTAATGAACACGAGGGATTTTGGGGGGAGGTGAAACTATTCTCTGGATACTGTAATTGTGGATACAGGACACTACACGTTTGTCACACTCCACTGAACGGTACAGCACAAAGCACGGACCTTAATGTATGCAATTTAAAAAAATTTTTTAGGAAGTAAGAGGATTCCAGGATGCAATGCAGAATGTGGCAAAACAATCTGTTTTATAAAAATAAGAAGCAACCTCACTGAAAGGGGTGGGAGGGAGGGGAGCTGCCCTGAGTAACCCTGGAGACGAGTGAAGTCTGTAAAACTAGAGGCAAAGGAAACGGCATGTCATCTGAGTTCTAGCTGACAGAGTTGCTTCCCAGGGGGTACGGTCCACAGTCCTGATACCACTGCACATGTGTCCTGGCACCGACAAATCAGTAAACAGATGGTGGACGGTGAGAGCCTGGCTTCTCACTGCTGGGGTGGAGGCGAGGGGTGCGGAAACTAAGATGACCCCCGTGGTCATGGATTAGAGTTGGGGCATCACTGTGGACTCATGTTTAGCTTAATATAGATACCAAGGGGTACATATTGCAAGATAATAGATATCTGGTCTTCATCCCAGTTCCTGGCGCAGAGCTCCTAAAACACCTGTAATTTCCTAAGTGATAAGAATGACAGGAGCATCTTCTGTTATATTTGATTTCTGTCCCCACTTCCTGAAACAAATCCAGAGCATAAAGGTGAAAGGAGTGACTTCTGTTATTTCATAACAAGCCCCTTTCCATCACACCTGAGTTGAAGTTAAAGAGATGACTTTTGGGGCTTCCCTGGTGGCGCAGTGGTTGAGAGTCCGCCTGCCGATGCAGGGGATACGGGTTCGTGCCCCGGTCCGGGAAGATCCCACGTGCCGCGGAGCGGCTGGGCCCGTGAGCCATGGCCGCTGAGCCTGCGCGTCCGGAGCCTGTGCTCCACAACGGGAGAGGCCACAACAGTGAGAGGCCTGCGTACCGCCAAAAAAAAAAAAAAAAAAAAAAAGAGATGACTTTTGGAAAGTCCCTAAGGATGGGGGCTGGTTGCCAGAGGAGGTTTGGGATTTTCAGCCCCATCCCGTGATCTCCAGGGAAGGGAGAGGGAATGGAAGTTGTTAATCACCAATGACCAGTGATTTGGTCAATCATACCTACGTAATGAGGCCTCCAAAAACCCCTCACTAAAGGTTGTGGAGAACTCCGGGTTGGTGCACCCGTGGAGGTGCCAGCAGGGAGGTGCGGAAGACAGCACGGAAGTTCTATGCCTTTCCCCCACAGCTTGCCCTCTGCATCTCTCCCATCCGGCTGTTCCTGAGTTGTATCCTTTTATAATACACTGGTAATCCAGTAATTAAACGGTTTGCCTGAGTTCTGTGAGCCTTTCTGGCAAATTATTAAACCCGAAGAGGGGTCGTGGGAACCCCCAATTTGTAGCCAGTTGGGCAGAAGTTGCAGGTAACCCATGGACCCACCCTTGCCATTGGCATCGGAAGTGAGGGGCAGCCTTGTGGGACTGAGTCCTTAACCTGTGGGATCTGATGCTAACGCGCTGAGCCTGCGCGTCCGGAGCCTGTACTCTGCAACGGGAGAGGCCACATCAGTGAGAGGCCCACGTACCGAAAAAAAAGTAAAAATAAAAATAAATAAAATAAAAATGTTTTGCTGAAACCCTTTGAGGAGTTTGGGGTTTTTGGGGCAAGAGCCACCTTCTCCTTGCAGGTCCCTGCAATAAACCCTTCTCTGCTCCAAACTCCGACTGCTCAGTTTGTTTGGCCTCACTGTGCAACAGGCACACAAACTTGTATTCGGTAATATTCTGTCAGCTGAGAGGACCGAGAGGCAAAGTCTCTGAGAAGCAACTGACACATCTCATATCTGGATTGTGGTTTCTAATACTATTCTCCAATCACCAGAACCACGGCTCCTTAGAGAAGCTGCTGATTCTAGGACTGGGGCAAGAAACATGTAAGATGAGCCTGGGGCATTTTGTAGTGACAGAAATAAGAAAGTCACACACACACAAATAAGCTCACATGGGTGTGGGTGTGACAAAGGGACACAGGAGCCAACTGGGACAATTTTAGCAACATGATAAAATAGTATTGGTCCATAACCCAAAGTGTAAAATAAATGTCCATGAGTTCATGCCCATATAAATGAACAACTGAACAAATAAATAGCTAGAAGAGACAAATCCCCCATGCAGAAAAATTCCAAATAATTCATGTAGATAATTCATGAATAGAGCTCCTCCCTCCCTAAGTGAGGGCTGTGTGCAGTAATGTCCTTCCAAAGAGGACAGGACACAAATGGAGAAGGAAAAGGGTAATTTCACGGTGCAGAAACCTGCCGATCACTCCCCCAGCTGGGGGTCAAGGTCAATATCAACAGTCACAAGTCAGGCTGACAGTGTGTGTCCTTGATAGGATGGGATGAGAATGGCATTTTCCCTCTGTTTCCTTCTCTCCAAAACCCATAACCCCAGACTAATCATGAGAAAGACATCAGACTCCTCCCAGGAGAGGTCACCCTACCTGACCAGAATGCCTCAAAACTGCTAAGGTCATTAGAAACCGGGCAAGACTGAGGTCACAGTCAAGGTTGCCTAAGGAGACGCAATGACTAACATGATGTGGGGTCCCGACTGGAAGAGGAAGGCCATTAGGGAAAAACCCGGCAAATCTGAATAAGCTATGGACTTTAATGAATTACGTGTCAATACTGGCTCATTAATGATAAAAAATGTTCAGTGCTAATGTAAGATGTTACCAACAGGGGCACTACAGGAATTCTTTATACTGTCTTTGCAACTTTTCGGCAAATCTAAAACTGTTCTGAAAGATGAAGTTTATCTTAATAATCCAAACAGCAGTCATGAGGCATAAATATCTCAGACAGTCACACCCTGCCTTGTTGCCGGTTGCTTTTATGAACAAACAGATGCCGGTCACTCCAGGACCCCGGGGCTGGCCCAGGGGCTGTGCCCTCATGACACACGGGGTGCAAAGGTGAGCCGCCTGCCCTGGATTCAGTCCCTGAGTGAAATTAACTTACAGGTGGTATGAGTTTCAGGCTGTGGGGGTGGGGGGCTTAACACTTGCTTGCTGATGTGGGGAGGAAGAATCTTAGAGCACGATTCTCAGAAGGGCCGGGAGGGCTTCCCATGGGCTGCAGGCAGCAGGATGATCACTGGCCGCCAGCACCCCAGGTGGTGGGAAAGCACGCAGACACCCACGAGGGACCCGAGAGGACAGCCAGGTGCACTGGCATCACCCCTCACTGCCTTGTCCTGACGGCCACAGTGCAATACAGACGGGGCTGGGAATTGGAGTCGGAAAAGCTGTCTGGGTTCTGCTGGAAGCACCGGTGAGTCACTGGTGCAGGTGCTATAGCGTGGAGCTCCAGCCCCACTCCCTGCACACTTCTGGGGCCGGCTGTCCAGTGCGGTTTACAAGAGAGGGTCTCACCTCCCTGCACCAGAGGCTCCCTTGGCAGGTCTCAACATGTCCCAGCAACTGGGCACACCTGGCATCAATGCCCACACTCACCAGTGATGGGACGGCCACTTGCCCTGAGGGCTCCATTCGCCCACACTAACTCCACTCAGCCAGAGAAAAGAGCACCAAAGCTTAGAGACCCCCAGAGCTGATAGTCCGGGCTTCTTGGGAGAATGGAAGGGGTCTGATAGACCAAGAGTCCGGTTTTCCCAGGCACCACACCTGTGGCATTCACTTACCTGTGTAACTGGGATGTCGGCATCACCCCCAAACCATAATCAAATGTTCTCTATGAAATTCTCCAACACTGTGATAGCTGTCTTCTTCTACCGTAATTAGGTGAATATACAAAGCTAAATGGCATGTTGGAAAAACCAACTAGAAAAATAAATATGTACCGTTCATATCTGAACACTAAAGCATAAATAATAAATGTTAATAATTTAGACATACAATGAGATAAAGTGCACTGCTGATTCGGGCAAAACTGCTGACAATTAAAACAAAATGTAGAGCTTCCCTGGTGGCGCAGTGGATGAGAATCCGCCTGCCAATACAGGGGACATGGGTCTGATCCCTGGTCCGGGAAGATTCCCACATGCCGCGGAGCAACTAAGCCCATGCACCACAACTACTGAGCCTGCACTCTAGAGCCCACGAGCCACAATTACTGAGCCCATGTGCCACAACTACTGAAGCCCAAGCGCCTACAGCCCATGCTTTGCAACAAGAGAAGCCACCGCAATGAGTAGCCCCCGTTCATCGCAACTAGAGAAAGCCTGTGTGCAGCAATGAAGACCCAACGCAGCCAAAAATTTTAAAAAATAAAAATAAAAAGTACCTTAGTAAAATTTACACCGATACCAGCTAATGTAAGAGGTCAGAGAAAATCATTGGATTTCTCATCCCGTCTTCAAAAAAATAACTGAAAACAAACAAGAAATTTCAAAAGGGAAGATGGAACAAAATGATGAAATTATGACTCCAATGTAATTCTATAGCCATAATCTTGCATGTACATAATGAATTTGAAATGCAAAATCTGTGGTTACCTCTAGATCACTGACACTAGGTGATTTATAGTGGCTAGTTACAGGTAGCTTTTTTTTTTTTTTTTCCGGTACGCGGGCCTCTCACTTCTGTGGCCTCTCCCGTTGTGGAGCACAGGCTCCGGACACACAGGCTCAGCGGCCATGGCTCCCGGGCCCAGCCGCTCCGCGGCATGTGGGATCCTCCTGGACCGGGGCACGAACCCACGTCCCCTGCATCGGCAGGCAGACTCTCAACCACTGCGCCACCAGGGAAGCCCACAGGTAGCTTTTAATGGATGTCAACATTGACTATTTTTAAATAGAAAAAAAAAAGAGTAAATGCTCATTTGGCTGAAGAGCTTTGAGATGGTTTTTCCTGAAGGGAGGATGAGGAATTGTGTGGTTTCTCAAGCCCTTTTGGCCTGCGATGCTGTGATAAGCAGACAGCCGCGGTGAGAGGCAAGGCTGCTAGTGGCCAGACCACACACAGCAATGCTGCTCTTTCTGCCATCTTTAGGAAACCAAGCTGCCACATTTTCTAAAAACGTAGTACTTGGATTTTGAGTCTTTTCAAAATGCATTCTACTTAGTGCACAGGGTGCGAGGTAGGGTTCACTGCTAGAAGATGGGGAGAAGGTCCAAAAATGTGCCTCTCAGGAAACTCTCCCTAAGAAGCAGTAAGAGCCTGATGAGACCAGGGGCAGGGGTGGGGTGGGGGTGGTGACAAGATGTAATGCCGGTCACTGGAGGCCCCAGAAACCAGAAGAGGCCAGGACAGTGGTCACAGTCTGTCTTCAGAACAGAACTAGAATGGATATCAGGAAAGCTACCAGAAGCAGGAAAAAGAAGTCTAACCTCTGAGCTGAGAGTAGTGGGTCCATGCTGGGGCCCGTGAGGACCCTTAGAAGAGGTTCCTGCAAATTGAGCCCTGGGCCTGGGAGGCAGCCTGGCTGACAGTGCAGACGCATCCAGCCCCTGGCCTGAGACAAGGCACGTGGGGGTGGCCTGCCTCCTTCGGGGACACCTCACTCCCTCTGCTGACTCCCCTGTGGACGGCCAGGGCCCCTGGCCTCTGGGGTGGGGGTGGGGCGTGGGGAGCCTACAGGCACCAGTATCCATTTCCCTCTATCAGTGATGACCCTCTTTCCTGATTTGTATGACTTTTTAGTAATAACACTTTCCCCACAGCTTTGCCCATTTTCTCTTATTCCCCAAGAAAAAAACAAGAAAAATATTGGTTTTCAGAGGTTATCTTATGCTATGGGTTGAATTATGTCACCCTAAAATTCTCAGGTGGACATCCTAACCCCCAGTTCCTCTGACCTTGTTTGGAAAGAGGGTCTTTGCAGACGTTGTTAATTAAGCTGAGGTCGCACTGGAGGAGGGTGGGGCCTAAGCCAATACGATTGGTGTCCTTACGAAAAGGGGACACTGGGACACAGACAGACCTGCACACAGAGAGACTGCCATGAGAAGATGGAGGCAGGGATGGGGGGATGCGTCTAAAGGCCAAGAACGCCAGCGATGCCAGCAAACCCCCAGAAGCTGGGGAGGGGCCTGGACCAGATTCTCCCTCAGGACCCTCAGAAGGAATCAAGCCTCCTGATACCTTGATATTGGACTTCTAGCTTCCAGAACCCTGAGGTTCTAAATTTCTGCTACGTAAGCCCCCCAGTTTGTGGCTTTGTTATGGGAGCCCCACCCAGCAAGCTAACACAGCCTGTAATGTTACCTTTAGGTTTACATAGATGTTCCAACAGCTTCCCTGGGACGTGATAACCCAGAAAACAAGTGAGAAGGCCCTGGGGGCCCCGTCACTGTCACACTTCAAGGCCCCTGTGCAGTACTCACAGGGCCTCCAGGCCGCCCTACTGGAGCTACATGACTGTTGCTGACGAGCCCAGAGCTGAACATGGTCCACTGCAGACAATGTATCTCTCAAGATGGTAAAGACTTTTATAGCAGCTTCCCTTCTCATAGGAATCAATTCTGAAAGGCATGATTTTGTACTCAGAGGATGCTAAGGGCTGGTTATACAGTCTGTGCTATTATGTTCAGCATTTGAACAAAATATTAAATATGAAAATAGAGCTTTAAGTTGAATTTTGATTGAGTTTATTAAGATACTTTCATGTTGACATTCTGTACTAAATTAGAGATGGCTTCTTCTCCTACTGAGAAGTGGAGACTCATTCCCATCCTCCTGCGTAGGGGCCGGCCTTTGTGATTTGCTTGATCACAATGGGACCTACTTAGACTTAAAAGCTTTTGCACAGCAAAGGAAACCATAAACAAAACAAAAAGACAACCCACAGAATGGGAGAAAATATTTGCAAACGAAGCAACCAACAACAGATTAATCTCCAAAATATACAAACAGCTCATGCAGCTCAATATCAAAAAGACAAACAACCCAATCAAAAAATGGGCAGAAGATCTAAATAGACTTTTCTCCAAAGAAGACATACAGATGGCCAACAATCACATGAAAAGATATTCAACATCGCTAATTATTAGAGAAATGCAAATCATAACTACAATAAGCTATCACCTCACACCGGTCAGAATGGCCAACACGAAAAAGTCTACAAACAATAAATGCTGGAGAGGGTGTGGAGAAAAGGGAACCCTCCTGCACTGTTGGTGGGAATGTAAATTGCTACAGCCACTACGGAGAACAGTATGGAGGTCCCCTAAAAAACTAAAAATAGAGGTGCCATATGATCCTACAATTCCACTCCTGGGCATATATGCAGAGAAAACCATAATTCGAAAAGACACACGCACCCCAATGTTCACAGCAGCACTATTTACAACAGCCAAGACATGAAAGCAACCTAAATGCCCACCGACAGATGGATAAGGAAGATGTGGTGTATATATACAGTGGAATATTACTCAGCCATAAAAAAGAATGAAATAATACCATTTGCAGCAACATGGTTGGACCTACAGATGATCATACTAAGTGAAGTAAGTCAGACAAAGACAAATATCATATGGCATCACTTATATGTAGAATTTAAAAAGATGATACAAATGAACTTATTTACAAAACAGAAACAGACTCACAGACATAGAAAACAAACCTATGGTTACCAAAGGGGAAAGGTGGGGGCAGAGGAATAAATTAGGAGTTTGGGATTAACATGTACAAACTACCATGTATAAACTAGATAATCCACAAGGACCTACTGTATAGCACAGGGAACTTTACTCAATATTCTGTAATAACCTATATGGGAGAAGAATCCGAAAAAGAATGGATACATGCATATGTATAACTGAATCACTTTGCTGTACTCCTGAAACAAACACAATATTGTAAATCAACTATACCCCAATATAAAATAAAAATTAAATTAAAAAAAAAGAGACTGTGACACAGTGACACTCCGGGACACAGATGGCAGCTTCTTCCTGAGTCTCCCAGGATGCCCACTCTGGGGGAAGCCAGCCTCTGTAAAAAGAGCCATTGCCATGAGCTCGCCATGCTCTGAGGAGGTCCAGGCAGCCACACGGAAAGGCCGTGGGAAGAGAGAAAAGGGTCAGCCCCTAGCTGTGCCCCCAACCCCAGCCTGGCCACCGCACACGTGTCAGCGCAGGAAACTTTTGGATATTCCAGCCCCAGCAGACAGGACATGAAAAGGAACCAGGGAACCAGCCGATAGCCAGAACCCAGCCCCCAAACATAGGGCCTCGTCCAGACATCCCAGAGCGCCCAGCCGCCTGGCATGGTTCCAGCTCCGATGAGACATCTCCGCTGTGCCCTGCCTAAATCCTTCACTTCCAAAATCATGAATAGCATAAATGGGTGGTTGTTTAATGCCACTCCATTTCAAGGTGGCTTACAGGGCAGCAGCAGATACCCGGAACACCCTTTCTGTGAAGTAGGTTTTCTTTCCAGATGCTCATGGATTTAGGTGGGTTTATCCGGAGGCTCAAGTGTAACTGAAATTCCATTAAAAATGCTTTTTCACAAACAAGTGGGACGAATCCATCTCCCCACAACACAGGACTGCACTGTCTCTGTCAGAGCACATCTTAGATGGTGAGGTGGCCCAGGAAAATATGCATCTCATGTTCACACTCTCTAACAGCCACCCAACTGAAACAGAGACTAAGACAGGGGAGAAGCAGCAAAGTGCACCCCACCTCCAATGCAGTGCTCAGAAATTTCAATAAAAACGAAGTCAGCTCTGATTTCAAGAAGGCATCAGACATGCCAATGAGAATGTGGCCGAAGATCATGGAAACATGGGTTCTTGTGGTTCCGCAGGGCCCCAGGTCACCCACCCCGGCCAGAGGTCCCCTCACAGCCCCACCTGACCTGAGAGGTGTCCCCATCGTGTCTCTTGGAGAAACTGCCCGCCCCAGCTGCCCGCCTGTCAGGCTTCAGAGGCCAAACATCTTCCTTTCCTACAAATCTTCCTCGCTGGACTGGAAACCCTTTCCCACTGTCACACTTGTGCAAACTGTGACTTCACAAGCAATGATATTTGAATGTGTGGTCTGTGCTTTGTAGATAACCTGCACTAAATAGTTTTCAAATGAACAAGGAAACCACCATTAACATGCTTTACAATTAAAAAGCAAACAATTAAGCACTAACAGCAACCTGAGTCTGGGTGCCCGTGGAGGGGACCTTGCTCCCGAGCACGGCTGCACCGTCTGCTTGGGCCTCGTGTCAAGCCTGTGTCATTCCCGTTTCCACAGAGATATCCCACAGCTGGTTCCCGGCAGGACGTTATTCAGAGTTAGGTCTGCAGATGCCAAAGTCTGTGAGAAAAATGCCTGGATGGCGCCAATCCAGTGCCAGACCAGCCCCATCCCCAGCAGCACCCACATCCCCCCCCAGATGATAAACTGAGGCACAGACAGAGCGGTGAGCTCCCTGAGACTCCTGGTGATCAGTGAGAGAGTGGGGATTCTGACCAGGCAGCCTGCAGACTGCTCACACATGGGACGCTGTGACACCTAATAGTTGTGTTGATTTTGAGCAAATCATTCAGCCTCTTGGAAGGCATTCTCCTGCGTGGACTCCCTGAGCGGTCAGGCACACACGTGGGAAGCATCTCCCGGTGCTTGTGCAAAGGGGGTGCCGGAGGATCGGGCATGCCGATACTGCCCCGTCTACTGCTCTTACTGTGCCCAGCACTGTCTGGACCCCGCAGGGACGGGGCCAGCACTGCTGGGTGCGGGCAAGGTGGCACCAAAGCCACTGGCCCAGGGCTGTTTAGAGAGATCGGAGAGCGATGCCACAGCCCCTCTGGAGATAAGGAGTGCGGGGAAGGGTGGTCTGATACTGTAAGCCTCAGTAACTGGGGCTGCATCTCTGATTTATTACAATGATGCTCAGGTGCCTGGCACTAAATGAGGCTCCCGGCGGCCGCCCAGAGGGCCCAGCCCTCAACCCAGCTCCCATGTAGACAGGAAGGAGCTGGTGCATATCAAGATCCGGGAGACCTGGCCTTCCGAAAGGTTATTGGCACAGGGCAAAGGAGAAAAGTAAAGCGAAAACCAGGAGGAAACATAAGAACAGGTTCTGATGTCTTGGCAGATGGAGTGGAACAGGTAAAGAGGACTTCACGGGACAGACCGAATGTGTTTGGAGAGCCCCTCCAAGGACAGGGGCTGCCCCAGGATGGGCCTGTGGCTGTGACCTGGGGGCGATCTTGGAGGTGAAGGCATAAAGGGAATCACGCCCTGTAACACGCACAGCCCTTCCTCTGCCATATGTCCTGATAATATTTCAATCATTAGATCTGAACTAAATACAGATTTAATTTACCAAATGTTATAATGAGAACGGCAGCGGCGCCCAGCAGCACTCCAATTTATGCATAACTTCAAGTTAAATAACATCTTTTGACTTGCAGAGAAAGATGTCTAATTAGGAAGATTTTCAGATATAAAGAACTGTCACTGTCAAGCATGTACTGTCATCATGATAAAGTCACACATTCACACAGGGAAACATTAGCCTATAATAAACGGGCTGTGTACAATGAGGTCCTGGATCCCCCCAAAATAGAACGTGGCAGCGAAAGTGCTGGCACAGGGACCAGCTCAGTCCTTCCCTGATGTCATTGGCCGTGGCCATCCCTTTGCCTTTAGATGTAGCCACAAGATGAATATTTTTGCCATAAAAGATTATTTTTTATTGCATTTTATTGTGTACTGGTTTTCTAGCTGGGTATAGACTGAATGAGAATTTATATTAGGATAAGATATTTAAGATTCTCTTTAAGCACTGGTCTTTAACAGTCTCTCTTAAGGGTGGCTTCAAGGTTACTCAAGAGAAAATTATTAAGAAGTAAGTCTGTCAGATACAATCATGGTGACCATAGGAAGATAGTACAGTAGCCATAATTCTGCAATCCTGCCCAAAATGAGGGTAAAATCACCCTACATGAAAACCAATACACATACCAGGTTTTGTGGTAGCATGAAGAAATGCCTCATGAAGTCAGCCTGGAGGGTCAGGGAAGAGGTCTCAGTGGGTTCTGTGGGATGAATAGGAGTTCAAATACATGCACTGCAGGTGTGGGCCTCTTGTCCAGCTGAGCTGGGCAGGACAAGGCTGTCTGGCACCACATGGCTAGAACGTGGGCGCTGGGGGTGCACCTGCCAGGGAGAGCAGAACGAGCCTGGGGGGGCTCGGCAAAGGCTTTGCAGAAGTGGCTTGGCCAGAGCTGGAGAATGAGCTGCCGCCACTTCCACAACGCACCACAGAGGCTGACACGTGCTGGGTGCTACCCAGACACCATGCCTGCCCTCTTAGGAGTCCAAGGCAGTGGGCAGAGAGGCGAGGAAGCAAAGACACTGCCCCCTGTGACAGGCGCTATGAAGGAAACAAACAGGGGACTTGATGGGGAGTCATGGTGGCCTTATATGGAGGAGGAGGTGGTACCTGGGCCTGCAGCCTGCGTGAAAGGAGCCAGGAAGAACATTCCAAGCATAAAGGGAGACCTTGGAAAGTTCCAGAAATTATCAGGAGGCCCAAGGGGCTGTTGCACAGGGCATCACTAGATGAAGTCAGCAGCTTGGGCAAAGCACTGCAGGCCAAGGAGAGAAGTGGGACTTTCTTCCACAATATTATGAGAAACCAGTGAAAGGTTTCAGAAGACATAATGATAGGAGCCCATTTTCATCCTTAAAGAAGCACACTGGTCAGGCGCCCAAGTTCATAGGACGGTTTAGCAAGTAGAAGAGGTCTCCTCTTCCTCTATATCATGCAGCGGACTCCAGCCTTCAACCCTCGGCCAGGGCCCTCCTGCAGGACAGGAGGTTCCTGATTATGGCTGCTGTGTGGATTAGGATGGCGGCTGGAACAAAAGAGGCAGAGAAGAGAGGATGCTGATAACTTGTAGAGGAAGACCTGGTGAGACTGGATGTGCATGTGTGGGGAGGTGAGGGAAAGGGATTGTTATGTGTTCCCTGCACCTCAGTTACAACATCTTTAAGGCCCTAACAATGCAAGCTTTCAGTTCTATGGAAGCACTTCACACAGCAGGTTTTCCATCGTGCTTGTGCCACATTTTCCAACCCAATCCCCTACAGGTGGACTCTGGGTTGTTTTTGGTCTTTTGCATCACATATAATGTTGCAATGAGGCATCATTTCAGCCCGCTTGAAGGATCAGCCCCAGAACTGGGATTCCTGCGGCAAAGAGTGGATTAACCTATAGTTGGCTTAATACTGCCAAACCATCCTCCTGGGAGCTGTGCCATTTCACACTCCTATCAGCAAAGTCTGAAATGGCCTGTTTCCCCACAGCCTCATCAAAAGGTATGTTGTCCGACTTGTGGATTTCTGCCCAGTCCGATAGGTGAAACGTGGTATCTCAGTGTTGTTTTAATCACATTTCTGATATCACCGGTGAGGTTCACAATATTTTCATGCAGTTAAGTCCATTTGATTCTTTCTCTGTGAATTCCGTCCGTGTCCGTTTTTCTTTTGGATACGTCTGGTTCTTTCCTCATCAATGTCTATGAAGTAGAAATGTTTGTGGTCTGAGTTAGAAATATTTTCCAAGTTTGATGTTTTGCTTTTCAGTGGGCTTGCTTTTTTTTTTTAATTTTCTAAATATTCTGAGTCTCGTGACATAGGTGGATTGTGTATTTATGACAACAACAGTTTATTAATTAATTAATTTATTTTTGCTGTGTTGGGTCTTTGTTTCTGTGCGTGGGCTTTCTCTAGTTGAGGCAAGCGGGGGCCACTCTTCATCGCGGTGCGCGGTCCTCTCACTATCGCGGCCTCTCTTGTTGCGGAGCACAGGCTCCAGACACGCAGGCTCAGTAGTTGTGGCTCACGGGCCCAGTTGCTCCGCGGCATGTGGGATCTTCCCAGACTTCCCCTGCATTGACAGGCAGATTCTCAACCACTGCGCCATCAGGGAAGCCCCTGAGCTTGCTTTTTAAAATGATTTACTTAGCTGCACAAAAGTTTTTTACTTTTATGTTGTCACATTAAAAAAAAAAAAGATTTTTTTTTTTATAGCAGCACAGAATACCATTTGAATTGGTGAAAAGGAATTTGGCCCAGATTTAGAAAGACCTCTAAATGTATTGTTAAGTGCGAAAGGCAAAGGGGCAAATAAGCATGCTCCTTTTTGTGTAAGAAAGAAGAGAAAATGGGAATCTATGACCTATTTGCTTTTATTTTCATAAAGAGACTGTGGTGGTTCATTTTATGTGTCAACTTGGCTAGGCGACAGCATCCAGTTGTTTGGCCAAACACCAGTCTCGATGTTGCTGTGAAGGATTATTTAGATGTGATTAACAGTAAAATCGGTGGACTCTGAGCAGAGCAGATGACCCTCCAAATGTGGGTGGGCCTCACCCAATCAGTTGAAGTCCTTAAGCGGAAAGACCCAGGTTCCCCAAAGTAGAAGCCATGTTCCTGAGACTGTAACATAGAAACCGTGACTGTGTTTCTAGCCTGCTGCTCTGCGGAATTTGGTCTCAAGACTCATCATCAACTCTTTCTACGGATTTTGGACTTGCCAGGCCCCACAATCGCATCAGCCAATTTCTCAAAGATAAATCTGAGTATACCTATATACACCTACAGATAGACAGACAGATATAGATGTACACATACATACTTATGCATATACACATACATTCGTATATGTATATACACACACGATTGGTTCTATTTCTCCGGACCCGACTCACACGGGAACACTAGGAGGGTTCCACAAGAAATGAATAAAGTAACTGCATGTAGGAGGGGCAGGGAAGGGCCAGCTAGGACAAGGTGCAAGTGGGAATTCTCAGTTTAGACCTGTTCTCCTCAGAAATTCTAAACCATGTAAATACGTTACCTACTCAAAACAGAAAATAAAATTTAGGGCAAAGCCCACTTTTAGATATAAACTAAGTGCAGTGCTACATAAATTGAGGAATAAAGGTTATTTGTTTTATATAAATGTAAGATACAAAAAAGGAATTATCCAGGTTTATTCAAAAGATGAATTCCTGAAGAAGACAATTTTTTAAAGCACTGAGACAGAATTCTTTCAAACGTGACACTATATACCGTAATTTAAAAATATACAATATCCTAAGACTCAGAGAGAGGAACCCGAGGTTGGAGAAGAGTGGTACCCAGGATGGGGTGCAAGGGTTGCCGGGGCCTAGAGCACCCACGTTGTGGGGGGAAGGCAGGCACGTGCCTCCTTTTCTGCACCAGGGTCCCACCTACCGCGGAGGCACACTGGCCTCCTCAAGCGCAGAAGAGCCCAGGCCCCAGGAACACTCAGTGGGGTCATCTCTGGACCACCGAGGGCCATGAAGCCCCCTCACCCAGAGTGACACCCTTGTGACACCCCCTCGGGTTTCCGCCTCCTGTCCTGCTCACCCTCCCAGCCCCACACACTTGCTTCCTTGTCTTGGACTCTGCTTTTGAGGTAACCTGAAAATAACTCCAGTGTGGAGAGTTCTCTTGTTACTGAACACAAGTACATGTGCCCGATGTGCTGAGGCCAAACAAACCGAAACATCGGAGTTTGGAGCAGAGAAAGGTTTATTACAGGACCAAGCAGGGAGACAGGTGGCTCATGCTCCCCCAAGAAACCAAATTCCCTGAAGGGTTTCAGCAAAGCATTTTTAAAGACCAGGTGAGGGGGGGCATGGTTGGGTGTTACAAACTAATTGGCGTCGGAATCCTTTGTCCTTGCAGCTGTCCACACAGGTTAGGTCACAGTGTTCCTGTAAACCTCCAACAAGACAAATGTTATTCTTTGTTCTGCAACTTTTTCTCCCTATATGAATGGAATCTTAAAGGTCAGAGCCTTGAGAATGCGCTATTATGGGTACAGGCAACATTCTTTTACAAAAGGTGCAAAGTCAGCATGACTAAGCACAGCAAAAGGAACAGGTCTAATATGGAGTCAGGTTTGTTCTTCCCTATTACACTCTGGAATGAAGCAGATACTAAGGAATTGAGGCCCCTACTCACTCATACCCCAGGCATACAAGCTGGTTGTGTCCACCTCCTGCCAGTGAGGCCACTGCCCAAGAAACATCCCCTAGTGAGGCAGAATAGCAATGATAATAGTAGCAGACCTTTATTCTTGCCAGATGTTGATCGAAGCACCTTACCACGAACAATTTTAATTCTCACCACAACCCTGTGAATCATTATTATTGTTCTTGCTTTCCAAAGAGAAAAGCTGAGGCACAGAGGAAGCAACTACATTTCGAAGGTTTGCCAGCAAACAGCAGAGGCAAGGTTCACATGCGAGCCGGCAAGCCCTAGAGTTCGTGTTCCTAAGGCAGATGCTGTGCCACACAAGGAATGCCAAGATGAGGGCTGCAGAGGACCTGGGCACCAGAAATCAAGGAGGAGAACAGGAGCCAGCAAAGGCAGGGGAGAAGCCGACCGCAAAGAACAGAACCAGGCAGAAGCCTGTGACAGAAGCTGGAGGAAAGAGGCCAGCAAGACACAGAGAATGGTCACCAGCTCCTAATGAAACACTCCAAGCGGGAGAGTCTGGGAAACGTCTCTGCCACCGCCCCGCCCCCATCCCGCCCCCCCAGCGCCTGGACTAAAATCCACTCTTCACTCTGCTCCCTAAGCCAGGGACCTGTTGTTTCTTCCCAGGGCTCCTCGGGGAGACAACAGATGTAGGGACAGCGTCAGTGGGTGGGGCCTTTGGTTCCCATTTCTCCATAACTTAATCCTACAGAATGGTTCCATGAAAGGCATCTTCATTTAGCTTCACACAGACCTTTCTGTGACTTCCAAATTCATTATTTCACTTTCCTCTCATCCTCGGTGAAACCAAGAAGACTGATGGTGATATTACTTAGTTTTTCCTTAAGAGATGATGTAAACTTCAGAAAATGCTCCAAGTTAGAAGTCATTCATTTCAGAGATTCTCAGCCATACACGAAAGCTAAAGCCAAACTCCAAAAGGGACAAGTCGCACCTTCAGTGAAAGCTCTGGTCAAATCTTGTCTTTCCCAGCTTATCTGGGCATAAACTGGAATTTTAAGCCACAGGCCAAGAATTAAAACTAGAGCTTCTGATTTACTTCTAATTTGATCTGTACCTAGTTATTTATGAAAATAAATTCACAGAAAAGTATGAATTCACTTCAGAAGGGCCTCACATACACCACCATCTCAAATGCCCTTGAAATGCCCCCAGTTAAATACAATCTGAAACCGATCTTCCTTGTTCTCGGACTTTTAAAACAAGGAATAATTTCTCATTTTATACATGGTTTCTTAATTTTTCAGTTTAGGTCACTTTTCTCCTTTTTTCTATATGAGGGTGTTATTTCATGTTATACACACACACACACAGAAACACAAAGAGAATTAGGACTTCTTAAAGTGAATCAAAAATAAGATGTCCTGGGCCTCCCTGGTGGCGCAGTGGTTGAGAGTCCGCCTGCCGATGCAGGGGATACGGGTTCGTGCCCCGGTCTGGGAGGATCCCATATGCCGCGGAGCGGCTGGGCCCGTGAGCCATGGCCGCTGGGCCTGCGCATCCGGAGCCTGTGCTCCGCAACGGGAGAGGCCACAACAGTGAGAGGCCCGCATACCGCAAAAAGAAAAAAAAAAAAAAAAAAAAAAAAAAATAAGATGTCCTGCTACAATAAAGTAATTTTTACCTAACAAATCATGGACAAAGGAGAGTGCTAGGAAGTGGAAAAATGGTGTCGTCATTGAAAAAGGTAAGAGTGAACCGGAACTAGGCATCCCTGTGATTGGTCAGCACCTAGAGGGGCTCGGTAGGGGTCACCGCTGGCTGGTGAAGATCGGCGTGGGCTGAGTGACGCCCAGTCCTCTCACCCACAGGACCGAGGCAGTGTAGACGCAGTATACCTGATGGCAAAGGCCCGCTGGCAAATTTCTCTCTTGCACCAGAGCCTTGACAAGAGAATTCTCCCTGGAGACCAAGCTTCCTGGTCACCATCACTGATGTCTGGGGAGAGGCATGGAGAGTCAGGCTGAACAAACTGACAGGGGACACAGTCTTAGACTGTAACAAGGAAGAACAAACCTGATTCCACACTGGATTTGTTCTACTGCTTGTGTTTAGTCATGCAGGCTCTGAACCTTTGTAAAAGAATGTTGCCTGTAGCCTGAAATATACAGGAGAGCCTATTCTCAGGGCTCTGACCTTTAAGAGTCCATTCACATAGGGATAAAAAGTTGCAGAACAGAGAAGAACATTTGTCTTGTTGGAGGTTTACAGGAACATCATGACATGACCTATGTGGACAGCTGCAAGAACAAAGGATTCCGACACTAAGAAGTTCTCAACACAACCTCACCCCTCCCTCACCGAGCCTTTAAAAGTGCTTTGCTGAAACCCTGTGAGAGTTCGGGCTTTTTGGGACACAAGCCACAAATCCTCTTACTTGGCCCTGCAATAAATCTTTCTCTGCTCCAAATTCTGACATTTCCGTATTGTTTGGCCTCACTGTGCGTCAGGCACATGAACTTGCATTCAGTAAGAAGACAAATGGGAAATATTGTTATATTACTGAATCAGGGTCCAAGAGGTTGGGGGGTTTAACTGAGAGAGAGGAAATTTATAGGGGATAAATGTACAATCTTGCACTTGAGTTCCCAAAAGAATCAGCTTTAAATTCCTAAATACATTTATTTGGTCCAAAATATTTTAGCATGTCTTCAAGGATGCAGCAATAAATAAAACCAGTAAGTGACCTTCATGGGGTGAGAGGGCAAGGGGCTAAATAAACCATGTAGGGTATTAAAAGGTGGTCTGGGGGAAAGTGAAACAGGGGAGGGGTCTGGGAGGTGAAGCAGCAATTTTAAGTGGAATTGGCCTCACTGAAATATTGACATTTGTGCAAAGAACTGAAGATGAGGGGGCAGTGCTGCAGATACCTGGGGAAGAATCTTCCAGACTTAGGGAATGGTGAGGGGCTCAGGGGTGAGGAGGAAAGTACACAGACTTGGGGGGCTCTGGCTTTATTCTAGGGGAATGGGGAATCTTTGGAGAGTTTCCAATATCGGGGTAACAAATTTGACATCAGCTTTGAAAGATCCTTGTGGTCTAAAGCAGCTCAGTGGAAATGGTGTTCCGTGGCTTCTGTAATAGACCTGTGACTTTGCAGAACCTTGGTAAAAATCCAGCCCGACAGGAAGATGGCAAAGGCAGTGTGTGAGAGAGGGGCCTGCAGGGTGTGTGATCAGCTCGTGCACAGTTCTCAGATTGACTGGCATCAAGGTGAAGCTTCAAGCAGCACCCATCTTCTGGTTTCAACCGGTCTAGGGTCCATGTGCTCGGGGTCAGCAGTTTTCATCGGGTGGCGGTCTGCTTCCCGTAACAACAGCTTAGGAACGTGTGTCTGTATCTTTCAGGGAACTGGGAGTTCGGGGACTCTGCTGTGTGGCTGGTTTATAGACTAAATTGTTCCCAGTTTCCCGGCCCAAAAGCTGCTCTTTGTTTCTCCATCCTCACGTGTCCTAATCAGTCACTCTGGAGCAGCCCTTTGAGACCCAGGGGAGGTCTGGGAGACTAAAGCAAAGACTTCTACTTCAAGGACAGGGTCTCAGGGCTTGTACTCGGCTTCAATACCCTTGTCTTTGATACTCCTCAGTCTTGAGGGGAGCAGGTTCAGGAGAAGAAAGGGAATAACATTTTGCATAAGAGAGGTTAATCCTATAGTAGGCAGAGGAACTTGGTTTTAGGGGGATTCAGTTTCAAATTCACATAAGAAGTGCTTTCAGCCACAGGGTGTCACATGAGTAAAATAGCATAGCTCGAGTCTAGCACAAGGTAGGTAGGTACCTAAGTAAAAGAAAAGAATGAAATAATGCCATTTGCAGCAACATGGATGGACCTAGAGATTATCATACTAAGCGAAGTAAGTCAGAAAGAGAAAGACAAACACCGTATGATATTACTTACATGTGGAATCTAAAATACAGTACAAATCAACACATCTATGAAACAGAAAGAGACTCACAGACACAGAGAACAGACTTGTGGTTGCCAAGCAGGGGGCGAGGGAGGGAGTGATTGGGAGTTTGGGGTTAGCAGATACAAGCTATTATATAAAGAACGGATAAACAACAAGGTCCTACTGTAGAGAACAGGGAACTGTATTCAATATCCTGAGATAAACTATAATGAAAAAGAAACTAAAGAAGAGTATATATATATATATGTATAACCGATTCACTTTGCTCTTCAGAAGAAATTAACACAACATTGTAAATCAACTATATTTCTATAATTTTTTTAAAATGTAATTTTAACTAAAAAAAAAAAAAAGAAAAGTGAGGGGCAGGGAAACATGGGGAAGGGAAAAAGGCTGGTGGATACTGAACACAGGAAAAGCTTCTGTACTGGTGGTTGGATTGTGTCCCCCCAAAAGGTATGTCCACGTCCTAAGCCCCCAGACCTATAAATGCCACCTCAATTGGAAATAGGATCTTTGTAGATATAACCAAGTTAAGGATCTTGAGATGAGAGCCTCCTGGATTCAGGTGGCACCTAAACCCACAGACTGGTTTCCCTATAAGAGAAAGGATCAGCAGACTGCACACACAGACACAGAGATGACACGGAGGGCAAGGCCACATGGAGACAGAGGCAGAGACTGAAGGAATGTGTCTCCAAGTCAAGGGATGCCAAAGACTGCCCATCCCTGCACCAGAACTAGGGCAAGGAAGCGTCCATCCCCGGAGCCTCCAGAAAGACCCAACCTCGATCTTCGACTTTCGGCCTCTAGAACTGTGAGAAAAGACATTTCTGCTGTTTTAGCCTCCACGTCTGTGGTCATTTGTGATAGCAGCCCTAGGAAACAAACACAGCTTTTGTGTGGAAGAAGCAGCCTCCTGGGTTATGGTTTCCTTCCCATAAATCCGATTTTAGGCCCTGCTTCCCAACCCAATCATGCAGCTGGGAGGTCTCAGGCACCCCAAGCTCCCATTCCCCTCAGCTACCAGAGGCCCATCTACCTGAAAAGAGGAAAATTTTGTTTTGAAAATTTTCCTTGAGGATTGTACATGAAAAGGTAGTCAGAATGAGAGAAAATAGATAAACTCCCTAAGCCCACACACCAGCTTCCTGAAGGAGGGAGAACCTTCTGTCCTAGAGAGTGAGGCATTGGGTGAAGACAGGTATAAGCAAGACAATCAAAGAGCCGGGGTGGTGAGACAGGTGCAGAGGTGAGATGCAGGGAGAGATTTTGTAACAGGAAGGAACAAATCTGACTCCACAGTGGATGGTTTCTTTTACTTTAACCTCTGTATTGTATTGCTTTTGCTTCCAGTTAAGAATGTTGCCTATAGCCTGAAATACAGGAGAGCCCATTCTCAAGGCTCTGACCTTTAAGTGTTTCACAGTTTTCCATTCATATGGAGATAAAAAGTTGCAGAATAGAGAATAACATTTGTCTTGGAGGTTTACAGGAATGTGGTAACCTGACCTATGTGGGTAGCTGCAAGAACAAAGGATTCCACACCAGGAAGTCTGCAGCAACCAACCCCGCCCCTCCCTCACCTTGCCTTTAAAAGTGCTTTGCTGAAACCCTTTGGGGAGTTTGAGGCTTTTTAGAGCATGAGCCACCCGTTCTCCCTGCATAGCAATAAACCTTTATCTGCTCTAAATTCTGATGTTTTGGCTCATTTGGCCTCACAGTGCATCAGGTACATGAACTTGCATTTGGTAAGAAGACGACCTAAAAATTTATGCTGCAAAAAAGTGACAGTCCCTCAGACTCAAGCCATCCTGGTTCTTGTAATAAAATTGCAAACTTAAAGAGACATCATGGGAAACATATCAATTTTGCAACTGTTTTTAGGATTTTTCAAGTGGATAAAGAGATTTTCATGGCACTCTATGAGAACAATTAGTTGAGGAGGTCTACAAAGTTCCTCATGAAGTTTCAAACCAGGGTTATTTTTATACTGTCCTACACAGAAACCCATTTTGTTTGTAATTTATGACTTCTGATTAGAATTATACTTGTTTGTCTCTCTGATTCTTCCTAATAGACTATAAGCTGCTTGATGCTGGGATTTGACTTAGCTGATCTTTGAACCCAAGCAATAAGTAACATGGACCTTCCAAGGGCTGGGATAGCAAGATGTATCTGCCGAGAGTAGGTTACAGGAAAGGAATAGAAATAGAAGAATTTGCATTGGGGGTTAGAGTAATAGAAAACCAGGTCTGAAGCCCAGAAAATCAGAAAGAGGTGGTATTAACAAAGGGATCTCAGAGTCAGGGAACAGAGCCAAGATCTGGGGGCTGGGGAGGAAGGATGGGCTGGGGATGGGGGACGACACTAAGTTCTAACTATTTCCTGTAATAGCTCAGGCCAGAGAGCAGCTGGAAAACACCAAAGTTCCTGGATGCGTCTCCTTCTAATTCTTTAAAACACATCAAGCTGTTATCATTTCCAGGCTTCTGTGCCTCTGCCCCTCGGCATTCTGTGGCTGCCTCTGAGCACGCTTCACGCCTGGAATTATTTGTTGGTTGGTATACTTGTCTTCTGTCTGGCCTCCCTAGCTTCCCATCCCAGTGTGATCTGACCCCTCTTGTTCATCCTTGCATTTTATCCCCTAGGTCTTGCCCAGAGGCGCCTCCAGTGAAAATACCGGTTTGCCAAACAAATGAACGTGGTCCATTTCACAGGCAAACCCCCGCATGCTTACCCTGACTAATGTCTCACCCGATACAAAAACCCACTTCTTAATCATATTGAATTAGGGAGGGAAAATAATACAATTATATATAAATCTAAAGACAAGATGGGAAAAATGCCTCCTGTAAGTTAAATGGGGTAAATAAAAGTGTAATCATCAGTTTTTTTTCTTTCCATATAATTGTTAACTAACAATTCTGATCAACTACTTCAACATTAGCTAACAAGATCATTCAGAACCTTAGACAGCACCCCTCCTGAGCCAGGTGGACTGGCTGGGGCTGCTCTCCTCCAGCAGTGTCTGCTTTCCCGGGGCCTTCCCAGAAGTTCATCAGGCTCACGTTGGTCAGCACAACTCCCTCTGCCCTGCAAAACCTGCTCCCACCAGGAAATGCCAGAAGCGTGTGCTCCTTCCTTCATGATACACAAAAACCAAAATCCTACCATACATTCCCATATTAAAGTAAAATAAGGAGATGCGGTTTTATACCCACACAATTGCAAATACAAAACACGGGTCAGACTGTGAAATCCAGATTAACATACCTACTGAAATACACAGAACAGTTTAATCAGGAAAGTTACAAGCTCTATGGCATACAAATTGGCATCCATCATGAATAGATGAATTTTTGGCTTTTTATATTATGCGCACGGGGCTTATTTGCATAGCAAACTGGCAAACAGGAATGTAAACTAACAAATACAAATAATAACAAATTGGAAACATCCCAAGCTGCCAGATACAAGAAGAAGGCACTGTTTTAACTTCCTAGAGTATGAAAAACTTACAGTGATAACAATTAATTCACAGCAAGGCAAGAGGGGAGGAAATAGCACACCAATGCACAATAAATTAATATGAACTGTTTTCCATTTTCTGCAGACACTGAAGACCATCTTAGCTCTGACCAGAGACATCTCTGTTTATGGCTTCCCCACATTTGGAAATACAAACACTACCAACCAAGCTGTAAATTATTTATTAATTCACACAACTTTTCAAATTGAGACTAAACTAATTTATTCATTTTACAAAATCAGGTGTGAAGATATATTGTCCATAGTTGATAGATTAAGAAATTAATATTTAAGTATACTATTTTATGTTATGAATGTAACCAACAGCAAAAGTAAAGACAGCATACAGCAGCATTAAAAGATAGTTATCTATCAACTAAAGCATCAATGAGCAAAGAGGATACATCAAGAAATGATAATACAGTCATATATTACGTGGTGACATGGTAATACCCACCAGAAAAATTAATATCAAATTATTAAAATTTCAGCCCCCGAGGAGCAGAGGCAGCAGAGGCAGAGAAGAAGAAGAGGAAAGTGACCTCACTGTTAGCGCTTCTGGACCAGATTCTCCACCCTTTTTCTTACTGAGTTATTTGCCTCTGACTTATTAACCTGTCATTATATGAAATATTCTGCCCACTCATCTTTTCTTGACATACATCTTCACCCCATCTGTGGCTCACCTTTTACCTTTACAGTATTTTTCTGAAGCACAAGAATTTTGTCAGTTTTAATATTTTCCTTCATGGTATATCTTTTCTTTACGCTTTTTGTCTTGTTTTACTTTTTAAATTTAGGTCTTTAATTCATATGGAACTTCCTCTCAAGTTCTGTGCGAGGCAGGGTCTCCCACTGTTCTGTATCATTTTTTTGTGTAGATATCCAGCAGTACACATGGCTTTTATTGAATAGTCGTCCATCCTTGTCCAGCCAATGTAAATAACATCATTTCTGAGATAAATCAGATCCAATATTCATGGGTGTGTGTCTGGGCTCTTTATTCTGTTCCACTGATCTATTTGATTTTCCCTATACTAAAACCATACTGTTTTAATTACAGTGGCTTTATAATAAATCTCAATATCTGGTAGAGTGAGTCCTACTTGCTAGACCTACTTCGAAAACAGATTGGCTATTTATGGATCTTTTACTCTCCTGTAACAATTTTGGGAGCAGCTAATTAAGTTTCACAAAAAAATCCCTCCGAGATTTTGATAGGAATTGCTCTTAAATCATAGGTTAATTTAGAAGGACTTCCATCTTTATGACATCAATCGTCCCTGGCTAGAATATGTTCTTTTCATTTCAACAGGATTTGTATGTCCCTCAATAAAGGTCTTATGTACCTTTTATTAAATTTAGTCATAGCTTTTAATTAAATTTTTGAATTACAATTTTCAAATGGTTTACGCTATTACACCTGAATGCCTTTTGTTTTGTAATTTGATCATATCTTCTTGTTGGTTCTAATAGTCTGGAGGTTTTCATGAATTTTCTATATAGATAACCAAACAGTAAATAAATAGAGATAATTATGTTTTTTCCTTTCTAATTCCTCTGCTTGTAATTTACACTTTTCTTGTCTAATTTCATTGGCTAGAGTCACCAGGACAAAATGAATAGGAGTGATGACAGTAGTCATTCCTGTATTGTTCCCTATTTAATTTCAAACATTTAAAAAATTTAATTTACCACATGCTATAGGTTTCTGGTAGATGATGCTTTAACAGGTAAAAGGAGTTCCTTTCTATCCTAGTTTTTATATTATGAATTTGAATAAATGCTTTTGTAGCATTTACTGAGAAAAATCATATGGCTTGCCATCTTTAATTTTTTAATGTTGGAAATTGATAGATTTTAAAAGTTAATCCAAACTTTCTTTCTGACATAAACTATATTTAAGTGATAATGCATTTTAATATAAATTCCTGCAATTTGCTATCATTTTTTTGGCCATCTGTGCTCATCAGTGAAATTGGCTTATACTTTTTTTCCTCTACTTTCCTTCCCTAGTTTAGCTATTACGTTAAACCAGATTAATAAAATAACTTGAGTAGTTTCCCCCTCTATTTTTTTCTTTACCATCTTTATTGGAGTATAACTGCTTTAAAATGGTGTGTTAGTTTCTGCTGTATAACAAAGTGAATCAGCTATATGTATACATATATCCCCATATCTCCTTCCTCTTGCCTCTCTCTCTCACCCTCCCTATCCCACCCCTCTAGGTGGACACAAAGCACCGAGATGATCTCCCTGTGTTATGCAGCTGCTTCCCCCTAGCTACCTATTTTACATTTGGTAGTGTATATATGTCCATGCCACTCTCTCACTTCGTCCCAACTTACCCTTCCCCCTCCCCATGTCCTCAAGTTCATTCTATACATCTGCGTCTTTATTCCTATCCTGCCCCTAGGTTGTTCAGAACCTTTTTTTTTTTTTTTAGATTCCATATGTATGTGTTAGCATATGGTATTTTTCTTTCTGACTTACTTCACTCTGTATGACAGTCTCTAGGGTCCATCTACCTCACTACAAATGACTCAACTTTGTTTCTTTTTATGGCTGAGTAATATTCAATTGTATATATGTGCCACATCTTCTTTATCCATTCATCTGTCAGTGGGCATTTAGGTTGTTTCCATGTCCTGGCTATTGTAAACAGTGCTGCAATGAACACTGGGGTGCCTGTGTCTTTTTGAATTATGGTTTTAAAATATGGTATATGCCCAGGAGTGGGATTGCTGGGTCATATGGTAATTCTATTTTTAGTTTATTAAGGAACCTCCATAATGTTTCCCATAGTGGCTGTATCAATGTACATTGCCACCAACAGTGCAAGAGGGCTCTCTTTTCTCCACACCCTCTCCAGCATTTGTTGTTTGTAGATTTTCTGATGATGCCCATTCTAACTGGTGTGAGGTGATACCTCATTGTAGTTTTGATTTGCATTTCTCTAATAATTAGTGATATTGAGCAGCTTTTCATGTGCCTCTTGGCCATCTGTACGTCTTCTTTGAAGAAATGTCTATTTAGGTCTTCTGCCCATTTTTGGATTGGTTTTTTTTTTTTTTTAATATTGAGCTGCATGAGCTGTTTATATATTTTGGAGATTAATCCTTTGTTCGTTGATTCGTTTGCAAATATTTTCTCCCATTCTGAGGGTTGTCTTTTTGTCTTGTTTGTAGTTTCCTTTGCTGTGCAAAAGCTTTTAAGTTTCATTAGGTCCCATTTGTTTACTTATATTTTTATTTCCATTACTCTAGAGGTGGATCAAAAAAGATCTTGCTGTGATTTATGTCAAAGAGTGTCCTTCCCATGTTTTCCTCTAAGAGTTTTACAGTGTCCAGTCTTACATTTAGGTCTTTAATCCATTTTGAGTGTTTTTTGGTGTACAGTGTTAGGGAGTGTTCTAATTTCATTCTTTTACATGTACCTGTCCAGTTTTCCCAGCACCACTTACTGAAGACACTGTCTTTTCTCCACTGTATATCCTTGCCTCCCTTGTCATAGATTAGTTGATCATAGGTGCGTGGGTTTATGTCTGGACTTTCTATCCTGCTCCATTGATCTATATTTGTTTTTGTGCCAGTACCATATTGTCTTGATTACTGTAGCTTTGTAGTATAGTCTGAAGTCAGGGAGTCTGATTCCTCCAGCTCCATTTTTTTCCCTCAAGACTAGTTTGGCTATTCAGGGTCTTTTGTATCTCCATACAAACTTAAATTTTTTTTTGTTCTAGTTCTGTAAAAAATGCCACTGGTAATTTGATAGGGATTGCACTGAATCTGTAGATTGCTTTGGGTAGTATAGTTATTTTCACAATACTGATTCTTCCAATCCACGAAAATGGTATACCTCTCCATCTGTTTGTGTCATCTATGATTTCTATCATCAGTGTCTTATAGTTTTCTGAGTACAGGTGTTTTACCTCCTTAGGTAGGTTTATTCCTAGGTATTTTATTCTTTTTATTGCAATGGTGAATGGGATTGTTTCCTTAATTTCTCTTTCTAATCTTTTGTTGTTAGTGTATAGGAATGCAAGAGATGTCTGTGCATTAATTTTGTATCCTGCAACTTTACCAAATTCATTGATTAGCTCTAGTAGTTTTCTGGTGGCATCTTTAGGATTCTCTATGTATAGTATCATGTCATCTGCAAACAGTGACAGTTTTACTTCTTTTCCAATTTGGATTTATTTATTTATTTTTCTTCTCTGATTGCCGTGGGTAGGACTTCCAAAACTATGTTGAATAATAGTGGCGAGTGTGGACATCCTTGTCTTGTCCCTGATCTTAGAGGAAATGCTTTCAGTTTTTCACCATTGAGAGCGATGTATGCAATGGGTTTGTCATATAGGGCCTTTATTATGTTGAGATAGGTTCCCTCTGTGCCCACTTTCTGGAGGGTTTTTATCATAAAAGGTGTTGAATTTTGTCAAAAGCTTTTTCTGCCTCTGTTGAGACGATATATGGTTTTTATTATTCAATTCGTTAATATGGTGTATCACATTGATTGATTTGCATATATTGAAGAATCCTTGCATCCCTGGGATAAATCCCACTTGATCATGGTGTATGATCCTTTCAGTGTGTTGCTGGATTCTCTTTGCTAGTATTTTGTTGAGGACTTTTGCATCTATATTCATCAGTGATGTTAGTCTGTAATTTTCTTTTCTTGTAGTACCTCTTTCTGGTTTTGGTATCAGGTTGATGGTGGCCTTGTAGAATGAGTTTGAGATTGGTCCTTCCTCTGTAATTTTTTGGAAGAGTCTGAGAAGGATGGGTGTTAGCTCTTTTCTAAATATTTGATAGAATTCAATTGTGGTGAAGCCATCTGGTCCTAGACTTTTGTTTGTTGGAAGATTTTAAATTACATTTTCAATTTCATTACTTGTGATTGGTCTGTTCATATTTTCTATTTCTTCCTGGTTCAGTCTTGGAAGGTTACACCTTTCTAGGAATTTGTCCATTTCTTCCTGGTTGTCCACTTTGTTGGCATAGAGTTGCTTGTAGTAGTCTCTTACAATGCTTTGTATTTCTGTGGTGTCTGTTGTAATTTCTTTTTCATTTCTAATTTCATTGATTTGAGTCCTCTCCCTCCTTTCCTTCATGAGTCTGGCTAAAGGTTTATCAATTGTGCTTATCTTCTGAAAGAACCAGCTCTTAGTTTTATTGATCTTTGCTATTGTTTTCTCCGTTTCTATTTCATTTATTTCTACTCTGATTTTTATGATTTCTTTCCTTCTACTAACTTTGGGTTTTGTTTGTCCTTTCTATAGTTCCTTTAGGTGTAACGTTAGATTGTTTATTTGGGATGTTTCTTGTTTCTTGGGGTAGGATTGTATTGCTATAAACTTCCCTCTTAGAACTGCTTTTGCTGCAGCCCATAGGTTTTGGATTATCGTGTTTTCATTGTAATTTGTCTCTAGGTATTTTTTGATTCCCTCTTTGATTTCTTCAGTGAACTCTTGGCTATTTAGTAATGTATTGTTTAGCCTCTATGTGTTTGTGTTTTTTACGTTTTTTCCCCCAGTAATTGATTTCTAATCTCATAGCATTGTGGTCGGAAAAGATGCTTCATATGATTTCTATTTTCTTAAATTTACCGAGGCTTCATTTGTGACCCAAGATGTGATCTATCCTGGAAAATGTTCCATGTGCACTTGAGAAGAAAGTGTAATCTGTTGTTTTGGGATGGAATGTCCTATAAATATCAATTAAAATTATCTGGTCTATTGTGTCATTTAAAGCTTGTGTTTTCTTATTAATTTTCTGTCTGTATGATCTGTCCATTGGTGTAAGTGAGGTGTTAAAGGCCCCCACTATTATTGTGTTACTGTCAATTTGCTCTTTTATAGCTGTTAGCAGTTGCCCTATGTATTGAGGTGCTCCTATGTTGGGTGCATATATATTCATAATTTTTATATCTTCTTCTTGGATTGATCCCTTGATCATTATGTAGTGTCCTTCTTTATTTTAAACTCTATTTTATCTGATATGAGTATTTCTGCTCCAGCTTTCTTTTGATTTCCATTTTCATGGAGTATCTTTCTCCATCCCCTTTCAGTCTGTACATGTCCCTAGGTCTGAAATGGGTCTCTTGTAGACAGCATATATATGGGTCTTGTTTTTGTATCCATTCAGCAAGCCTGTGTCTTTTGGTTGGAGCATTTAATCCATTCATGTTTAAGGTAATTATCAATATGTATGTTCCTATTACCATTTTCTTAATTGTTATGGGTTTGTTTTTGTAGGTCCTTTTCTTCTCTTGTGTTTCCCACTTAGAGAAGTTCCTTTAGCGTTTGTTGTAGAGCTGGTTTGGTGGTGCTGAATTCTCTTAGCTTTTGCTTATCTGTAAAGCTTTTGATTTCTCTGTCGAATCTGAATGAGATCCTTGCAGGTTAGAGTAATCTTGGTTGTAGTTTCTTTCCTTTCATCACTTTAAATATATCGTGCCACTCCCTTCTGGCTTGTAGAGTTTCTGCTGAGAAATCAGCTGTTAACCTTATGGTAGTTGCCTTGTATGTTATTTGTCATTTTTCCCTTGTTGCTTTCAATAATTTTTCTTTGTCTTTAATTTTTGTCAATTTGATTACTATGTGTCTCGGCATGTTTCTCCTTGAGTTTAACCTGCCTGAGACTCTCTGCACTTCCTGGACTTGGGTGGCTATTTCCTTTCCCATGTTAGGGAAGTTTTCGACTATAATCTCTTCACATATTTTCTCTGGTCCTTTCTCTCTCTCTTCTCCTTCTGGGACCCCTATAATGCGAATGTTGTTGCAATTAATGTTGTCACAGAGGTGTCAGACTGTCTTCATTTCTTTTCATTCTCTGTTCTTTATTCTGTTCTGCAACAGTGAATTCCACCATTCTGTCTTCCAGGTCACTTATCTGTTCTTCTGCCTCAGTTATTCTGCTATTGATTCCTTCTAGTGTATTTTTCAATTCAGTTATTGCATTGTTCATCTCTGTTTGTTTGTTCTTCTATGTATTTGCTCTCTAACTCTTCTAGGGCTTTGTTAAATATTTCTTGCATCTTCTTGATCTTTGCCTCTATTCTTTTTCTGAGGTCCTGCATCATCTTCACTATCATTATTTTGAATTCTTTTTCTGGAAGGTTGCCTACCTCCACTTTATTTAGTTGTTTTTCTGGGGTTTTATCTTGTTCCTTCATCTGGTACATAATCCTTGGCCTTTTCATTTTGTTTATCTTATTGTGAATGTGGTTTTTGTTCCACAGGCTGCAGAACTGTAGTTCTTCTTGCTTCTGCTGTCTGCCCTCTGGTGGGTGAGGCTATCTAAGAGGCTTGTGCAAGCTTCCTGATGGGAGGGACTGGTGGTGGGTAGAGCTGGGTGTTGCTCTGGTGAGCAGAGCTCAGTAAAACTTTAATCTGCTTGTCTGCTGATGGGTGGGGCTGAGTTCCCTCCCTATTGGTTGTTTAGCCTGAGGTGACCCAGCCCTGGAGACTACCTGGCTATTTGGTGGGGCTAATGGCGGACTCTGGGAGGGCTCATGCTAAGGAGTACTTCCCAGAACTTCTGCTGCCAGTGTCCTTGTCCCCATGGTGAGCCACAGCCACCCCCATCTCTGCAGGAGACCCTCCAACACTAGCAGTTAAGTCTAATTTAGTGTCCTATGGGGTCACTGCTCCTTCCCCTGGGTCCTGATGCACACACTACTTTGTGTGTGCCCTCCAAGAGTGGAGTGTCTGTTTTCCCCAGTTCTGTCAAAGTCCTGCAATCAAATCCCAGTAGGCTTCAAAGTCTGATTCTCTAGGAATTCCTCCTCCCATTGCCGGACCTGCAGGTTGGGAAGCCTGATGTGGGGCTCAGAACCTTCATTCCAGTGGGTGGACTTCTGTGATATAAGTGTTCTCCAGTTTGTGAGTCACCCACCCAGCAGTTATGGGATTTGATTTTATTGTGACTGTGCCACTCCTACCATCTCACTGAGGTTCCTCCTTTGTCTCTGGATGTGGGGTATCTTTTTTGGTGAGTTCCAGTGTCTTCCTGTTGATGATTGTTCAGCAGTTAGTCGTGATTCTGGTGCTCTTGCACAAGGGAGTGAGTGCACGTCCTTCTACTCTGCCATCTTGAACCAATCTATTTTCTTTTTATCTCATTATATAATAATAGAGATTTGTGTACTTATAAATCTTTTTAAAGAATTTTTGTTTTTTTTCAGCTGTCTATTATTTCTTGGATATCAATTTCATTACTTTTCTTTTAATCTTACTTAAATTATTCCTTTGTGGATTTATGCATTTACTTTGATGAATAATTACAAACAGAAATTGAAAACAAAGCCCAAATTTTTTAGAAGGAAGGAAATAACAAAGACCTGAGAATAAATAAATGAAATACAGACTAAAAAAACTAGAAAAGGTCAATGAAACCAGGTTCTTTGAAGAGATCAACAAAATTGACAAATGTTTAGCTGACTCACCAAGACAAAAGACAGAGGAATTTAAATCTACTTCTGGTGTTTGTACAGTGTGAAAACCAAACTCTGAAAAGGAAAAAAACCCTAGAATTCTCTCACCCCCAAAAAAGTTTGCAATACTTATGAATATTCAGTAAGAGATAAGGAAATTCATCAGTATTTCATTTATTCAACTAACATGGAAGTCTTTAGGGGGACCCACATGTTGACCGGGGTTAGATAAAACTTTACCCTCCAAGAAGGAAACAGAAGCCTCAAAAGTAATAGTAATATGACCGACAACATCAACAGCAACTAACAGTAGCTTCTTCATTACTTATTATGTGCCAGGTACTCTTCTAAGTATTTCATATGAAATTTATTCTTCAAATTATCCCCAAAGGAAGGACGGAAGGTACTACTATTCTTTTTTTTTTTTTTTCAGTACGCGGGCCCCCCACTGCCGTGGCCTCTCCCGTTGTGGAGTACAGGCTCCAGATGCGCAGGCCCAGCGGCCACGGCCCATGGGCCCAGCCACTCTGCAGCATGTGGGATCCTCCCAGACCGGGACACGAACCTGTGCCCCCCGCATCGGCAGGCGGACTCCCAACCACTGCCCCACCAGGGAAGCCTGGTACTACTATTCTAATTCCCATTTTACAGATGGAATCCCCAGGAAGAGAGATAGGAACAGCTAGAAAGTGGCATGTGTATAATGCAAATCCTTATTAATAGCCATGAGCACATTATGTAGAGTCTTAATGCCTTTCATAGAAGCCATATTATGTTTTTAACACTTGCCAAAGCTGAACAGGTACTGTGATTAGTTACACAGCTTTCCCCTGCTTACGATGTTACATTTTAAAGTCCTCTGGTTTGAGGAATGCTGACTTCCTCCTTCCCTGCGGTCTTTGCTGGCTGCCTTTTTCTCGTGGCCTGTCCTCCTTCATCTCTCTGATGTGTATCATTAGCTCATTCATCAGCTGACAGATTTACTAACTCACTCACCTTGTCGCCATTCACGAGCCTGTCCTTGGGCTTCCCTCCTCTGCAACCTGGCTGCCACTCATCCTGACGTGCACACCACCTGTCACTGTTTGCAGCCGAAGCGGGACTGTTCCTGGTAGCTCGTGTTATCTCATTTGTCAGATTATTTTCTTCATTTCTCCGTATTAATTTGCCTTTGGATATTTCCTAGATATTTTTCTTGTTCCCCTGGGCCAACCATTTTGTTCATTTGTATATATCACATGATATAATCCATCCCTTGTAATTTGAAATCTTGTCAGATTCTGCTAGTCAAGATACATAAGAACTGGAATTCTATCTCTTGTTTCTATGAGACTAACCCAAACAGGTTTTGCTCCACGCACAGTGACTCAGAATCTGCATGAGGATGACATTTAAATTAGCGTGTACTCAGTACAATATATAAGTATCTGGAATAAAAGGCCCATTTCCATTTCAAAAGGAAGAAAACATAGGATATCGGCACCAGTTTACAAAATATCATGCAGCAGCATTTTTTAAATTCTTTTCTTAAAAATTTTTTATTGAAGTGCAGTTGATTTACAATGTTGTGTTAGTTACAGGTGTACAGCACAGTGATTCAGTTTTTTTTTTAACATCTTTATTGAAGTATAATTGCTTTACAGGGTTGTGTTACTTTCTGCTGTATAACAAAGTGAATCAGCTATATGTATACCTACACCCCATATCCCTTCCCCTCCCTCTTGTGTCTCCCTCCCACCCCTCTAGGTAGTCACAAAGCACCGAGCTAATCTCCCAGTGTGATGCAGCTGCTTCCCACTAGCTATCTATTTTACATTGGGTAGTTCATATATGTCAATGCTACTCTCCCCCTTTGCCCCAGCTTACCATTCCCCCTCCCCGTGTCCTCAAGTCCATTCTATATGTCTGCTTCTTTACTCCTGTTCTGCCCCTACGTTTGTCAGAACCTTTTTTTTTAGATTCCATATATATGTGTTACCATATGGAATTTGTTTTTCACTTTCTGACTTACTTCACTCTGTATGACCGACCCTAGGTCCATCAACCTCACTACATATAACTCAATTTTGTTTCCTTTTATGGCTGAGCAATATTCCATTGTATATATGTGCCACATCTTCTTTATCCTTTCATCTTATTTTTTGTATACGGTGTTAGGGAGTGTTCTAATTTCATTCTTTTACATGTAGCTGTCCAGTTTCCCCAGCACCAATTATTGAAGAGGCTGTCTTTTCTCCATTGTATATTCTTGCCTACATTATCAAAGATAAGGTGACCAATACACACAAATAAACTCAAAATGGATTAAAGACCTTAATGTAAGGCCAGAAACTATAAAACTCTTAGAGGGAAACATAGGCAGAACACTCTATGACATAAATCACAGCAAGATCCTTTTTGAACCACCTCCTAGAGAAATGGAAATAAAAACAAAAATAAACAAATGGGACCTAATGAAATTTAAAAGCTTTTGCACAGCAAAGAAAACCATAAACAAGATGAAAAGACAACCCACAGAATGGAAGAAAATATTTGCAAATGAAGCAACTGACAAAGTATTAATCTCCAAAATTTACAAGCAGCTCATGCAGCTCAATATCAAAAAAAGAAACAACCCAATCCAAAAATGGGCAGAAGACCTAAATAGACATTTCACTAAAGAAGATATACAGATGGCCAACAAACACATGAAAGGATGACCAACAGCACTAATCATTAGAGAAATGCAAATCAAAACTACAATGAGGTATCACCTCACACCAGTCAGAATGGCCATCATCAAAAAATCTACAAACAATAAATGTTGGAGAGGGTGTGGAGAAAAGGGAACCCTCTTGCACTGTTGGTGGGAATGTAAATTGATACACCCACTATGGAGAACAGTATGGAGGTTCCTTAAAACTAAAAATAGAAGCACCATATGACCCAGCAATCCCACTACTGGGCATATACCCTGAGAAAACCATAATTCAAAAAGAGTCATGTACCACAATGTTCATTGCAGCTCTATTTACAATAGCCAGGACATGGAAGCAACCTAAATGCCCACTGACAGATGAATGGATAAAGAAGATGTGGCACATATATACAATGGACTATTACTCAGCCATAAAAAGAAATGAAATTGAGTTATTTGTAGTGAGGTGGATGGACCTAGAGACTGTCATACAGAGTGAAGTAAGTCAGAAAGAGAAAACAAATACCATATGCTAATACATATATATGGAAACTAAAAAAAAAAAAAAGGTTCTGAAGAACCTAGGGGCAGAATAGTAATAAAGATGCAGATGTAGAGAATGGACATGAGGACACGGGGAGGGGGAAGGAGGATAAGCTGGGACAAAGTGAGAGAGTGGCATGGACATATATATACTACCAAATGTAAAATAGATAGCTAGTGGGAATCAGCCACATAGCACAGGGAGATCAGCTCGGTGTTTTGTGACCACCTAGAGGGGTGGGATAGGGAGGATGGCAGGGAGACGCAAGAGGGAGGAGATATGGGGATACATGTATATGTATAGCTAATTCACTTTGTTATAAAGCAGAAACTAACACACCATTGTAAAGGAATTATACTCCAATAAATATGTTTAAAAAAAAGAAAATACGCAAATAGCCATGAAGATAATCATCATTATCCATTTAAGAAATTAAATTAAAATTATGAGATAAACTATGTAAAAAAAAAAGATAAGGTGACCATATGTGCATGGGTTTATCTTTGGGCTTTCTATCCCATTCCATTGATCTATATTCCTCTTTTTGTTCCAGTACCATACTGTCTTGATTACTGTAACTTTGTAGTATAGTCTGAAGTCAGGGAGCCTGATTACTCCAGCTATGTTTTTCTTTCTCAGGATTGCTTTGGCTATTTGGGGTCTTTTGTGTTTCCATACGAATTGTGAAATTTTTTGTTCTAGTTCTGTGAAAAATGCCATTGGTAGTTTGATAGGGATTGCATTGAATCTGTAGATTGCTTTGGGTAGTATAGTCATTTTCACAAGTTTGATTCTTCCAATCCAAGAACATGGTATACCTCTCCATCTGTATGTATCATCTTTAATTTTTTTCATCAGTGTCTTAGTTTTCTGCATACAGGTCTTTTGTCTCCTTAGGCAGGTTTATTCCTAGGTATTTTATTCTTTTTGTTGCAGTGGTAAATAGGAGTGTTGCCTTAATTTCTCTTACAGATTTTTCATCATTAGTGTATAGGAATGCCAGAGATTTCTGTGCATTAATTTTGTACTCTGCTACTTTACCAAATTCATTGATTAGCTCTAGTAGTTTTCTGGTATCATCTTTGGGAATCTCTATGTATATAGTATCATGTCATCTGCAAACAGTGATAGTTTTACTTCTTTCCGATTTGGATTTCTTTTATTTCTTTTTTTTCTCTGATTGCTGTGGCTAAAACTTCCAAAACTATGTTGAATAACAGCAGTTAGAGTGGGCAACCTTGTATTGTTCATCATCTTAGAGGACATGGTTTCAGTTTTTAACCATTGAGAACGATGTTGGCTGTGGGTTTGTCATATATGGCCTTTATTATGTTGAGGTAGGTTCCCTCTATGCCTTTCTGTAGAGTTTTTATCATAAATGGGTGCTGAATTTTGTCAAAAGCTTTTTCTGCATCTATTGAGATAATCATATGGTTTTTATTATTCAATTTAATATGGTGCATCACATTGATTGATTTGTGTATATTGAAGAATCCTTATATTCCTGGGATAAACCCCACTTGATCATGGTGTATGATCCTTTTTTTTTTTTTTTTTTTTTTTTTGTGGTACGTGGGCCTCTCACTGTTGTGGCCTCTCCCGTTGCGGAGCACAGGCTCCAGACGCGCAGGCTCAGCGGCCATGGCTCACAGGCCTAGCCGCTCCGCGGCATGTGGGATCTTCCTGGTCCGGGGCACGAACCCATGTCCCCTGCATCGGCAGGCGGACTGTCAACCACTGTGCCACCAGGGAAGCCCATGTATGATCCTTTTAATGTGCTGTTGGATTCTGTTTGCTAGTATTTTGTTGAGGATTTTTGCATGTATGTTCATCAGTGATACTGGCCTGTAGTTTTCTTTTTTTGTGACATCTTTGTCTGGGTTTGGTATCAGGTTGATGGTGGCCTCGTAGAATGAGTTTGGGTGTTCCTCTCTCTGCTATATTTTGGAAGAGGTTGAGAAGGGTAGGTGTTAGCTCTTCTTTAAATGTGTGATAGAATTCGCCTGTGAAGCCATCTGGTCCTGGGCTTGTTTTCAGATGGAATGTCCTATAAATATCAATTAAGTCTATCTTGTTTAATGTGTCATTTAAAGCCTGTGTTTCCTTATTTATTTTCATTTTGTATGATCTGTCCATTGGTGAAAGTGGGGTGATAAAGTCCCCCACTATGACTGTGTTACTGTCAATTTCCCCTTTTATGGCTGTTAGCATTTGCCTTATGTATTGATGTGCTCCTATGATGGGTACAGAGATATTTACAATTGTTATATCTTCTTCTTGGATTGGTTCCTTCATCATTATGTAGTGTTCTCTTTGTCTCTTGTAATAGTCTTCATTTTAAAGTCTATTTTGCCTGATATGAGAACTGCTACTCCAGCTTTCTTTTGATTTCCATTGGCATGGAATATCTTTTTCCATCCCCTCACTTTCATTCTGTATGTGTCTCTCGGTCTGAAGTGGGTCTCTTGTAGACAGCATATATACGGGTCTTGTTTTTGTATCCATTCAGCCAGTCTATGTCTTTTGGTTGGAGCATTTAATCCATTTACATTTAAGGTAATTATCGATATGTATGTTCTTACTACCATTTTCTTAATTGTTTGGGGTTTGTTATTGTAGGTCTTTTCCTTCTCTTGTGTTTCCTGCCTAGAGAAGTTCCTTTAGCATTTGTTGTAAAGCTGGTTTGGTGGTGCTGAATTCTCTTAACTTTTGCTTGTCTGTAAAGGTTTTAATTTCTCTGTCAAATCTGAATGAGATCCTTGCTGGGTAGAGTAATCTTGGTTGTAGTTTTTTCCCTTTCATCACTTTAAATATGTCCTGCCACTTCCTTCTGGCTTGCAGAGTTTCTTTTGAAAGATCAGCTGTTAACCTTATGGGGATTCCCTTGTATGTTATTTGTTGCTTTTCCCTTACTGCTTTTAATATGTTTACTTTGTATTTAATTTTTTGAGAGTTTGCTTAATATGTGTCTTGGTGTGTTTCTCCTTGGATTTATCCTTAATGGCACTCTCTGCGCTTCCTGGACTTGATTGACTATTTCCTTTCCCATGTTAGGGAATTTTCCAACTATAATCTCTTCAAATATTTTCTCAGTCCCTTTCTTTTTCTCTTCTTCTTTTGGGACCCCTATAATTCAAATGTTGGTGCATTTAATGTTGTCTCAGAGGTCTCTGAGACTGTCCTCAAGTCTTTTCTTTCTTTTTTCTTTATTCTGCTCTGAGGTAGTTATTTCCACTATTTTATCTTCCAGGTCACTTACCTGTTCTTCTGCCTCAGTTATTCTGCTACTGATTCCTTCTAGAGAATTTTTCATTTCATTTATTGTGTTGTTCTTCACTGTTTGCTCTTTAGTTCTTCTAGGTCCTTGTTAAAGGTTTCTTGTATTTTCTCCATTCTATTTCCAAGATTTTGGATCATCCTTACTATCATTATTCTGAATTCTTTTTCAGGTAGACTGCCTATTTCCTCTTCATTTGTTTGGTCTGTTGGGTTTTTACCTTGCTCCTTCATCTGCTGTTTATTTCTCTGTCTTCTCATTCTGCTTAACTTACTGTGTTTGGGGTCTCCTTTTTGCAGGTTACAGGTTCGTAGTTCCTGTTGTTTTTGGTGTCTGCCCCCAGTGGGTGAGGTTGGTTCAGTGGGTTGTGTAGGCTTCCTGGTGGAGGGGACTGGTGCCTGTGTTCTGGTGGGTGGGGCTGGATCTTGTCTTTCTGGTGGGCAGGGCCACATCCAGTGGTGTCTTTTGGGGTGTCTGTGAACTTAGTATGATTTTAGGCAGCCTCTCTGCTAATGGGTGGGTTTGTGTTCCTGTCTTGCTAGTTGTTTGGCATGGGGCATCCAGCACTGGAGCTTGCTGGCTGTGGGGTGGAGCTGGGTTGAGACAGAGACTGAGACAGAGATCTCTGGGAGAGCTCTCGCCAACTGATATTATGTGGGGTTGGGCAGTCTCTGGTGGTCCAATGTCCTGAAGTTGGCTCTCCCACCTCAGAGGCTCAGGCCTGACACAAGGCCAGAGCACCAAGACCCTGTCAGCCACTCGGCTCAGAAGAAAAAGGAGAAAAGAAAGAAAGAAAAAAAACTATTAAAATTAAAAAAATAATAATAAAAAAAGAAGAGAGCAACCAAACTAATAAACAAATCCACCAATGATAAGAAGTGCTAAAAACTATACTAAGATAAACGTAAACATCAGAAACAAATCAGTTGCAGACAGCAAACCCCAAGTCTACAGTTGCTCCCAAAGTCCACTGCCTCAATTTTGGGATGATTCGTTGTCTATTCAGGTATCCCACAGATGCGGGATGCATCCAGTTATTTGTGGAGATTTAATCCTCCACTCCTGAGGCTGCTGGGAGAACTTTCCCTTTCTCTTCTTTGTTCGCACAGCTCCTGGGGTTCAGCTTTGGTTTTGGTCCCACCTCTGCATGTAGGGCACCCTCAGGCATCTGTTCCCGCCCAGACAGGAGGGGGTTAAAGCAGCTGCTGATTAGGGGCTCTTGCTCATTCAGGCTGGGTGGAGGGAGGGGTACAATAGTTATAACTGGAATGCAGGGTGAGCCTGCATGACCTTGCAACAGCCTGAGGTGTGCCATGTGTTCTCCCAGGGAACTTGTCCCTGGATCATGGGACCCTGGCAGTGGCATGCTGCAGAGGCTCCTGGGGGCGTGTGGATAGTGACCTGTGCCTGCACACAGGATTCTTGGTGGCTGCAGCACAGCATTAGCGTCTCATGCCCGTCTCTGGCATCTGAGCTGACAGCTGCGGCTCATGCCCGTCTCTGAAGTTTGTTTAGGCGGTGCTCTGAATCCCCTCTCCTTGTGCACCCCTAAACAATGGTCTCTTGCCTCTTAGACAGTTCCAGAATTCTTCCCGGACTCCCTCCCATGTAGCTGTGGCGCAGTAGCCCCCTTCAGGCTGTGTTCAAGCAGCCAACCCTCTCCCTTGGGATCCGACCTCCGAAGCTGGAGCCTCAGCTCCCAGTCCCCTCCCAACGCAGCGGGTGAGCAGACAAGCCTCTCAGGCTAGTGAGTGCTGGTCAGCAGCGCTCCTCTGTGCGGGAATTTCTCTGCTTTGCCCTCTGCACACTGGTTGCTGCGCTCTCCTCCGTGGCTCTGACGCTTCTCCCCCCCATCCCCCATCTCTGCCAGTGAAGGGGCTTCCTAGTGTGTGGAAACTTTTCCTCCTTCACAGCTCCCTCCCAGGGGTGCAGGTCCAGTCTCTATTCTTTTGTCTCTGATTTTTCATTTTTCTTTTGCTCTACCCAGGTACATGGGGAGTTTCTTATCTTTTGGGAGGTCTGAGGTCTTCTGCCAGCGTTCAGTAGGTGTTCTGTAGGAGCTGCTCCACATGTAGATGTATTTTTGATATACCTATGGGAAAGGTGATCTCCACGTCTTACTCCTCTGCCGTCTTGAAGGTCCCCCCCCCCAGTTTTATATATCTATTCTTTTTCAGATTCTTTTCCCTTATAGGTTATTACAGAATGTTAAGTATAGTTCCCTGTGCTATACAGTAGGTCCTTGTTGGTTATCCATTTTGTATATAGTAGTGTGTATTTGTTAATCCCACAGCGTTTTTTAAGTATTAAAAATATATCATTTAGTCCCCTCATCTACAAAAACGGAAAAAAGAAAAAAAAAAAAGAAAAAGAGTCTCCTGCAGATTGATGCATTTGCTGGTGTGGGTATTTCAGAAAAAAGATGAGACGAAACACTGCACCCAAAAGAGAACAGGTCACAAAGAGCACAGGCACACCAGCCATGGGCTCCCGTTACCTGCCAGGTGCTGAGAGGTGCCCCGGAAGGGTCCCGTCTGCAGAGGCTGTTTGTCTGTACGTGTCTGTATGTAAGCACGTGTGTGTGTGTGTGTGTGTGGTTACGCACTGTGCATGCACGTGTATATATCAGTATGTATGGGAATGTGTGTGTTGTGTGTATGTATGTACGTTTCTGCACATGAGGGTGTGTAGATGTAAACAAGTGAATGCCCACAGCACTGACCATTATATGCTCCCCAGAGCCAGTACCTCGTTTAGTTGTTACAACAACCCCTGTAATCTAAATACCATGGCTACAGTGCAGTCACTGGTCTTTGAGGCAGGTTCTGTCATTTTCACAGGTGAGTGAACTGAGCCTCATGGAGATGGAGTCACTCATCCAAGGCAGGAGCTCTTAGGATCCTGATGTTATTGGTGGGGATACTGGGGTACAGAGGTTCAGAGATTTGCTGAAGGTCATACAGTGAATGAGAAACGGAGCCTGTGCTCTTAACTACATTATTATGCTTCCCAGTAAGTAAAGATCACCTTCCGGGCTTCCCTGGTGGTTCAGTGGTTGAGAGTCTGCCTGCCGATGCAGGGGACACGGGTTCGTGCCCCGGTCCTGGAAGATCCTACATGCTGCAGAGCGGTTGGGCCCGTGAGCCATGGCCGCTGAGCCTGCGCGTCCGGAGCCTGTGCTCCACAACAGGAGAGGCCACAACAGTGAGAGGTCCCCGTACCGCCAAAAAAAAAAAAAAAAAAAAAAAGATCACCTTCCTTTCAGGAACGTAATAAAAAGACACACATACGTGTATTACATACACACATAACTTTAAATAAGACCTTTCTATCATAAGGGAATGGGGGTGTGTTTAGGACATCAGGGGAAGAAGGGCTAACTTTAAAATAAATATTATGATGAAATCAGAAGAAATCCTTGGGAATTTCCTATATGTATTTCCCAGTGATAAAGGGACATTGCCTCTATGAAACAGGAGCAGACTGCAATGATAGGACAGGAAGGGATGAGAATAGCTGGTGACCAGAAGGAAACACACCAAGATAGGCTGCACAGAAAAAGAGACATATCAAGTGAAAATCTGCACTGAAAATAGTAAAGAGCAGGCTGGATACGGAAAAGAAAAATCAAAATTGTTAAAAATATTTAAAGCATTTGCTGTAGAGTAGCACTTAAATTTCTTTCCAATTTTGCTAGATTTTTCTGCTTGTGCTCCAGACCCACTGTGCACCCTTTACTGCTGCCTGGGAGGTGATCTTGATGGGTTGCCAGGACTGGGCTCCCCTGTTCTCCAGGGGGTTCAGACAGAGAGGCACTGAGGGGAGGGGGGTGGGGAGGGGAGACAGGTGAGATTCTTATTCCCTCTGCTGGACCACGTGACCCGGCAGTGCCCGCCTTCTACCCAAGGCCACGCCTCTCCTCAGGGGGTCCTTTCCTGGGAACTCCCTGCTCTTTCCAGGCCCCAGTGCCTGCCCTCCCACTACCCTACAGGCCTAGGGGCTGCTGCTGGCCCTAAGGCCTCTGCTTCCCCTGCTGGCTTCTTTCAGCCCTGCCCTCCCCTTTGTAAACAGTCTCCTTTTTAAACATTACCTACTCTGATTACAGGCAGATCCCCTTTTATTGTACTTCGCAGATACTGCGTTTTGTACAAATTGAAGGTCTGAGGCAACCCTGTGTCGAGCAAGTCCACTGGCACCATTTTTCCAACAGCATTTGCTCACTTCATGTCTCTGTGTCACATTTTGGTAATTCTCACAATATTTCAAACCTTTTCACTCTTATTATACTTGTTCTGGTGGTCTGTGATCAGTGATCTTTTTTTTTTTTTTTTTTTCTCGTACGCGGGCCTCTCACTGTTGTGGCCTCTCCCGTTGCGGAGCACAGGCTCCGGATGCGCAGGCCCAGCGGCCATGGCTCACGGGCCCAGCCGCTCCGCGGCACATGGGATCCTCCCAGACCGGGGCACGAACCCGTATTCCCTGCATCGGCAGGCGGACTCTCAACCACTGCGCCACCAGGGAGGCCCGATCAGTGATCTTTGATTCTACTATTGCAAAAAGATGACGACTCACTGAAGGGTCAGATGATTGTGAGCCTTTTTTAACAATAAAGTATTTTTTAATTAAGGTATGTACGTTGTTTTCTTTAGACACAATGCTATTGCACACTTAGACTATGGTATAATGTAAACATAACTTTTATATGCACTGGGAAACAAAAAAGAATTGTGTGATTTGCTTTACTGCAATTTTCGATTTATTACAGTGGTCTGGAACCAAACCCACACTATCTCCTAGGCCTGCCTGTATGTGGTCTGTTTCCTGCTGGACGCTCAAGGATGCAGAGAATGTAGAGCTCCAGGCATCCCCAGGAGAGAGTCCCTTATCTGTTTTATAAACTGTGGTTCTGGATAATAATTTGAATTTTTTAAGAGTTCCACTTGCTTAAAAAATAAAGTTTAAAAACAACTGATGAAGCTAAACTTGAGAATGCCAAAAAAATTAAAAAGGGATAGACATGAAAAGAAAAAGAAAACAATGACCAATAATACGTTTCCAGAGAAGACCTGAAAACAAATAAACAAATAATCCTGTTCTCATTACAGAATGAAACTCACATTGGCTTCAGAACTTTCCTCAAATTACTAATGCCAGAAAAAATGGTTACTCAGGAATTCTGCATCAAGCCCAACCGCTCTTGTGTGGGAAGGAACAGATGGCTACTTCGGCTGACACATGGTCTGAGGAATATATATCCCCGTGTACCCAACCTAAAAAGATGGACAAAAATTCGGAGAACAGGCTGAAGTCAGTCCTTAGACGATCAACAGGGGAGTGAAACCGCTAGGGAAATAAATAAGGGAAGGATACACAGCCCGAGCTCTAAGTATACAATGGAAATGTGAAGAGGGTCTTAGATGCACAGAATCCAAAATGCTCACATTCATCTTCTGCGAGGAGAAAATTTTATAACCCACTTGTTTGGTAGGTGTAACTTGCCTACACTGAAATATTCTCTAGTTCCCCAGTGGTGGTGTGTGGAGCACGAGGGGTGCCCTGGGCCAGGTGCGGGGTCTGCAGGCCAGGCATCTGCAGAGGCTCGTGGGCAGGCCTACTGATGGGGTGCCCCTGATGCCCTCTGAGAGCCCTGGCTCTGTTCTCCCAGCCCCCACCCCCTCCCAGGTTGTGCAGGACCCCTCAGTATTCTGACTGCGCCAGAATGAAGGGGGCCTCTTTGGCAGCATCCTCCATGGCTGGGGAAGCTGGTGGCTCACCCGCACGCTCCACTTTCCCTTGGGGGAGACATCGTGGGCCGAGACGGTTCTCTGGGCCCTGAGCCGTGCTGCCTTGGGGGAGGGGTGGAGCAGGTAAAGGGAACCTGGTCCTCTTATGGTCTTCAGTGCATCCCATCTCAGATAGCGTTTGCTCCAACAGTGTCCTGGGACTTCTCTGCTGGAGTCCCAGAACTTCACAAAGGTACTCTCTTCCGTGGGCGACTGTCAAAAATTGGTGTTCTTTAGGGGGAAGATGGTAGAAAACCCCTATTCTGCCCTACTGATGACGTCACCCCAGGAAGGACTTCTTAATGAAAGATACCCACACCCATGCACAAAAATTAACCATAGTGAAAGGGATTGATAAGGAAAGGTGACCGTAAAAAAAGTGAGATGGTAAGTCAAAACCTGTAAGGGGATATTTTCACATGTTTAAAAAAGAAACAAGGGCTTCCCTGGTGGTGCAGTGGTTGAGAGTCCGCCTGCCGATGCAGGGGACACGGGTTCGTGCCCCGGTCCAGGAAGATCCCACATGCTGCAGAGCGGCTGGGCCCGTGAGCCATGGCTGCTGAGCCTGTGTGTCCGGAGCCTGTGCTCCGCAACGGCAGAGGCCGCAACAGTGAGAGGTCCGCGTACCTCAAAAAAAAAAAAAAAAAAAAGAAACAACCTCCAAAAGATGTAATATAAATAACTTCTATGAATAGTAAGAAAAAGATTAAACAATAAAAATGGGTAAAGCAGATAAACTCACATACTATGGAACAGGAACCGCAATGGCCAGTAAAGACTAAAATTTGGCCAGTTTCATCAGGAATAAGATAAATGCAAATGGAGACCATGAAGACTCTGTTACACCCACCAGATCAGCAAACTTAACATCAGGCCCTATGAAGTTCTAGAATAAATGTGGAACACTGCTGGATATCGACATTATATAAATTCTTTGGGAAAACCATTTGACGTTATTCCATAAAAATGAAAATATGCGTCCTGGTGACCACTGATTCTAGGCTCTTACACCAGTGGAACCCTCACCCACGTACACGAGAAGACTGGATTAAAACATTCACAGAAGCTCTGTTCATAATAGCAGAAAAGTTATATAAATGCCCACTTGTCCACTAAAGGAGAACAGGCAAATACACTGTGATACATCATATATTCACATGAGGGAATACTGTACCATTAATTATAAAGACAATTCATCTAGAGCTACATGCACAAACATGGATGAACCCACAACTGCATGAATGAAAAAAAGCAAGGCATAGAGGAATACAGGTTGTGATTCCATCTATGTAAAGTTCAAAAACAAATAAAAATAATGCATTATTTAGGGACATGCTCATCTGTGGCAAAAGAATGATGAACGTGAAATCCCTGCTCTGAAGAGAAGCAGGAGATGAGATGGGGAAGAGTCCAGAGGGAGGCCCCAGCCTGGGTGACTCACATTTCTTATGTTGGTTTCAAAGTTATGCTTCACAACTTTACACACATTCCACTGTATCTGTCATATATTCATGTTTAATAACATTTTATTTGAGTAAATATTTCATCATTTAAAATTGAAAAAAGACCTATATTTTAAATGCAACTGTATCGAATAAGAAACTAGCTGCCTACCTTTTAAATATCTGCATAAAGTAAAGCACACTGAAAGCAGTGTTTTTAGAAAAAACAGCATAAAAATCGGAAGTGCCAATAAAAATGTAAAAGCAGAAAGGTAAAAAGAATAACAAATACTTCACAAATAAATAAAAGATTTCACAATAAGTAATTATCCTAGTTTAAGCAGACTGATTTGCATGAGAGTCATACCTAAAAAAATAGAGAAATTAAAGTAAAAATGATAGGCAAAGATTCAGGCAAATTTGAACAAAAGGAAAATAAGGTTGGTGCTTTAATTTTAGATGAAGCAGAATTCACAACAATAAAACATTAAATTGGGACAAGACCACTTTATATTAGTAAATGCTGCGATCCATGAATAATGAACACTAGTATACTTAAGAATATAAAATCCAAACGGAGCAAAAAGTGATGGAAATAAGAGGCTGAGAGAAATAGAGCTGTAGTAGAGGATATTCATGCGGATCATGAAGCAAAAAGCCGTTTGTAGAAAAAGATGAGATGAACCTGACAGTGGCTGGGTGGAGTGGGCGCAGAGAGAGCCCTGCGGTGTTTCTCAGTCCTGTCCCTGCATTTTCCAGTTTTCTATAGCAGGGCGGGGCAAGGGGCACTGCCTCGACCTGTGTTTGGAGATGACACCACACATATAAGAAAGGCAGATAACTTCTTCCTTCCTCCTAAAGTCACTCTGCAAATAATCAATGCAACTGATTTTTAAAAACTTCTGATAGTCATTAGCTAACACTGCCTATATAGTGCTATTTGAAATCAACTTCAATCCATTTTTCCACCAATTGTTGAACCACACAAAGTGAAGAGCAGAACAAATTTGAAACCTCTGAGTTTTCTTTTCATTCCCAATCAGAATCTTTGTATTTTAATACAAATTGAAACCTATAGTGATTTGATTCAACGTACATAAAAATCAGGGTAAAACATGGATGTTCCACTATTACCATCACTTACTCTACAGAATAAAATTATTCAGGGATCAGAGATAAAGCCCATGAGTAATATTCTTCATTAAAAGAGGCTGGACATTTGAAAGAAAATCTGATAACTAATAGCCTATAAGTAACAATTTTTTAAAGCTGGGTAAGTAGAGACAGTTCCTCAGAATTGCATATTAAATTCACTTTCAATTAGTATGGTTCAGCATTTTATTCTTATGATTTATATGCTTGGTAATACTTTTAAAATTAACTGTGCTGCACACAGACACACCACATACATCTCAGCCATAATAATTTTTCTAATGCTATGTCTTTATAACAGTAATTGCCTTCTTTCTGAAAGAATATGCATTTGGAATCTAGTGACACTTCATTTATTACTTTTCTTATATTAGAGCTACCTCAGCATATTAGACTTTTTTTCCCCTTAACGACTTTTTTCTATTAGGAGACCATGAAGACCCCAGGGAAAAGGAAGTCCATTAGGGGAAGGAGACACTTTAGAGGCGCAGGAATATCTAAGGTGGACATCAGACAGTTCTTGTCAAGAAGGGACTGGACAGGACATCCTCCATTTCCTGTGAACTACAGACACTTTTGACATGCCTCTCTAAACAGAAGTCTCATCAGTAATACAGTGAGTTAAATCACCAACACAGCAATTAAGCCCAGGAAGGACGTTGTCGGCCACTGCACCTGCCCCTCTCAGTTGGGGAGTCACCCTGTCCCGCAGACCACCCTGCTTAGACCACTTGGACCAGGAGACAGAAGGTCCTCTGGCCCCAACACCAGACTCTCTTTTCCAGACCATAAGCATCAGACGATGAGGCCAGCACTGGGGCAAAGTGAGCATCCAGGAGTCCTTTACTGAAGTACCAGCAGGAAGCACTCTAGAAGCTGCTCCAGGGACCCACAGGGCTGCTCGGGGAAGTCACCATCTGATGCCGGAAGTGTTCCCGCACAGGCCAGGGACAATGTGAAAGCGAGAGAGAAGTGCCGTCCCTTTCTCCCCAAAGCTTCTATGGTGGGATTGACTCCTGGACCCTTGGACCTTGTACTTTGCTTGCTCCTTGGATTTTGTTTACGTTATCCCGCTGGCCGGCAAGGACCCCACTCTCTGATTCACCTGCCCAAACTCCACCCATTTGACACCTACGCTGAGTCGCATCCTTACTGTAAGATGAATCAGTCTTTCCCCACCTCAGCCCTTGTGGAAGTAGCAGGACAGGAGGAAAAGAGCTGACCCTTTGAAAGCAAACAGACCGGGATTTCTCTATCCCAGCTTCTGAGAGGACTACCCCTGTGACTGCGGCCAAGCACACATCGCTGTGGAAGGGATGCTCTGTTCGTCGCTGGTCACAGTGAGCACCCATTCTGCATGGCTGCCATGCCTGGATGCACAAAAAGGGCTGGGAGGCACCATCTTCCTTTCATCTTTCTAAACAAACTTCATATACAATCATTCCTTAACTTACTAAGTTCTAACTTGTAACTATTCCCTATTATATTAATATTTTATTGCTATTTCTATTTTTCCAACTCCTATCAAGTCCTCATCTAGACTAAACTTTTTTTTGATTAACTTTTTTTTACTGGAAAATAGTTGATTTACAATGTTGTGTTAGCTTCAGGTGTACAGCAAAGTGAGTCAGTTATACATACACATGTATCCACTCTTTTTTAGATTCTATTCCCATAGAGGTCATTACAGAGTATTGAATAGAGTTCCCTGTGCTATTCAGTAGGTCCTTATTAGTTATCTATTCTATATATAGAAGGCAAGACCATTACCTTGTGCTTCTTTGTGTCCAACTCCTCACACAGTCTCCATGTCTTGCATGATGTATTTTAGTGCAACCACAGGCTCTAAGCCTCATCGCTTGATGGTTCTGAAACCTACTGTGTGCTGACCATGTCCTTTATGTGTCCAGGCAGACACAATAAGGAACTGGCTACAAGTCAGAATCAGCCCAAGGTTACACATATAAAGGTCATCTACTTAAGGGCACCAGGAGACACGTAACCAAGCCTCAGCAGCGGAGCAAACTCTGCTCTTCTGGAAACATCTATAAAGGTGCCTACAACTGGGGCTACTAAGGGGTTTATCATAATCAAGACATTGACCATGGACTGAGGGTCCAGCTTTCTACAACTCCCCTCACGGCACATTAACCAATAGACATGGGTTACAAGTACACCACACAAGCCGTAGGTAAAGATACACATAGAAAGTGTCTAGGACTCCATCCAAGGAAGGCACAGGACACCTGCTGATGGTGGCCCGCCCTCCACGAGGTCCTGAGCTCCCCAAGACAGCCCGTGTCCTCAGCACCCTTCCAACAGACCTCGCCGCTCTCTGGTCTCTGCCCTCTTGGGAGAGAGTAACATTCCCCAGGCTGGGCTACAGAACAATTCACTCTTTCTGAGAAGATTCTCAACAGTCATTCAGAGGTAACAACCAGGGAAAAGCCTATTTAAATTGTTTCCAGGTGCAATTCGATGCATTTAATTCATTATGCTTTCAAGCACACAACTACCTTACCAGGTATCTCTGTCTACCTTGTTTTTCATCTTCCTGTCCAAGCTCATGATCTCTTGCAAAAAGCAAGTTTTATTACATTTTCATTTAAGAATATGTCTGATGCGTTTCTCCAAAGAAGACATACAGATGGCCAAGAGGCACGTGAAAAGATGCTCATAATCGCTGATTACTAGAGAAATGCAAATCAAACTACACACCAGTCAGAATGGCCTTCATTAAAAAGTCTACAAATAACAAATGCTGGAGAGGGTGTGGAGAAAAGGGAACCCTCCTATACTGTTGGTGGGAATGTAAGCTGGTGCAGCCACTATGGAAAAAATTATGGCGGGTCCTTAAAAAACAAAAAATAGAGTGACCATATGATCCAGCAATCCCACTCCTGGGCATATATCTGGACAAAACTATAATTTGAAAAGATACACATACCCAACTGTTCATAGCAGCACTATTCACAATAGCCAAGACATGGAAGCAACCTAAGTGTCTATCCACAAATGAATGAATAAAGAAGATGTGGTATATATACACAATGGAATACTACTAAGCCATAAAAAAGAATGCCATTTGCAGCTACATGGATGGACCTAGAGATTATCATACTAAGCAAAGTCAGTCAGAAAGAGAAAGACAAATACCATATGATATCAATTGTATGTGGAATCTAAAATATGACACAAATGAATCTATCTAAAAAACAGAAACAGACTCACAGACATACAGAACAGACTTGTGCTTGCCAAGGGGAAGGGGGGTGGGGAGAGAAGGATTGGGAGTTTGGGATTAGCAGATGCAAACTATTATGTACAGGATGGATAAACAACAAGGTCCTACTGTATAGCACAGGGAACTATATTCAATACCCTATAATAAACCATAATGGAAAAGAAAAAAAGAATGTGATGGATCAAAATAAAGGAATTTATACTGAGAAGTGATTTAAGCAAATATCAACAAATGTCATGTTGTAATAAAAATGAGTATTTTTTCAATGACCATTTCTAATTTCACTTGGCCTTGAGTGGTTTCATTATGCTATAATTTAATTAGTCCATTTCAGTCTCAATTTTCTGGTTAGACTTATGTTCCCCTGATTAAATTTAATACTATTAGTAAATTTAAAGACAAGTGTATTAGTCTATTTTCATAATTAAGATAGGGGGCTTCAGATACTTCAGATGCTGTATTAGCAGAGTAAAATACTGCCTTATAAATATGGGTATACCCTAATTCCTTCTCGTCCTCAGTACTAACAAATGAAGGCTTCATCTTTAATGTGATCAAGCAAACTACATTCTCTTGAATGTATTCAAGAGGTCATGATCTTGACTGTGAGAAACCCCTAGAGTGGATTTATAACGAATTTTCTGAATAAATAATGACTGCAAATACATTTACATTAAACATATTAACCTTTAACTCACCTATATTTTTAAATAGCATATTAAAGTTATATTTGTGCTCAATTCAACGGGCTTGAAAGAAAGCCCTACAGGTTTCCTACATCTCATATTAAAGGTTAAAGTGATTCATACATTTTTTTCCACAAAATATGGCCAAACATACAAATCTGAAGGGAGACCAGGACTGAATTTCTGATGTGCACAGCAGGAAACATTTTTGCTAGTACAAAAATTCAAAAACACTTAAAAAAAGAAGTTGATATATGCAGCATAAGATTTTAAGCTTCCTTACATTGGACAATGATCGCCATAGCAATGAAGAGAGAGAAAAACCCTCATCCAGGCTGAAGCTCGTTCATCATTCCCTTCCAATTCCTTGGCTTTTACATGTGTCATTAAATATTGCAGTTGAAAAAAACAAAAAACCAGAATCCAAGCAGAATAGAAAGGCAATCAAAAAAGGCAATTTTTCTTTTTCATCAGTTGCCTGAAGGCATCCAACAAAATAGACATTATGGTTAAGAATCAGTGATTTACACCTGAGTATAAATATATAGGGCTGGTTCCTTTAAACTTGGAACTAATTATCAGACCCCTATTACTATCACTTCTGGTCTGGCTCCAGTGAATTAGGTTCCAATGGACAGGAGATGTTCTGGCCAGTGCACAGCAGAGTTGGGAGCTCAGTAAGGCGCCTGGCGCCACACACCGGACTCACCAGCTGCAGGGAGGCTTCTAGGAGGGCTAGAAGCCTCCCTGCAGCTGAAGAAGCTCCCAAACACCTGCTGGAATAAATGGAAAACTAGGGAAGCCCCATTTGGAGAAAACAAAATATGAAAGAACAAAAAAGTCCTCTATTTGGCAGCTTCTAATGGAAAGGAAACCATGAAATAATGAACTGGACATGAGAGTGTTTTATTTGGTCTGATCGCAAGTGCAGTCAGTCTCCATCTCAGGTGTTAATAAGGAAGCTGGACGACGCCTCAGTCAGTAAAGAAGGAGGTTTGTCGTTGAAATTAAAGGACTCGAGGAAGGCGGCAGCCCAGCGAGGAGGACAGAGCCCACGGGCCAGGCGGCTTGAGCTGGTGTCACCCGCTGTGGATGCCCCACACTGTCCCGGGTCCCATCCCTCCTCCTGGTGTAAGGTGGGATGACAACAGAGGTGCCCCCGGCATCAGGAGAACGTCGGGGCAAGAACACTTGGAAAGGGCCAGGCACGTGGTGTGTATGATGCAATGGACCTGGAGCAATGGTTTTCCACGTGCCTCGGGGGGTTCAGCAGGATGGAGAAGCTCTAGAAGCTCAGAAACACATCGCCTAAGTGACAGCTGAGCGCTGTCACCGACCAGCTGCACAACCCTGAGGGTGACTAGCCCTGGCAGCGCTCTCATCACAGAGAGGCACTTAGAAGAGCGTCTGGACCACGGAGGGTGATGGATGAGTGTCAGCAATCATGGCTGTGATCATCATCAGCATCACCATCTGTCCAGGACATGAACGGCCTGAGACACTGCTGACCTTCACCATGGACACTGCAGACGGAGACAGAGGGAGGGAAGGCAGCTTCACCTCAGGGAATAAAGTCAGGTGCGCCTTCCCCAGCTGCTCACCTCCCCAGCAGCCTGCACCAGATCCTGCCCGTCCACCTGGAGCTCCCCTTTCACAGATCCCGAAGATGGCCTTGGCCTTGTGGGGCAGGCCCAGCCGGGTGGAGGAGTAGGAACTGCTGCCCACCCCAAACAAGAAGACAGGAGACACCCAGCAACCAGCCACCGACTACCTCCGCTCGTCCAAATGGTCCTTCTTCTGTAAGTATGAACAGGAAACCAAAGATGCCACACGTCTGAGGAACACTAATGTCATGAATAAGGACCTGGAGGAGTCGAGACCAACTGGCCAGTTGTGGGGAGCTGAGAACACGGGGAGGCAGGAAACCTGATGAACAAAATTCGAATTAATATTAGGAGGCGACAGCACCCCTAGAGCACATGCTTCCTAAACTGCGAACACAGTGCTGAGAAAAAGCAGCCATCAGAGAACAACAGAGGATTCCTTGAAAGCAACACAGGTGTCGTCAAAATGAAAAATTCAGCAGGCGGGTCAAGCAGTAGCATGGATATGGCTGAGGCCCAAATTAGTCATCTAGAAAATAAAACAAGAAATATCCCAGCAAGTACAGAAAAAGAACATGTTAGAAAATGTTAAGAATTCTATGGCATCAGTTTATCTGCCTGCAGCAGGTAGAATATCCTTTTACCTACTCTGAGTAGCATAAACTCGAGAAGGCTGAGAAATACACAGGAGAGATATAATCAATAATTAATGAAAGAAATTCCCCTGGAAAACTTTTCTTGAAATATCCAATAGACAAACAATTAGCTCTATTACAACACTTCACTACCGTGTGTTGTAACCAGATATAAAATCAACACACAATTGTCTTTCCAGAAATTATAACAGAAAACATATTCCCATCTGTCAACATTATAGATGTAATTTTCCTAGAATGCAATCACAATCAAACTCAAATCATTATCAGTTGAGAACTTTACAAACTGATTTTAAAATTTACTGAAGAGAAAATGCACAGAAGTAGCCAAGAAAATTATGAAAAAAATCAAAGAGCAATTTAGTATAAAGCTAGACTAATTAAAACATTGTAGTATTGGCTTAGAAATGGACCAAAAGATTCATGAAATAGGGATTAATAAACACACCCATGTCCATAGCAGTGGGGAGGGGACACTTCAAATGTGAGGAGAAATATTGAACATTCAAAAAATGGTGTTGGAGACCTAGCTGGCTGTCCATTTGGAAAAGAAAAAGTTAGAGCCTTACTTCATACTATAGATCAAAGTAAGTTTGGGATCAATTACCTAAACATAAAAAGCAAAGCCATAAATGTTTTAGAAATACACAGGAAAATAATTTCAGAATTGTGGGGCAAGAGAGACCTTTTAAAATAAGAAAAAAACCCAGAAGCCCCATAAGAAAAAAAGCCAACAGATTTTGCAAATCAAAAAGCTAACAATTCTATATTTTTTTAAAAAAGGCATTTCATCAAAAATTAAAAGACAAACAACAGACTGGGATAAAATATTAGTCACCTAAAATGGAAAATAATTACTATATTAAGAAATCCCACAAATTAATGAAAAACAGTCTTACAGAAAAATAGACAAAAGATGTAAACAAGCACGTCACAGAAAAATTCAAATGGGCAATGAAATCTTGTTATTTGTTTCCTTTCTGTCTCATCTATTCATCATCTAATTTTTCCTTTATCTTCTGTCTTCTTTTGGATGAACTGGGTATTTTTTATGACTCCATTTTATTTCCTTTGTTAGCTCATTAGCCAAGTCTTTAAAAAAATTTTTTTTAATGTTGGTGGTTGTGTTTGGGCTTATAGTATATATATTCACCTTATCACAGCTCACCAGAGAGCTTAAGAGCCTTACGCTGTATACTTCTATCTTCCTGCATTTATACAATTTTTTCCATATATATGTTATAAATTCCATAATATCTTGGTGTGCTTTTCTTCATACTTCCTGTTCTTTGTGCACATTGAGCTTCCCAGATCTGTGGGCTCATAGTTTTATCCAATTTTGAAAAAACATTTCAGTATTATTTCCTCAAATCGTTTTTTCCTGTCCATCCCCACTATTTTAGGTACCCATTCCACAGATATGAGGCTTCTTGAAATTTCCCCACACAGCTCGCTAATGATTTTTCCATTTTTTACAAAATTCTTTTTTCTCTGTGTCCTACATTTTGGAATAATTTCTAGTGCAATGCCTTCGAGTTCACTAATCCTTTCTTATCTCTGATCTAATCTGTTGTTAATCTTGTCCAATGAATTTTTTCTCCCACTGTAGTTCACTACAAGTTCAACTGGTCTTTTTTATACTGTCTCTACTTTTAAACATCTGCAATACAGTTATAACAACTGTTTTAATATCGTTGTCAGCTATTTCTAACATCCAGGTCAGTTTTGTATTGGTTTCAATTTGTTTATTTTTCTCATCATGTCAGGTTGCATTTTCCTGTTTCTCTACATGCCTAGTAATCTGATTATGCATGTTGTCTTGGGTGGATAATTTTGTATTCCTATGAACATTCTTGAACTTTGCTCTGGGACATGTATAAATTACTTGGAAATGGTTTGATTCTTTTGGATCTATCTCTCAAGATTTGTCAGACAGGACTGGAGCAGCATTTAGCCTGGAGCTTTTTATTCCCCATAAGGGGAGCAAGATTCTGCTGAGTATTCTACCTGCTGTCCCAATGAATCATGAGGTTTTCCAACCTGGGCAGTGGGAAAGCCCTGCTTTTGTGCCTGGTGTTGCTCCTTCTAATCCTCTCATTGGTTCTTTCCTGGCCTCACCTGCAAGAGCTGATCAGTATCAGCCGAATACTGATAAGGGATCATCTGTGGGTCTCCCGGACTTTTGTAAGCTCTCAGGCACTTGTCCTGAAAGCTCTAGCCACCCTAAAGTCCTGGGCCCTCAGCTTGCTCTCCTTAAATCAGCTAGTGTGCCAGGCTCTGCCCAGACTCCCCCTACCTGTGCTGCAGCCTGGGGACCCTTCTCACAGCTAGACACGGGCAATCTTAGGACATATCATGGATGGTGGAGCATCAAGGTAGAAGGAATACACTGTTGAATCGGGCCAAGGTTAGTGAAATGGGCCCGCCAAGCAGAGATTCTGGCATTCAACGTCTTAGCTGGAGGAATTAGGAAGGATTCTCGCTGTTTGTTTGGCTCAAATAGGAACCCCAAGGTGGGCTGCACTAAGTGAAGTTGAAATGCCAGACCTTCTAGGTATACCCTCGAGGGAGGAACTTAAAAGGCTGGGGGAGACTGGAATGACAGAGTGCACTCTTTTTTTTTTTTTTTTTTTTGCTGTACGCGGGCCTCTCACTGTTGTGGCCTCTCCCGTTGCGGAGCACAGGCTCCGGACGCATAGGCTCAGCGGCCATGGCTCACAGGCCCAGCCGCTCCGCGGCATATGGGATCCTCCCAGACCAGGGCACGAACCCGTATCCCCTGCATCGGCAGGCGGACTCTCAACCACTGCGCCACCAGGGAGGCCCCAGAGTGCACTCTTCACGTAAGACCTGCTCACGCGTCCCGGAGGATCCCGAGAACACAGCTTCCACCACAGCGCTGAGAATACATCTGTGAGGGGAGCCCCAGCACACTGGAGGAGCCCTGAGGGACTCTCCTCTGTAGATCAGAAACTGCAGTAGACATGCCTGTGCTGCCATCAAACTAGGATCCCGGGATCCCAGGGTGGCAGGGGCCGAGTGGCGGCACTTCATCACCAAAGACCAGGTGGGTGTGGTTAGGGTGATGGGCAGTGGGGCTAGAGCAGCGGTTGGAAGAGTCTGACTCACAGAGATGCTTGATGTTGGCTCCTAGAGGTTCTGCCCCTCAGACTGAACCCTAACTGATATACATTCCTATTGGGGTTGATAAAATTTAGCAATAAAATTAAACCACTATCTGAATAAACCAAAAAGTCAGACTCCTCAACCACTATAACATAAAACGCAAACAGTACTAAACACATCACTCTATATGGCACTCTGATTCCTACAGATTAGTCCTTTTCAAAATATGTCTACTTTGCTTTTAAAAAACTATACTAAATAAACTGTAATTTGTTACATACAAAAATGAATTCTAAAAATGTTTTCAACCCCGTGGTTATTAGTTTCTCAATAGTATTAGTTATCACAAATAATCTAGTGGCCAGGTCAGTACTACCCACTCAAGTTTTTTTTTTAAGTGTACAGCAGTCCCCCCTTATCTGCAGGGAATACATTCCAAGGCCCCCAGCGGATGCCTGAAATGGCAGATAGTACAGAACCCTGTATATATCAATATATACCTGTGATAAAGCTTAATTCGTAAGTTAGGCCCAGTAAGAGATTAACAATAATAATAAAACAGAATAATTATAAAAATATACTGTAATAAAATTTATGTGAATGTGGTCTCTCTCTCAAATATCTTACTGTACAAATTTAATGCCTTTTTCATCTTAATTAGGTGCTTATAGTGTACTATGCCCATACCTTTTGCCGTTTGAGGAGTGACAACAAAACCAGCATAAATTTCTTTTTCCTTCTTCACAATTGCACAGATAGACGAGTTGTTCTTATTGTAGATCTTGGCAAACTCAGCATACGATTTTTCTTTCCTTATTAAGTCTAGCACTTTTACAGATTCTCTCTGGTGTATCCAAATTGCCAGCATAACTACTCTTGAGCTTTGGGGCCTTTATTAAGTAAAATAAGGGTCACTTGAATACAGCACCGAGATACTGCGACAGTCGCTCCGATAACCCAGATGGCTACTGAGTGACTAACAGGTGGGATCCGCTGGACAAAGAGATGATTCACGTCCCAGGGGGGTTGGAGTGGGATGGCATGGGTTTCACCACAATACTCAGAACAGCAAGAAATTGAAAACTTACGAATTGGTTTTTTTTTTTAATTTTTAAAAAATTTATTTTACTTATTTATTTTCGGCTGCGTTGGGTTTTCATTGCTGTGCACTGGCTTTCTTTAGCTGCGGCAAGCAGGAGCTACTCTTCACTGTGGTGAGTGGGCTTCTCACTGCGGTGGCTTCTCTTATTGCAGAGCACAGGCTTCAGCAGTTGTGGCTCATGGGCTCTAGAGTGCAGGCTCAGTAGTTGTGGCACACAGGCTGAGTTGCTCCACGGCATCTGGGACCTTCCTGGACCAGGGATCAAACCCATGTCCCCTGCATTGGCAGGTGAATTCTTAACCACTGAGCCACCAGGGAAACCCTTATGAATTGTTTATTTCTGGAATTTTCCATTTAATATCTTCAGACTGCAGCTGAGGCTGGGTAACTGAAACCATGTAAAGCAGGACCGTGGATGGTGGGAGGGGGCTCCTGTGTTACCTGTGATTATGTGTGAGACTGTTTCCAATATTGATATATGTATAAGCAATCACAAGATATGCCACTGAATCTTTCAAAAAAATGAGCTAATCAGAGCTATACAATCTGAATCTTAATTGGCATCTAGCGTAATGTAGAACCTTTTATAGTTTGATGTAAGGAAGACAATTATCTCAATCATAGGAGACACTTAGCACATAGAAAAAAATGAATGTGGAAAAAAAATGTGAACATACGTATTCTCTACTGGCGTAGCGCCCGCCTTGTTTCAGAATTTGGAAAGGCTCTTAGAAAATACGACGGTGAGAAAGTCACAGCATCTCCCTCCTCCTCCCCTCGCATCACAGGCCCCAGCTGGAAAGGGCAGCCTCCTTCCCGCCCCCATCAGCCAGCCTGCTGCCCCCACCTTGTCCTCTTTCCCAACGCAAGCCCCTCCACCACCCACAACACATCAAGTCGTTGTGGCCTGAAGCTTACACCCCCTCCCTCACCTCACTCTGTCTGACGGGCTCAGAGTGAGGCACAGAAAGGAGGCTCAGCAGGGCTGTGACGGGCCCACACTCACCAGCCCGTCGGAGGAGAGATATGGCCAACCGACTGAGGGCAGCCCCCAAAGCCCCGCGTCAGCATCGCTCCTGGCCTCCCCCAGCCAGCCTGCGAGGCTCTTCCAACACCTCGAGGGGCAGACACCTCCCTTCAGAGAGGGCAACTCGCTCTGGTGGTCATTTGCAGGGTGGGGGGGTGTCGTGTCCCCCTGGAAATGAACCAGAACTCACAGTGGCCTCTTCAGTTTTATGCCTCAGGAAGATGGAAACATACCATTAGAGTAAAGGATAAAACTGGAGCTTGGTATAAAAGAACTATTTGTCAGAGAAACACACATCAAAACTGCAATGAGATTACTACCTCATGCCCATTGGACTGGCTATTGTCAAAAAGGCAAGAAATAATAAATGTTGGTGAGGATGTGGAGAAAAGGGAGCCCTCCTACACTGTTGGTGGGAATGTAAATTGGTGCAGCCACGATGAAGAACAGTGTGGAGGTTCCTCAAAAAATTAATAATAGAATTACCATATGACCCAGCAATCCCACTGCTGGGCATATATCTGAAGAAAAAGAAAACACTAATTTGAAAAGACACGTGCACCCCGATGTTCACTGCATCACTACTAACAACAGCCAAGACATGGAAACAACGTAAATGTCCATCAACAGAGGAATGGATAAAGAAGATGTGGTACATATATATACAATAGACTATTACTCAGCCATAAAAAAGATAAAATCTTGCCAATTGTGACAACATGGATGGACCTTGAGGGTTTTATGCTAAGTGAAGTAAGTCAGACAGGGAAAGACAAATACTGTATGATTTCACTTGTATGTAGAATCTTAAAAACAAACAAACAAAACACAAAATAAATGAACATACCAAAGCAACCAAAAACAAACACGTAGACACAGAGAACAGAATAGTGGTTGCCAGAGGGGAAAGGGGCTCAGTGGAGGAGTGATGGATAGAAACTGGATGTTTGGTGATGAGCACACTGCAGCATACACAGATACAGAAATATAAGGCTGTACACATGAAACTTAGGTGACGTTATAAACCAATGTCACCTCAATAAAAAATAAGTCTTAAAAAAAAGGAATTATTTAAATCAAGACTTCAAGCTATTCTAGCTGTGAGACCCTAGGCAAGATACTTACCTTTCTAAGTCTTCCTTTTCTTCTGGAAAATGGGGATAAAAACAGTAGCTTACTCACAAGGATACCGTGTGGATAAGCTCAGGGGATCCCATGCAGGGCTTAGCACGAAGGAAACGCCCAGCACATGGTTCCTGTTAACAACAGTTTGTAGGTGGGCCCTACATGTTGTGGAACACAATGAGGGGCTTGGACGCAGACGCTAGGAGGAGCCTGGGGGGAAGGAGGGCTTCCAGGAAGCAGCAAGAAGCAGCGAGAAGCGAGCCCACTCATTAGTGGAAGGGCAGGGCAGAGGCCAGAGGGGTCGGGGAGGACCTGTCAGTTGGGTGCCACACCACACGCTGCAAGTCCAGAGGGTCCAGGTGTCAGGGTGAGGCTGGGCAGGGAGGAAAACTAAGGCCACATCAACGCTCACAGTTCAGAGAGTGAGTTTTCTGCTAATGAATCAAAAGTTGTATCATCCTGGTCAATAGACAGAAGAGTGTCCTTACAGCAGAGACAACCAGCTCTCCGCCAAGACTCTCTCCCCACTCCACAACATAGGCCGTCTCTGGGAGGGACCCGTCCAGGGAGGGACAACCTTTTCCAGCTTTCTTCCCAACCAGACACGCTTCGGGCCCTGTGACGAGCCCTCCCCACTGGTGTGATGTGCAAGCATGAGTGTCCCTTTCAGGCCAAGGAAGTCAAGAAGCACGTGTTTCTCCTCCATCCTCTCCCCCCTTCACTGAAATGCAGGGGACCCCATGGGCCTGGGGAGTGCAGGGCCACCGGTGGAAGCAAGCAGGGTCTTTGAATCTCGTGTCGGGGGAGCAGTCACTGCCTGGAAGGCCCGCCTGGACGGGAGCAGGAAGCAGATGTTCACGGAGTTAAGACACGAAGTCTGGGGTCTGACAGCAGCTGGTGTCACCCTAACCGACCCCTTACCTCCCTGACTCAGCAAAGCATCCAGTTGAGCTGGGGGAGCCCTTCCTCCTCGTCTACCTGGAGACCAGCTGGAAACACGGAGCTGGGGGGTAAGCCCCTGAAAGCTCGGCTGCAGGGGCTCCCGCTGGGGCCACCCTCCTTGGGCGAGGCCCCGAGACCCACCCTACTGTTGTGGGCCCCCCCACCCCCAAGGACACACCTGCGCTACCTGCACAAGGAGTCCTGACCCCTCAGTAGGCATGAGCACGTGCATCCTTCGCGGTAAGATGCCCAGTCCCAAGAAGCTCCGTCCCAGGGGAGGGCTGGGGCGGGCGTGAGGTGGCCGGGGGATGGGTGCCCTTTCTCCCATCCCACACACCCACCCGAAGGGGGGCGGCTTTCCTCTGTTCAGACGCCAGGCTGAGGGCTTACTTTCTCTGTACTGCATGGTGGGGGTAGGTCAGGAGGGATGGGCGGGTTGTCCCTGTTTCCCTGAAGGGAACCCACAGCACAGCCAAAACGTCAGGCCCCATGGCCCAGTGTCTGCCGCCACTTGCCCCTGCACAGAAGAGTCAGCGTCTCGATACACAAGCCGTGATTTACTTTAAAATAATCCAGCAAGGGGCTTAGATGAAACAGGACCAGTCAGTGTTGATACTGTTGAGGACGGATAAGGGTACATGGGGTTCATTATACCAGTCTCTCTACTTTGGTGAATATTTGAAAATTTCAATATAAAAAAATTTTAAGGAAATTTCTCAGTATTTTGTACAAGAGGAGGCCCCCTGAATTAAACTACCCCTCCCTCCCAGTGCCTTTTCAGGATGTCATGATTCCCCTCACGAAGGAGGAGGTGTTTACAACAGACAAGATTTGTGGGTTTTTTTCTATTTCCATTAATATTTAGTATGTCATTATCTCCAAGTCTAATCACTTAAAGAAGAGATTTTAAATAATTGATTACCACCTAAGAGGAAAAAATCCATGCCGTCTTTTTCATTATCCATCAAAACCCAGAAAACCTCTCCATAAAGTCCTGACGTGGACACATAAATATATTAATGCGCATGCTGAGAAGAACACACGTACAAATCAATAGACATAAATTCGCTCTGGGTACTTTCAGATGGAAAAACCACCATCCTCTTTCCACCCCGCCGTGTGGCGTCCTCCTCCCCAGCATGAGACCTGACCCCATGAGAGAGGGCTCCAGGGGTACCCCTTTCTTCCTTCTTCCAAAGAAACATCTATGCAAAGAAATACCAATACCTCATAGAGTTTCACAGTCTCCAGAACACACAGAAAGCTAACATTTCTGGAACTCGGATGAGCTACGTCCTATTGTGGGACACCCGTAAGCGTATGCATGTGCACGATCGTGATTATCCGTCTAGAGAAAACGCTTGCATCTGCACTTATTAAAATGCCTTTGTCGGTGGCATGTCCTCCAAGAGGGCACAACACCGACAAACAGGAAGAGGACGGCCCGTGAGCGCCTGTGGAGGAGGCAGCAGGATGCCCACGGTCGAGACTAACACGCCTTGAAAGCACTCCCACCTCCGCGGGCAGAGCCCTGCTCCATGGCCGCATGGGGACCCGGGTGCCACTTACCACGAGGGACAGGGGCCTCTTCCAGGAGACGATGCCGATGAGTCCCGACAGCAGCACCTGGAACAGAGGGAGCAGGGGGTGAGGAGCCTCCCAGGACTTTTCTAGAGCACAGCACGCAGGCAGGAGCGGGTCACGGTGGTGGGTCTGTCCCTCCCGACAGTCACACCTGCAGCCACCACGCGGGGCCAGAGTGACCAGCTCGCAGGGATGCCGAGAGCAGATGCGCTTTCTGAACGAGCCTCCCACCCACCCCTGGGCCCTCAGCCTTATCCCCCCAGGTCCTGAGAGATACTTGCTGTGTGATTTAACATCACAGGCAGCACTGAACACACTACTTTGGGGAAGGCGGTGCTGTCCCCACTCACAGGTCACCCGCAACCTGCACAGCGGCCTAAAGGCTCCCTCTGTTCTCCCACACCTGGGACCCCCCCCAGCCCCTACAGGGGTCTCCCCTTCACTCTCACCCCACCGAGGAGGCTCCCTCGCTGTCCACACTGGCTCTAAGCTGCCCGCCCCGGCCCAGGCCAGCCCCGTCCGACCCCTGGCCCCCGTCCCGCCAAGCGTGTCCCCCCAGAACCTCCCCAGCAGTGCCCCCTCCGTCCTGGCACCCCTGTCGCCCTGTGTCTGCCGACTCCCAGGAGAACCACCCTCGGCTCCTGGCCCACCCTTCTTCCAGGCTGCCCCCCAAGCCCATGTCAGACCCATGTTTGCTGATCCCCACATTCCCAGTCTCCTTGTGTCCAGGCAGGGCCACTGGACCACAGAGACACAGCTGTACCCCGTGCCCACTGCCCACCGCAATCTGCCTTCAGAGGGGTCGCTGGATGCAACAGACAAGGGCCGTTACCACCTTGACTTTCCACGGTGGGCCTGGGCCAGGCAGTCCGGGACCAGGCTGGAGGGGCTGGGCTGCACTTTCCCTGGGATTCCAAAAGGACCGACCCCAGACCCAGAGGAGAACACGCAATTGAACAGACCCACAAGGTCCCGTTGGTGACGGAGCCCAGTTCACCCTCCGGCACCTCTGCACTGAGCAGGACTGAGTCTTAGACCCTGCAGTCTCCACCCGCCGAGTGCCGTGTTGGTCTCAGATGTCCAACAACACCCGGACCAGTTGTCTTTATATGAAAGGCTTTAAACCTTATTCACACACACACACACACACACACACACACACACACACACACACACACACAATTAACAGAAAAGAATGAACGGAAGAGCCTCAGCATGCTCTGCTTCCCAGTCTGTCACATCTTCCTTCTCTCTTCAGGGCACGTACCTCTTCCAAACGCAGCCAATGCTGCAAATGTTACAGACAACCGTTTTCCCACCTCCCGAGTCTCCTCTCTCCGTGATGCCGCCCAGCTCCAGCTCCAGCCGTCACAGAAACCCTGGGCTGCTGTTCCCCATCCCCCTGCCCCATGGTCTCCGAGGCCAAGTCTCCATCATTCTTCTCCATGTGCCTCTAAAGCCGCTCTCTCCCCTTCTGCACGCAACACTCCACCCATCAGAACACCCTCTCTGGTGTCGAATTCTTCCTCCTCAATGGACACACGACTTCCCCCAAGTCATTTTCCGTTGGACTGAGCTGCCATTTCTCCTAAGGGTAGGCTGTCAGGACTCTCACCACCACCTCATACTGGATAGCGCACACCCTGACCTCTTCTCTCCACCTCCAAACCTTCGTGCGGCGAATCCAAAACTTCTGCCAACTCCGCCGTCAACATCTGAGCTCCTGGTGTGTTCAGGAGCCGCAGTCGTGAAGCTGGGTTGGCTCTTCCTCTCGACACCTCTCCTCCCCCTCTGCTTGCCCTCGCTCTCATGATTTACCTGCCTGGATGGGGTGCTCAGCCACTCACTCACCTCTGCCCCTCCACTGGAACTGCGCTGGACGCCTCTGTCAGGTGAATGTCACCTCCCTGGCCGGGCAACCAGACCCACACAAATCCGGTCCCTGATTTCCCACCAGCAGCGCCCTAAGTGACCCTCCACGCATGTCCTGGCCACTTTGGGCACCAAAGCCACTGTATTTCTCAAACACGAGCCCTGGAACGGAACCCCTGCGGGCTGTCTTCCCTCCATACTCAGCACTCCCCTCCTGTCACCCCCCACCTCCTGGCCCCCTGCCTCAGCCCCACCCCTTTCTCTTCCTTCAGATGATGGCCAAGCTCTGGGGGCTGAGCTCTGACCCCACCATCCCCCTAGGACAGGGCTTCCACAGTGTCCTCTCTCTGTCCTTCACACCAACACTGGCCACGCCCAGACTGAGCCTAGAGAGAGGATGAGAATTCTCAGACTATCTCCCAGAAGATGTCCACTTACGCTCTGCCTTCTCCTTCCCATTTCTACCAGATGACATTTCACCCATCCTTCCAGACGTGGCCCAATGCCTCCTCACCCAGGAAGGGGCTAGGAATTCGAGAGAACGTGGGGCCCCACTGAACTCCCAAACCAGCCCAGGCCTCTCAAGTCCTCTCTGATGCGCACAGACAGAACCCCTTCATCTTCTAAGCTGAAGCTGCTAAAACTATCAAGTCTCTACAATGACCAGGCCACTTACAACAGGGATTTTACTGGACCTCCGAAGAGCAGAGGTTTCTAAACACAAAGGAAGTTAACAGCACTTATCTTAGGCCACAGTAAAAATTCTTGACATTTCCCATCTTCATCATGAAGTTATAATTCCACAAATCCCCTCAAATAATTTTACTTCCAACAAACATGGACAACTTGCTTCTTGAAGATAATTTACATTTCTAAATATCAATAATAACTATAATTGGGAATGGATCCAAGTCCCCCATATGAAGGCGAAGAATAAAACCATCAAACGCAATGAGGCATGGAGATTCCGACCTTGTATAATGCCTTCCCCTTGGGTGTGAGTAGGATGTGCTATTCCGTGACCCTCCCCAGGGACAGCATCTTGAAATGATGTTGCCCTGGCAACACCTTGACTGCAGCCTTGTGGGACCCTGGCCAGTTGACCCTACTAAGCCATGTCCAGACTCATGACCCAAGAAATCTGTGAGATGGTAAATGGGTGTTGTGTTAAGCTGCAAAGTTTGCAGAAATCTGCTCTGTAGAAATAGAAAACAAATTGTCAGGGACTGAATGTCTGTGTACCCCCCAAATCCATATGGTGAAGCCCCAACCCTCAACGTGGTGGCATTTGGAGGCAGGACCTTCAGGAGCTGATTAGGGTTAGATTAGGTTGTGAAGGTGGGGCCCCCATGATGGGATGGTGGCCTTATAGGAAGAGAAGGAGAGAGAGATCTCTCTCTCCACGTGTACACACCATGGAAAGGCCACATGAGGACACAGAGAAGTGAGCAGTCTACAAGCCAAGAAGAGGGCCCTCCCCAGAACCTGACCATGGCAGCATCCTGATTGCAGACTTTCAGCCTCCAGAACTGCAAGAAAATACATTTCTGTTTAATTGGCCCAGTCTATGATAATTTTTTAAATTTAATATTTATTTTATATTGGGGTATAGTTGATTTACAATGTTGTGTTAGTTTCAGGTATACTGCAAAGTGATTCAGTTATAATATACACATGTCCATTCTTTTTCAGATTTTTTTCCCATATATGTTATTATAGAATATCGATAGCGCTCCCTGTGCTTTACAGTAGGTCCTTGTTGATTATCTATTTTATATATAGTAGTATGTGTATATTAATTACAAACTCCTAATTTATACCTCTCCCACCTTTCCCCTCTGGTAACCATAAGTTTGTTTTCAATATCTATAAGTCTGTTTCTGTTGTGTAAATAAGTTCATTTGTATCATTTTTTTAAGATTCCACATGTAAGTGATATCATATGATATTTGTCTTTCTCTATCAGACTTATTTCACTCAGTACGACAATCTCCAGGTCCATCCATGTTTCTGCAAATGGCATTATTTCTACGATATTTTGTTACTGCAGCCTAAGCTTACTAATACACTAACACATCCAGAGTGGGATGCTGGATTTTTGTTCCTAAATATCCCCTCTCCCTCCACGTCTGCTCTCAGGCAGAGCGGACTTCTCTGCCAGCACCAGCTGTAACAAGGGAGACTACATTAGAGGGGAGGAGACTTTCAAAGACCAGATGCTGGGCTCCTCCTCCCTGAGGGTGCCTGCTCCCATCCCCATGGCAACCAGGGGAGGGGACCATATCCCTGCTCTGAAAAGACAGGGACTTAGCTTGAACTGCTGTTTGCTCAATCCTAGCAACAAGGCAGGACAATGGCATGTTCTGCCATCTCAGTAATTCTGCAGGCTTACTTTGTACCACTCCTGTGAGGAACGGGGTCCTGCATCCAGTGAAATTATATCTCAAGTACCCTCTGCCCTGTTTAATTTGCCAGGATTGTTATTCAAAGTCTGCAGTTTACAAAGACATTGAAGAGTGTCAGAGAAGAGGAACAGACAATTCAGTAGTTGTGAAAGAAAAACCAAAAAGAACAGGAAAGGCATGATGCTGCCCAGAGAGGAGGGTTAACTTTCCCAGCACCTGTGAGTTGCTGTGAGGACGCCAACTGGCTCTTTTCTCCACTTCCCCACCCAGCCTACAAAGACGCAAGAGATAAAATTAGAAATGAGAAAGAGCTTTCCTGCTGCTGAGAGCAATGAGAGGGGATAAGAGACTGCGGGGAAGTAACAGCATCTTTACCGCAGAAGTCCTTGCCTTTGATTGGTGCTGCCCCTGTACTCCGAGGCCCGGAATAAATCAGTCCTTTAAATCTTGTCTCTGAGATTGAAAAGTTCTTTCACTGCCTAAAATCAGGAACTTTCTTCAGATCTTCCAATCTGGTTCAAAGGCAAATGGTAATGCAACATTTCGGGGAGTGAAGCAACTGCTTCCAGAATGCAGACTTGAAAGCCAATTAAGTTATTTCACAAAATACATGGCAGGCTGCCCCACAGCTACAGTGGTGCTCGGTTACCACTCAACAGCCAGCGCTCACGTGTCTGGAGAAAGACCTGCTGTTGCAATAAGGGCACAGACAGTACTCTGAGCTGATCAGAATGAAAGACGCCGGTGGGTCCCCACCTTCCAAACCTTCTTGGGTTGCGGGCCTGCGCTACGTGGGCCTCATGGAGTAGATGATGCTCCTACTTTATCCCACCTCCCTTTTCTTCTCTTTCAACCTGGTTTTCTTTGTCTGGGTCTCCCTGGAGCCACATGGCCAGGTTCCATCAGGCGTGCAGGCCCTCAGCCTCCTGAGTCCATCTTGGCTCCCGTCTGGGAAAGAGACACCTCTGCAGCCTTCCCATCCCACCCATGCCTGTGCCTCCTTCCCTCAGCACATTCCTGCTCCCAACCGTTTGCTTCCGGCCCGTGGTCCCAACTTTCTCTGCATATCAGTGCATCAGACTCAGAACATCCACAGGGAAAGCCACTCTCCTCAAAGGACCTTCTCCTCGATAGAAAAAGAACCCTACAGCTTTCATTTGCTTTTCATACAGTAGCAAAGCTATAAATCGATGACAAAGTTGCCCCATGAAAGAAAAAAAAGTAAAATCATATAAATGTTATAAATAACTCATGAGTCAAAAGAAAATCAGAGCTGAGATACACGCCGCCTGTTCTACTGCAATGTGTATTTCCTTGATGCAAATTAGCTCACGTACGCTGGGTACCAAACTCATGTGCCCCGGCTCTGCCCTGTAAGACGTAGGCTTCTCCAGAGCTGTTTACTCTGAAATTAGGGTAGTTTCTAGACCCGCCACTGGATTTTGTTATTTGATGAGTAATGTCGCACATATATTATTATGCTTTTAAAAATAAGTTGATTTTAAAATGTTTTAAAATAATTGGTTTCCTTTGTAATCCTGTATATTTTATTTCATGCATTTAAAAACCTCATTCTGAGAGGGACCCCAAAGACCTCACCAGACTGCTCTACCAGAAGGTAGGAACCCTTGATTTAGAAGTCCTTGGTTCAGTGCAGATCTTTGAGTGGCGAATTCCCCTTTTTTGTTTATCTGTTTACTTCGCCTCATGCTTGAAAAGTAGTTTTGCTGGATACACAATCCTAGGTGGACAGTTTCTTCTCTCAAGAGCTTGAAGATATTATTCTACTTTCTGGTTTCCACTGTCGCCATCAAGAAGTTGGCTGTCGTTAAACTGCTGTTCCTTGAGGGGTGTTGCTCACTCTTTAAAGACTTTTAAGATTGTCTCCTTGCCCTTGGTGTCCTGAAGTTTCTGCATGATATGTCTATGTGTGCATTTCTTTTTCTTTATCCTCTTTGAGATGGACTGTGCTTCTGAATCTGTAAATTTATATTTTTCATTAGTTCTGGAAATTTTTAGCCAGTACTTCTTCAAATATTTTCTCTCCTACATTCTCTCTGTCGGGGACCCCAATAGCCACATGCTGATCCTTCGTACTTCATCCTCCAAATCCCTTAGTTCTTCTTTCACATCGTCCACACCCATGCCACTCAGTATTTCATTCCGAATAATTTCTTCAGGTGTATTTTCCAGATGACTAATTTTCCCTGTTAATCAGCTGTTGAACATTTGCATTTGTTTAGAAAAATTCAATGGTTATATTTTAGGTATTTATAAGTTCTATTTTTACCCTTCCCCAAATACAGCTATTTGTTTCAGATAGTTTCTTGTTGCATGCTCATCTTTAGGATTCTGCCCATAATTACTTTAACTGGTTCACGTTCAGAGGTTCTAGAGTCCAAGGGGGTAGTGAAAGGAAGGAGTCTGTCCTTCACTGTTTCTGTTGACCCCCACTCACTGCAGCTGACTTTCTTTGATGCCTGCATTCTTGGAAGTCTTTTGTTGTGAATACAGCACTTGATCTTCATCAGTGAGGTTCTATGGACCCAAAATGGAGGAATTTTTCCCAATAGAGTTGTACTTCTGCCAGTAACCAGGGAGCACCCAGGATTCATTAACACTATGGTCTCCAGGGACCTCATGGCACAGCGTGGAGACCTCAGGATGAGCCCTCCTGGCCAGTCTCGCTGTGCAGAGGGCATCCAGGCTCAGAGCAACCTCCCTGCAGCCATGCACTGCTCTGACCGCTCCCTGCTCCCTGGACTCCAGCCACCTGCCATCGTGTGCGGCGTGTGTGTGCGCGTGTGTGTGTGTGTGTGTGTGTGTGTATTTGCAGATGAGGTGGGGGGCCTCGGAGACCTGCAGTGCCTAAAGGAGCATGTCCTTTGTCCAAAACCAAGGCATAGGCAGATCGGTGTCTGGTGAGTCCCACTTCCTGGTCCATAGACAGTGGTCCTTCCACTGTGTCCTCACTGGTGGAAAGAGTGAGGGAGCTCCTGGAGTCTCTCCTATAAGGGCACTAATCCCATTCATGCGGACTCCACCCTCATGACCTAATCCCCTCGCAAAGGCTCTACTCCAAATACCATCACACTGGGGACTAGGATTTGACGTGCGAATTTTAGGGGGACACAAACATTCAATCTACAGCATCCAGGATGTCACAGGTGATTTTCTAATGTATAATATAAATTACAAATATTAGTATAATTTTATATTGGTTTATATTACTTTAATTTTTTTTTTTTTTTTTGAGGTACGCGGGCCTCTCACTGTTGTGGCCACTCCCGTTGCGGAGCACAGGCTCCGGACGCGCAGGCTCAGCAGCCATGGCTCACGGGCCTAGCCGCTCTGCGGCAAGTGGGACCTTCCTGGACCGGGGCATGAACCCATGTCCCCTGCATCGGCAGGCAGACTCTCAACTACTGCGCCACCAGGGAAGCCTTATTACTTTAATTTTATATTAATTTATACTAGTAATATAAATTACTAATGTGGTATGCAAAATATAAATTACTATAATTGATTCCCTCTCAAATCCAAAAACTAAATGTACTTATTAACACTAAGAAATTGGGAAAGTGGCCAAACAGCTACAGGCAAATTCTTCACAAACTTCAAAGCACAGAGATTTCCAACACTATTTAATATTTCTCTGAGCACAGAGGGAGAAAACAAAGAAACTTTCCAAATTTTTTTTACAAATGTCAGCATAACAATTACAAACCTGTAAAATATCAAAAGAGTAGAAAATAGACCAATTTTACTTATAAACAGAGAAACATAAATTTTAAAATAAAATGGTAGAAAATAGAATTTAGCAGTGCATTTAGAAGGATAAATAACAAGACAAGGGGTTCATGTCAGGAATGAAAAGATGGTTCACTAAGAGGAAATGTAGTAATAAAATTAATCATTAATATGATAAAAGTGAAAAATATGGTAATTTAGTAGATGTAGAAGAGCCATTTGATAAAATTCAATCTCCATTTTTTACCAAAAAAAGTTCTTCATTTAATAAGATAAAGATGCCCACAATCATCACTTATATTTAAAATTCTTCTGAAAATACTAGTGTGGTGTGCAGACTTGTGAGAGGCTCCCAAAGACCTCCACCCTTGGTGTACCGTTCTACAGAATCCCCTCCCCTTGAGGATGGGAGGGGCCGTGAACCTGATGGATTTCGATTTCTATTTCGATCTCCATCGGGCTGAGGTTACGCTTTGTGACAAGGGTGAAAGGATTTTGCAGCCTTACCTGGGTTCCAAATCAATTAGAGTTAACTCCCTTGAGTTAATCCAAGGGAGTTTCTCCTGGGTGGGCCTGACCTCATCAAGCAAGCCCTGTGGGTCTCGGCCCTTCCTGAGTCAAAGATTTGAAGCACGTGGGAGATTCTGCACTGGCCTTGCAGAGTGCGCTGCCCTGTCGTGTTGTGGGAGGGCTTCTCCAGCCCACAGCTTGCAAGAAAACCACGAGAACGAGTTCTGCCAACACCCTAGGGAGTGTGGAAGCGGATCTTTCCCTGGTCAGGCCACCAGACGAGGCTGCATCCAGCCTCACCTTGATTTTAGCCTTCAGACCCCGAGCGGGGACCCAGCCCAAATGCTCCAGACTCCTGACCCATGGAAACTGTGAGATAATGAATCTGTGCTGTTTTAAGCCTCTATGCTTGTGGTAATTTGCTCTATAGCAACAGAAAACTAATATAAGTATTGGAAAGGGGGGCAAAATTACTACTACTTGAAAACGATACACTTATCGAGCTAGAAAACCCAAGGGAATTGATAGAAAAGAAAAGAAAAAGAAACCATAAGAGGATTTAGCAAATCATCTGGTTAGAAAATTAACATATGAAGAAAGTATATTACTATCAATACTCACATTTATTGAGCACTAACTGTATACCAGACACTTACCAAGGTTTTACACTTTACCTCTTTGTATCCTGACAACCCTGAAAGGCATGTGTGATCTTTGTGCCCTACTGCACAGATGAGAAAAGTAAAGTACCAAGAGGTTAAGTGACTCACCCCATTATAATGTCAGGATATAAACTCATGAACTACAGAAAAAATAGCTTTCCCATAGGCATGTAAGAAAAGCCCGGTTAGAAAAGAGGATAAAATTAAGGAAAGATTATTCCATTTGTAACAGCAAGCAAAAAGGTAGACTGTGTTAGAATAAACAGACTAACATGAAATGAACAAAAGCACTATCAAGAAAATCTCAAACATCTACTGAAATCATAAAATACTTCATTATTAGATGGAAAAAGATTCATTTCTTTAAATAGAAGGATGAAGCAATACATAAATCCCATGCAATTCTCATTCACATACTAAAAAGGAGAAAAGAAAACCTATCCAATCAAAAGTGTTGGGACAACTGATTAGACACTTGGAAAGAAATAAAGCTTAATCTTTACCTCACTTTTTACACCAAAAAAAATTCCAGAGGAACCAAGAAGTAAAACATAAATCAAAACATGAACACCCTAGAAGAACATGGCAGAATCTTAAAAGAATCTTTAGAAAAGAAGTCAGCCTTTTGAGGCACGACACAGAATCAAGGGTCCTAATAGAAAAGATGAATGAATTAAATATTTGTTTTTAAAAAGCACCTGCATGTGATGAACAGAATCTTGGTTCTCGGTCCTAGGGCCTCCCTGTATAAGAAATACGAGGCTCTGACGTGTGACGTGGTAGCCTCTGGACAGAGTGGGCAGAGTGCCGTCCCCACCCAATGTTGGCCTTGGCCATGGGAGGTGGGGGTGGCCGCCAACCCAAGGCACCCCGGGGGTATCACGTGTTGCCCCTCGCCCTCCTGCCTCCTGGCCCACAGAAGGACACAGCCCCATCAGCCTGGGCCCCAGAATGGACACATGGCACAGACCTAAACCCAACCAGGAGCCTCCAGCCCAAAGTGTGGGCCCCAGTGACCTGCAAACCCAGAGGAGAAAATAAAGGTAGGCTACTGGCAACTATTGACTTTTGGGTGCTTCTTTATGTATGTAGTCGTGGCAAGAGCCAATGAACATATATTTATGTTTAAAAAAAACCATAAAATCAGAGACCAACTGCACGTGGGAATAATATTTATAATACGCACAATAAACAAAGGGGTGATCGTCTCAGTTCACAAAGAATTCATATACATTAATAAGTAAAAGGAACCACTCAAGAGAAAAAAATGGCTAAGGATTCGGAATAGGAAGTTCACATTTTTAATGGACAATAAGCATATAAAGGGATGCTTAAACCTACTCCAATTTTTAAAAAGCAAGCCAAAAGAGAAATATTTTTATCAATCAGACTGTCAATGTGTTTTGGTGGAGTTAGATAAAAACCCAGTGGTGGCAAGGGGCCGGGGGGAAGGTTCCTCTCGAACATTATGGGTGTTGGTATAAATTGAGGCAGCCTGCCTTGGGGGCAAGTTCATAAACCTCTCAAATTAGAAACTGCACATACTCATATACTCAGTGATGGGAGTTTAGCCTACGATGTGCTACCAGAGGTACACCACACTGTTTACTGCAAAAAGCTGTAACCAGTGGGTAATAATAAAGGGCTAGTTAAATAAACTTTGATATTTACATATAACGTGAATATACGCATTATGACATTTGAGGTAGATCTGTTTGTGCTGTTGTGGAACGGTCTCAAAGTTAAATAACTGACAAGACACAGCCTGGTGTGCAGAAAATGAATCCCATTTGTGTAAACAGAAAGGAACGGGTGCTGGTGCATACAGAAACGTTTCTCTGGAAGGAAATACAAGAAACTTAATGATGGGAAACTAGATTGGGAAGGGGGCAAAAGGATGCTGGCTTTTATGTGTGTAGCCTTCAGTAATACTGATCTTTAATCCCTGTGTGTATTATGTGATGAATATTTTAAACTAAGCATACACTTTGAGCCTGTAATTCCTCTTCTAAGAATTCCAGATATTAATCAAAGTGTTATTTATCATTTTGAAAATGGGGAACAACCTGGGTTTTTGGCAAGAGGGAACTGCTTATCTTTCAGGTGCTTCCCAATTGCTGCTGTTGAGTCTCGTTATGGAAAAATATTTAGGGCCATTCGGAAAAGTTCACACTACATAAAAGAAAAAGAAGAAAAGGAAAAGCAGGCTACCCAATGGTTGGGAGGGGGGATAACTTCCCTTCTATAAGTAAATAAATACAAATGCCGACACGCAAAAACACAAAGAAACTAGCACGGAACCCGAAGATGCCTCTGATTATCTCCCGAGAGTGGGATTTTAACACCCTCCGTGAAACCTTCTATTTCCCATGTTTTATACAGAAGACAGAAAGCACTTTATTGAGACTCAGGCTAACATGGCTGGTTCTGCCTTCTCAGGGGGCGGGGGCATACCCAAGAAACTGGGAGATAACCCCCTGCCATGCCCCCTTCCCCAGGTGGGACAGGTGGGTGGGGCTAGAGTCCAGCGCTTGCACTGTTGGGCCCTTTGCTTCACAACAGACATCAACGGACTCTGCAGACTTACGGCTGCAGAGCTCAATAAAGGGGGCAAGAAACCAGAACTCCAGCTCTTGGCTGGGGGTCCGACACTGACCCACAAGTGTGTGTGGGGAGCAGGAAGGCCTGGTCTCCCCAGAGATGTGCCAGCCAGGTGGCCATGGGCAGTTCCATGTGGGTTGCCCCTCTGTGATGAAGAATGATAAAAAGTTTAAGACATAAACGTGACTCTCAAAGATGGATCCCAACCAGCACCCAAATGTATGCAGGACCCTCCTGACCCCCTACTTTCTCTCAGCCCAAGTGGGAAAGAAAGCACAACACAAAGTGGGCAGTTACATCTCCCAGTCTGGAAAAGAATATTATATAAACCATTTACAAATCATGTTGATTCTCTTCTCTTTGCACAACAATAAAAACAATGTATTTGTTGATACAGAACATTAATTCCATTAAAATCGCATTACGTGTAATGAAAAGCTATCAGAGTATAATTATGCAAGCGAATTCACAGATACACATCAACTTTTAAATCCACTGGAACGACAACAGGAAGTGAGCCTGTCTGATAGACAAATTGCTCCTTCATTTCCAGATGATTATGAATAAAGACCACTGCACTAATGTTAGAAACCACACGCTGTTTATGCAAACTCCAAAATCTAGGACTGTGCCTTCAAGGTGCCTTTGCCTGGGTTTCCCAGGGCTGTTCTGCTCTCAGAGCCTGAGGCTGTGCTCCTGAATCCTGAGTCTTCTGAGTCAATCCCACCCCAAAGCACGCTTCCTTCTTGGAATTCCTGCCCTTGGAGCCAGGGGGCTGGGCCCTGAAGGACCCCCGGAATTCCTGGACATTCACGGTTGTCCCTCGGAAGGCCCTCTGTTGCCCAGACCCGCAGGCTGCCCGCCCACTCACCCCACCTGGGCCGGATGTCCCCCCCAGGTGCCCCCCTCTCTGGCCCTCTGCCCTCACACCAGCCCTGGCCTTCCTCGTTGCCCAGGCCACCCCAGAGACCTGGGTGCCAAAAGAGTCTCCTGTCCTGGAACTTGGTGAGGTCCTGGGAGGAGGACAGGGGAGGAAGGGGCATGGGGACTTGATTCCTGCAAGAGGCCACCAGGAGTGCTCCTTACTCCGCTTCCATGGGTGTGTGAGGACCACCCCCACTGATGACCGTCCAGCTGAAGTCACTCTCACTGGGACCCTGGGATCCCACTGAGGCCCCTGGTCCTCATTCATGGCCCGTGTCCACCCACAGGTTAGACGCTTCTAGGACCCCACACAGAGGCTGGGGGACTGGATAGCTGTGCTGTGCTGGTGCCATGTAGGGAAGGTGCTGGACAGATGCAGTGACCTCCCCAGGAGCGGGCAGCAGGGCTGGCACCCCATAAGAGCCATTTCCATCCCCACTGCTACTGCCCCTTCCGGCGACTGGCCCTGAGTCCGCCTCCAGAACTCTCACGTCTGGTCAGCAGTGGCCTTGGGGTTGCCAAGTCCAGGGAATCCCCTTCAATCCTCATGGTCCCACTCCCACCTTTCCAGAACACCCTCCTGCTTTGGCTGCCCCCATCAGACCCCCGCAGCCACCTCTTAATAGGGGCTCCCTCACCCCTCCCCTCTCCTCCTCCCACCTGCACACACCATCTTTCCTGGGAGAGCTCGCTTTCTCCTGCCCTTTGCATCTAAACCCCTTCTCCTGGCCTCTCTTCCTTGAGGGCCTCCTGGAAAGTGCTGGAGCGGGTCTGACTCAGTGTGGCCCATGGCCCTATTGCACCCCCGCACCCAATGGAGACATCCCTGCCCCGCCAGAGGTCCACCGTGCACACAGGTGTGCAGGTCAGAAACCCAGACTTACCCGCTTCCCTCCCTCCCCCACCTCACTCTCAAATCCCATCCAAGGCACGTACATCCTACTGTCCAACCCACACTGGAGCCCGCTCCCAGCTCCACCCACACCTGCTATCTGGTTGTCTCTTCTCACCTTGAAACCATACCCTGTACCTCGCACACTTGAGGCCCATGAGGGAGAAACAAAACAATTCACCCAGACCTCCAAGCTTGTTTGGCAGCAACCTTGGATACGGGAACAATCCGAATGAGCATCGCGCAGGCGCGTTGAGGGACCAGAGTGCTCGACAGCGAACATTAGAAGCAGAGGCTGAACCACAGCCCCGCCCCCGCCATGTAACACAGAGAACCCCTGGAATTCACCACTACGACCCATGAAGAGACATGAAGGACAGTCGTGCATGTGCAGGGTGCTCCCCAAACTTCCCCTCACCTTCCACCCATGGTTTCCGAGTTCCTCCCCGCCCCCTCCCCATGTCAGCGTCAACAGTCAGTGTCACCCTAGGAAGCTCATGGGGACACAGAGCTGCTCATCGCCTCCTGTCTCCCTGCAGGGCCGCCTGCAATAAAGCCTGTTCTCTCTGCAGAAGACGCCTGCCTGGTATCTGGCCTTCCCTGGACAACGAGCCCACCTGTGGTTCCAATTGTACCCACGGCGACAGCCCTCCAGCGGGTCTCCCTGCTCCACTCCTGGCAGCACCTCTAACCTTTGTTCCACGGGGAAGAATCATCTTAAATGCAAATCCAACCAAGCCACTCTCCCCAACTCTTCCTGTCAGTGGCTTTCTTCTGCCCTCAGGGTAAGTCCCAAAGCTTCAGGCTCAGAGGGTCCCTGCCCACCTGTCCTGCCTCCTCCAGGCCCCTCCACCATGGTGAGTCCCTCTGTCTTCCCTCCCCTGAGCATCTAATCACCCGGAGTGCGGAGCCCCCTGGGGACCCCGGCACTGGGACATCAGCACCCACACTCCCATCGACGGGCCGGCCTTCCTGCCGCAGCAGGTGCTGGGGACAGACGGCACGTCTTCCATAAATGGTCAGTCCCCACGCTGACCGGGGGCCTGGTCTCCCAGTGCGCATACAAGTGGTGTGTCCTGAAGGCTCGGTATTTGTTTTTCTCTTTCTGACTTACTTCATTCTGCATGACAGACTCTAGATCCATCCACCTCACTACAAATAACTCAATTTCATTTCTTTTTATGGCTGAGTAATAGCCCATGGTATATATGAGCCACATCTTCTTTATCCATTCATCTGTCGATGGACACTTAGGTTGCTTCCGTGTCCTGGCTATTGTAAATAGAGCTGCAATGAACACTGGTACATGTCTCTTTTTGAATTATGGTTTTCTCAAAGTAGATAAGGTTTTAACACAATTATGCTATCTGTCCATCACTCTATCATACTTCTCATTCTTTGTTAATATAATCTGGGATTTTAGATCTAAACTGTAGTTATATTTTTATGTTATATTCAATGTCTTTTGATAATAACTTTTTCCACAGGTTCAGTGATAACTAGTTTCAATCTCCACGTTAGTCCCACGGTCACCAACCCCAGCTGCTGACACTCTAGTTCAAATTGTTGAAACCATTTTTCTCCCAATGAGGCTTGACGACCTGGAGGCCACCAAGGCATCACGCTGCCTGAAGAATCTTTTCACATGCTTACTGAACACACACAAGTCCACTTCTGTGAAATGCCTGCTGAAGCGTTTTGTCCATTTTTCTATTGAGTTTTGTGTCTTCTTTCTATTTATTTGTGGGAGTTCATTACACAAAGTCACAATCAGTTATGTGTATTGCAAATATCTTCTTCCACTTGTCTTTTTACTTTCCTTATGTCTTTCAATTAAAAAAAAACCTTTAATTTAAAGGTAGTTATATCTTTCAAACATTTTTTCAGTTTTGGCATTTTTGTGTCTTGTTTGAAAAAACAATTCTGTGATGGAAAAGCATTGTCTTGCAGTTTTCATATTATTCTAAAAGTTTTAGCATCTAGCCCTTGAAACTACCTGAAACTGATTACCCCATATAGATAACCAGTCATTCCAGTACCATTAACAGTGGACTGCCTCCCTGCTGTGCCTGACTGGCCAGAGCAATCTCCACCAGACAGCACAGCCTCACATCTGTTTCAAGGTTAGGTTTTACCTACTGATGGGTCTACTCTTGTACCTAAGCTTAATTTCTCTAATTTTAGAATGAGTCTTGCTTGATACCTGCTATCATAAATCCCCCAAACTTCTTCAGGAATCTCTTGACTTCTCTTGGCCAATAGTTCTTTCACATAACTTTATAATTAGGTTGTTAAATCCCAGCTCCCCCCGACCCCTCCACACACACAAAAGATCCTGTTGGGAATTGTAATGGACTAAATTGAATTATAAATTGAATCTAATTTGGAAAAAAAAATCATCTTCACATACTGAGTCTGCCTAGCTCTATAAATATGGTATATTTCTCCATTTATTTAGGTCTTCTTTAATGTCCATCAATAAAGTTTTATAACTTTCTGCATACAAGTTTCAGACATCTTTTGTTAGGTGTATTTCTAAGCTTCCTTATATTTGTGCTATTGTAAATGATACCCTTCTAAAAATTACATTTCTTGTCTGTTGCTGAAGCATAAAGACAGAACTGGATTTTGGTATATTAATCTTCTAGCTAACTGCCTTGCTAAACTCTTTTTCTAATACTGTAGTTTATGAGTGTTCTGACTTTAAAGGGAATACCTAGGAATTTGTCCATTGTATCTGAACTGTCACATGGACATGCTTTTATCAACTTTTTAATCTCTTCTGTATCTGTAATTACATCCTCCTTTTCATTCACAGTAGTGGTTATTTGTGTCTTCTTATTTTTGTTCTTGCTCATTCATACCATATTTGTCTATTTTGTTAAGACTTTTTACAGAACCACCTTTTGGCCTTGTAGATACTCTTTATTGTAGCTTTGTTTTCTATTTCATTAATTTCTGTTCTGAACTTTGCTTTCTTTGAATTTGTTCTCTAAGTTAACTTGAGCACTCAGTTCATCCATTTCCAGTCTTTATTCTTTCTAAGTACTTAAGGTTATTAATTTTCATTACAATTTCTTCTTTGACTAATGAGTTATTAAAATGTTTTTTAAATTTCCAAATATGTTGGCACCACTTATCTTTTAATTATTGATTTCTAACTTTATTATGGTCAGAAAATGTGATCTCTTTGGATCTATCAATAATTGTTATGTGTTGAAATTTCCTTCCTTTCATGGCAAGATTGGTCAATTTCTCTCTCCAGTTTGATATATTTTCCTTTATAGACTTTGCAGTTATTTTATTAAAGTATATAAGCATAGAATTGTATATGCCTGGTATATATGTAATGGCCCTCTCCCTAACAATGCTTTTTAACTTAAAGTCTATTTTGTTTGATATTCAAATAGCTCTGCCAACATTCTTTGGGTTAATATCAGGATAGCTTATTTTTTTTTTTATAACCTTTTACTTTCAACCTTTCCACTTCTGTGTGTTGAAGGTATGTCTCTTGAAGGCACATGTAACTGAGTTTTGATTTTCAATCTGATCTGACAATGTATGTCTTTTAACAAGTAAGTTTACTCTGTTTACATGTATAGAGATTATTGAAATATTTGGATTTGTTTCTGTCTTTTAAAAATATTATTTGCCTCACTTTTTGTATATTTTTCATCTCCTCTCTTGTCTTTTATTTTGGGTTGAAATTTTTCTTATTTCATTTATTTATTTCTACCAATTTAGAATTTAGAGTCTATTTTTTTTTCTTTTAGTGATTTCACCCTGAAATTTTACCACTCATATTTAACAAGGTCTAAAATTAAACAACAAATGAACTCTCCTTTCCAGTTTCTGGAAGCCATGTTTTCTTCCAGGTTAGTGAGGATACTGAATTCCTGAAATTCTCATCTGAACACTACAACTCTATGTTTTGATTCTTCTAGATTCTGCTCTTTTCCCTGTTCTGCAATATATTCACAGACCACATTGTTGGATCTTTTCTCTTTACTTATTTATTAACAAGATGAAAGATAAATGAACTCGTTATGAGTACACTGACTTGGTCCTGCTTTTTGTTTACTCATCTGGTAGCATAGCCCCTTCTTGGATCTATTATCTCAACGTAGGTTTATGTCCATAACGCCTAGCGAATTATGAGCTTATGAAAGGGATTTACCTGATGGAGCAGATTATTTTCAAGTGATAGTTTCAAGAAACTGTTTCTCTGGATTTTTGATCCAAAGCCCTACACAAGAATCAACAACTTCCAAAATATTAATACACTGTGACCAGGGTTCACCAATCACAGCCCCTCATACAGTACTTTGCTTACATACTATCTCTTACCCTCTTCCTGCCAAACTTTGTCACAGCTTTTAAAACTCTGCCTACACTTCCTAAAACAATGAAGGCCCCAGGACATGTGGAAGCGGGATAGAGAGCACTTGGCTGGCTTCACAGCATAGAACCATAAGGACAACAGACTTTCACAATGATTATCTCACCAAGCATCAAGTGTGAGGTGCACATTGTTCCTCTTCTTACAGACAGAGAAACCAAGTCTCCAAGATGTGAAATAACCTGTTCGAGGAAACAGATCTAGCAAACTGTAAAGTCAACCCTGAGAAGCCTAACCAATTTCATGGAACAGTCAACAATGAGGAGCCACAAAGCTGTACCACAGAAGTGATTCCACACTGAAGTAAGACTGTTTTAAGTTTCCAGGCCTACCTGTAATCATCTGAGCAAAGAAAAGCAACTTTCATGTAGGTAAAATATATAAGTAGTATATATTCTCTAGCAGATATAACTCAGGGCTATTTTCCATATAAATTGTCTCAAATCAAGATTTGATTCTAACTGCTCTAATTCTAAAAAGAAGAGTCATGAACAGGAGTAAAAAGACCCCTGCATTCACTGCTTCTGCAACTGCATTTTCTGCAAAACTCTGCAGTTCTATTTTTAACATTTGATTACAGCATCAACAGAGCTATATTCCATAAAAGCAATTATATTTTGCTCAGCAAAAAATCAGAACAGAATAATATGTGGCATACTAACAACTGTCAGAATAGAAGCAATTTAGAACATTTTGGGATAATGATTGGGATCATTTTTCAGGATTTAGAGCGAACACATTTTAACGGCATGCTACCATGGGGTCTACTGCAATGCTTAAGTTATGCACTACACAAACCAAAAATGCACAGAGAGCCCAGTATTTTATCAGAACATTAATAACAGCGCTCAAGAAACCTCAGCTTTTATCACACACTTCCTACTCACCAGCTCTCTCCATGTATAAAAAGCAGCATTTAACTTCAAGTACCTTCCTTTTCTTTAAGGGCTTTCTCTAAAGGTCTATCAAGTAGTGAAGTGGAATTGCTCAACTAACACAGGAAAGGCAAATAGGTGGCAACCCCCTCCCATGACTGAGTGAGACCATGCTTATCTGTCGCAGCACTGCTCCTGGCCGAAGGTACACGTGACCTCAGGATCCTCCCCGACACTGTATTCCAGGCACCGTAACTCAGAGCTCGTGTTGGTATTTTTGGCATGGCCAAAAAATAATTTAAAAAAAATTTTTTTAATCAAAGAGGAAAACATAGAACTAAAAAAACAATATCCAAAATCAGTAACTCAAAAGAAGGGTTTGAGATCGAATTAGACACAACAGGAGACAGGACTAGTCAACTAGAAGACAGTTCAATTAAAACAAATACCCAAACTAAAACAGAAAGAGAAAAATAATTAAAAAGAGTATCAGATAGAAGTAGGACATAATGCAAGGCCTAACGTGTGTGATTCAAGTCCCAGAAAGAGAAAAAGAGAATAGGGTGGAAGAGAGGAGGGCCGAGAATTTTCCAAAACAATTAAAATATCAAATCACAAATTATTCAAGGAGCTTTGCAAAGCCAAGCTGGCTTATTACAAAGAGAGAGAGAGAGAGAGAGAGAGAGAGAGAGAGAGAGAGGTTACATAAAGAGAAAATCTGAAAAGCAGTAAAGCGTGGATTTAGACCACACACGCGCTACCTTCAAAGAAGTAACAAAAAGACTGAAAGTCAATATCTAACAGAAATGATGAAACCACCTTTAAAGTCCTGAAAGAAAATAATTGCCAACCTGGAATTCTATAACCAAGAAAACATCATTCAAAAATTGAAGATGAAATTAAGACTTCTTCAGACAATCAAAGCAGAATTTGTGACAGCAAACCTGCACTAGGAAAAGCAAAAGGAAAATGATCCAGAGGGAAGCCCAGATACGCAGGAAGGAATAAAGACTGATGAAAGGGATGAATGAATACTGACTGCAACCAAACTTTGGAAGCTCTGAAAGAGACAGAGAGATGGTACTGATTTAGCAGAATTGAGAACAAGGGATCCCAGAGCAGCAGCAGCGGAGAAAACAGAACAACCTGTGTACACCTGAGAACCCCCAGAAGGTTCAGGCACAGGCCTCACCGAGCACCTCTGGCACTGGGGCTGAACTGATGCAGACAGTTCCAGGGGTCTGGGGGCTGGTCAAGGAAATAGACTAAAAGAAACAGTAACACACAACAAGCTTTACTTTATCAGGTGGCACCTGGCTGCATGAGAGGCGAAGTCCCTCGGCATGACCCCATTCAGGGGCTTAAGGCCAGGGGACACCATCCAGAAGGGAGGAGAGTGAGGCTGGAGGTAGAGGAGTGTTGGAGAGGGGCTTGCACCTTCAGCCGGTGTCACTCAGCAGCACAGTGGGGAGTCTCTGGGTCAGAGAGGTCCAAAGGGCAGCTGCGGCTTGGGGTCTTATAACCATAAGGCCTGATCTTATCAATGGCCAGCAGAAGCTGGGGGAGGTTTTGCAGAGTATGCAAAGCAGGAAGGTTCTAAATGCTTAAAAAAAAAAAAAAGGAAAAGAAAAAAAATCTGCTTATTCAGGTTATTGTGTAAAATAACTGGATGTGGGGATTTCCCTGGTGGCGCAGTGGTTAAGAATCTACCTGCCAATGCAGGGGACACAGGTTCGAGCCCTGGTCCGGGAAGATACCACATGCTGCGGAGCAACTAAGCCCGTGTGCCACAGCTACTGAGCCTGCACTCTAGAGCCCGCTTGCCACAATTACCGAAGCCCGTGCGCCTAGAACCTGTGCTCCACAAGAGAAGCCATCGCAATGAGAAGCCCGCGCACCACAATGAAGAGTAGCCCCCACTCGCCACAACTAGAGAAAGCCTGCGTGCAGCGACGAAGACCCAACATAGCCAAAAATAAATAAATAAAATAAATAAATTTATTAAAAAAAATAAATAACTGGATGTGTAAAAATTTGAGCTTGGAACCAGCAAGCTTTCAACTTAACAGGTCTCAACCCACAGTGAAGAAATAAATAACCTAGGGCCCAATGCACAGAGGCCATCTTTGGCCATTTATGTAACCATTGAGAAGGGGGGTCGCTGAAATAAGAAAGGAAAATTGGGCAAACCACTTGAAAAAATTTAAATCCCTAGATTCCCCTCCCTTTACTCCACCAGAATTCTAGAGGTTTCTTCCATGAAAAGGCTAAAACAAAAGATCTGTGGTGTCGGGGCTGAGCACCTCCAATTCACATGGTAGCAGAGTGAGCCAAGAGAAGGCATGTTGAGGCCATGCCCTCTGCCACTGCAGCATCTTATTAGATGAAACACAGGATGTGCTCCATGACAATGAGGCTGCAGAGCCAGAATGAGGAAGACTTGAGATCCAGAAAAATGGGCAAATAGGATTCCAAATTTCACAGCAAAGGGAGCGTCCAGGATGACCACTGTGCAGCAGGCTTAGAGAGTCATCAACCCAGGAGAAAAGAGTGAAGAATCTGGGAAGAAAAACGGAACAGAGAGATTATCTGCTGGAACTGACCTTGTGCAAAACTGTACTGAGAGGCTATGGCAAGAGAACGATTAAGAAAATGAAAAAGCAAGGCAAGTATCAACTTCAGGAAAACAAAAAGTTAGTTAGGCAACAATCGTAATACACTACACAGCTTTGCTGTGAATAATATTTGCATATGCATGGTAATGTAAACCCAAACACTGACTTAACTAAATTTGTAATACACCCACTCTGGAGGGTGAGGAAAGGGAAGCAGAGGGGACAGTGAGGTAAAAAGCTAAAAATCTTCACTGCCATAATGATGCCTAAACTGATGAATTGAAGAGAGCAGGATCTGCATCCCATGTAGAAATGTGGAGATGTGATGTCCAGAAAAAAACCTAAAAATCAAAAGTAATTGTCTCAGGGCAGGTTAGGGCAAGGAACTGCTGGGCTTTCCTATTGTTATTTGAGTTTTAAAACTATGTCCTTATTTTATTAGGCAACATAAAAATTAATTTTAAAAAGAGATAGACATGAATATTTTTCTTTTTAGTAATATAAAACTTGAATTTTTAATTTCAAACTGCAAGTAATACCAGCATCTCTAATGCCTGTGAGAAAACAACTGATGCTTTTACTTCTTTTTTTAATTTGAAAGCGTTTTAATTTGAAAACTATCCTGTTATGCCAAAACTCCAAAATCTCCCCATTTTTCATGGTACCATGGGGAAAAACAATCTGATGTTTCTACCCACAAAACACCAAAGAGATTAAGATCAGTTAATTTCTTCAATGATTATTTCATGATCAATGGACTCTAAGTACTGGACAGCAGCCAACATCATTCCAGATGCTGATGGTGGAGCCCCAGAAAATAACTCAAAATGAGGACCCACCAGCTGAACGGCCCTGAGCAAGTGACTGCTCACCCAGGGTAAGGACCCCACGGACCTTCTCTCCTGCCTCTCAAGGGGTTTTAACCACCCTGAGAGGGGATGCTGGGGCCGAGCTAACGTCCTTGAATTATAGAGAGAAAAGAAGTTAAATTCTTGGATCTGAAATGAGGGGAAAGCAGAGTATAATGCAGGAGTTTAGGGTGGGTAAAGCTGGCAAGTTTGTATATTAAATGAGGGAAGAATAAGAAAGATCTCTGGTGGCCATAAGGCCGAAGAACTCTAGAGGGCAATCATGTTGAGAGCTGCAGGCTCTTGGCTGTGCAAGGAAAATCCCCCACCTACCACCTTCTCCCCTACAAAGTCATTAGTACATTTGTTTTTGGATGCTTCAGAAAAGATGCTTTTGTAGGGCTAGACTGGGGTGGAGGGAAGGTGACAAGGACTCACAAAGGTTTTGAGTGTCAGATTTGGATAAGACAGGGCAGTGCCGAGACAGCCCCTGAGGGTAGGGATTTGGGACAATGGAGCCCGTAACCTGCAGAAATTAGAAGAAAGTTTGGGGAGGGCTTGGGACATCTTGGCCAAAAGAACTGATACAGGTGCCAGCCAATTATACCAGATCTTGCGAGGGGCGGGGGGAGCTGGAAGGAATCTGAGGTACATAATCAAATGAAAAATTCTGTGGTAGATGAGAGGGTTTCAGACTGTTTTCCACAGAAGACTATCAGTAGTTTCTCAAGGCACGCATATAAATCAATGAGGTCTGAAAACATGACATAGTATATATATCCCTCTCACAAAGAGTCACAAGGTACATCAGCACAACAAATACATAATATACATAATAATACACAGTGCAGGAAACAGTTCAACCCTGAATAACTGGGCCTTCTCCAAAGGTGACCTTGGAATCTTTTTTAATTCAAAATACACATTTAACATTGTGCATAACCAGTCTTGCACTGCACACATTATATAGGGAATGCTGGCATAGGAAATTATAGTGGGAATTCAGAGAGAGATAAGGTAAAGTGTTTTTTCTTTTCAAAATTGAAAACCCTTTCTCTGACTATATAAATAACATACACTCATGTTGCTAAATTTAGATAATATGAAAAAGCATACAGAGGAAAAAACAGAATTTACCCATACTACCACACACAGAGATAAACCAATGGCAATATGTAAGCATATTTATACCTCAACTTGTTTCTATTCACAAAGTTCATTTGATTTTTTTTTTATAAAGACTTTGCTCAGAGTACACAGTTTTTCATTTAGAAATATATTGTGGACATCTATGGACACCAATCCTCCAACGATGGGCTGTTTCATTCTTCTCATTCTACTGCACATTCTATTTCTAACATCAAGCCCACCAGACAACATATTTCCAAATATCTCTGATGATGACTACACCTTTATTAATAGTTTTAAATCCTCTTTATTCTGTTTAGAATTATTTTTGTACTGCATTCAGTTTGATCTTATAATGATAGCCCTACTTTCTTTTTCCTGTCCCTTGTGAGATAATACCTCTTCATAGATGCTTTGGTCTATTATTTTAAGCATGTTTTTGGTCAATAGCATCTATCTGAATTTTGCTTTTTGTCCCAATCCAAAGCACTGTCTTTTACTAGGGGAATTTAAGCAACTTGTATTTATTGGGATAGCTGACAATCTGATGTTTCCCTTTGCTATCTTATTTTTATGCTTGTTTATTATTATTATTATTATTTTTTTTTTTTTTTTGCGGTACGCGGGCCTCTCACTGTTGTGGCCTCTCCCGTTGTGGAGCACAGGCTCTGGACGTGCAGGCTCAGCGGCCATGGCTCATGGGCCCAGCCGCTCCGCGGCATGCGGGGCCTTCCCTGACTGGGGCACGAACCCGTGTCCCCTGCATCGGCAGGCAGACTGTCAACACTGCGCCACCAGGGAAACCCTTGTTTATTATTTTTTTATCTTTTGTTTTTCTAACTTTCCTGTCTTTTGCTATTTTGGCCAACTTTTCTATTTGTTTGTTATTTCCTTTTTCTAGTCATTTGAAAATTACACATTTCTTTTCTATTCAAAATTTTAAATACCTACTTGAAAATACATACCTAGAACATGTATATCAATGGCACATATACTTATAGGCTCTATGCAAGATGGCAAGATTTTCTACTCCACCTGACCTCCCAGATTTTACTGAACAACCACAACTATTCAAACTTAATTTTATATTTTATTTGTTTAATTGCTTACTGCTGCAGTGTTCGTACCAATGTTTCTCATCTTTTGACATCTTTTTATTGATAACTTCTTTTTTCATTTGGCTTATGCATGTCAAGTAATTTCTTCTTTCAAGAATGGAATGCAGAGACTATGAATCTATTGTATTTCCAAAGATAACTATTATTTGCCCATTTATGTGAATAAGCTTAGAAATTTTGCATATAGAAAGCCTACAGCAACCTAGCTTAATACTCTTATTCCTTCTAAAACATATAAATGTTGCCGCATCACCTCCTAGCATTGGGTTTTTGTTTTTTTTAATTATTATTATTTATTTTATTTTATTTATTGAACTATAGTTGATTTATAACGCTGTGTTAATTACTGCTGTACTGGGTTTTGAGGGTTAGAACCTAGTATCAATGTGATTCTCTTTCCTGTGAAAGTGGACTGTTTTTTCTTATCTCATGCTTATCTTATGTTTTTTTAATCACTGATTCAGAAAAAATCAAAACTGAAATACCTACTATCTGTCCACCCAGTGTCTGGCATCTACTCTCCATGTCCCTTAGCTTTTCTCTCCCAACTCCCCCATCTTTATCCCAAAGGGATCCTCCTCTGCTCTAACTCACTCATCCAGGTCTGCTCATGGGAACATTTTCATGTCCTGTCTGCAGACACGGCATTTTACGCCCTTCTTCTGCAATGTGACTTCCTTTTAGATCTTGCTGAGGTCATGAGTCGGAGCTGGTATGAAATTTCCTTCCACATCTGTTTCACTGTGTGCCACTGACCCCAGAGGCTTCCTGACATTAGTACATGATATGCCCTAAATACTAATACTTGCTTCAAAACACCCTGCGTCTGAGCACCAAGCAGTCGGGGTGATTCCAGGAGGAGAGGCCACGCCTGTCACACAGAAGCACAGGAGAACCATGCCGTCAGGACCAGCCCCAGGGCTCTGGCAGCTGCTGCCCTGGGAGCGAGCAGCCGGGGAGGCGGAAGAAACCTGTGGACGTACAGCGCCCGGGAGGGACGGCAGGATGGACCCTCACACTGCAGTGGGGCTTTGTTTCTTGTTCTTTGACCCTGTGTGATTCATCTGGTTACACTGAAAGCAAACTCGACTTTCCTGCTGTACTATTCCAAGTATCTCTATGTCTCTATAAACACTCTGTGTGATATTAACTGTGGTTCTTCCCATGTTTCCATTCTTTCCAGGCCTAAATCATTATCCCGCAGCTACTTTGAAATAAATGTGAGCAAAGCACTTTCCCTACCCCCAAGTCATGAGACTCCCAGGGTCGGGGGCTGGGGATGGAAAGGCAGACTACCTGAGTCCTGACCTTCAGACTGTCTAACTGGGGGTTCCTGAGATGGGGCCCAATCGATCTGTTTCTCTGGCTGCTGTAACCAATCACCACAAACCTAGAGGCAGAAAACACACAAGCGAATCACTGCACCATTCTGGAGGCGTGAAGTCCAAAACGGGGCAGTGGGGCCGCCTGCCTTCCAGAGGCTGCAGGGGAGAATCCGCGCTCGGTTCGTCCAGCTTCGGGGGCCACCCGCTCCCACCTCTGCTCCCATCCTCACCCCCCTCCCTCTTTCCCCTCTAAGGACCCTTGTGATGACACTGCCCCCCCACCCCGATACTCCAGGATAAACCTCCCCGTTTCAAAATCCATAACTTACTCGCGTCTGCAGAGCTTCTTCTGCCAGGTCAGGTAACACACTCACAGGTTCTAGGGGTCAGGACAGGACACCATGGGGGTAGGTGCGTCATTCTGCTCACACACCCAGGGATCTGAACGCTTCACAAGAACCAACAGAACACAGAGCGAGAAGCACCACACTGTCATTGGAACCTGTTCTTTCAGGACACTCTCTGAGCCCTCTTCACCTTAAAAGTGCAAAACTGACACCATGGGCTTCCCTGGTGGCGCAGTGGTTGAGAGTCCGCCTGCCGATTCAGGGCACATGGGTTCGTGCCCCGGTCCAGGAAGATCCCACATGCCGCGGAGCGGCTGGGCCCGTGAGCCATGGCCGCTGAGCCTGCGCGTCCGGAGCCCGTGCTCCGCAACGGGAGAGGCCACAGCAGTGAGAGGCCCGTGAACCACAAAAAAAAAAAAAAAAAAAAACTGACACCATGATGAAGAAACTGATCATAATATAAGCAGAATACTCCCTGGCTATTTATTAAGGTAAAATACAGCAATATGCACCTAACCTACTTATTATAAGAATTAACTTTTAAGTGAGATATCAAATGAGACAAAAGACATCTTAAGAGTCAGTGGAAGATGCAAACTATTACATATAGGATGGATACACAACAAGGTCCTACTGTATAGCACAGGGGACTATATTCAAGATCCTGGGATAAACTATAATGGAAAAGAATATTATATATATGTGTATATATGTGTATAACTGAGTCACTTTGCTGTACAGCAGAAAATATACTTCAATTTTAAAAATTTAAAAAAAAAAGAGTCAGTGGAGTAAAATAATAATCAAACCAAAAACCTGGGCTGTGATGTTTGTAGGGTCACTAGAAGTCCTTTCCACAACGAAATCAAGACGAGCCCCCGTGGTGAGCCCTGCACATTCCTTCTCAGGGCTTTCACACTAAGCTTTAGACAGCTGGACTCTCATACACTCAGAAAATATACTTCCATTTTCACTTTTTCATTTCTCTTAAGCTTTTTTACCAAAAGGAAAAAAGTGAAATTTCTGAACTGTTAAACATGTTATTAGGAAACAGAATTTTAAATAGCCAGGTTCTCAGTCCATGCCCATATTCCAAATGTGTCACTATTTATTATAAACAGCACATAGAATTGACAGATTTTACAACGTGGGAGTTTCCTGGGCTGCCATTCACCAGCTGATATAAAAGTCAGTATAATGAAAATGTCAAGAAACAGCATCACATTTAGAAACCATGAAACACAAAAATGGAGCTGTCAGTCATCCTGAACGCTCGCCAAATAAGAAGTTTTAAAGAGAGTCATGGGTCATCAGAACCACATGCCACAACTTCCACTGCACAGAGATGCAACAGGATTATGAAAAGAATCGAAGATTTGTCAGGTGGCTGGTCACACCAGCTCACATCAAATTTGCTCTCAACGGGCACGCCCGGATCTATTTTCACGTTAACTGCCAAAACAATCGTCTCCTCTCCCCTGTGCTTGCTCTGTTAAGGTTTACTTTTTGGATCTGGGTTCCTATGTTAAATCTGGGACTTTATATTTGTATGTAGACTCTATATCACATTTAACCCATTAAAAATGTCAACTTCGTTGGTTTCAGCCCTTCCTCCCCTCTGTCCTGATTCTGACAAGAACTGGTGGGAGGGACAAAGCAGTTTGTGGTTGAAACCGACAGACAGCAATGATCTGAAACTGTATTTCCTGAGAAGTAAGCAAGGAATCAGCTACATAATGCCAACAGGACTCGGCAATACCCAAGCCCAGCCCAGATGAGGGCACCTCCATGACCGGGGCTGAGGGGTGAGGGAAGGAGACCCAATGAAAAGAGCCAGAATGAGGGGGTCACGCACATCAGCCAGGCTGCGTGAGGCGCTCATGCATGATGTAAGGCCAGAACATCCACCTACACAAACTCTCAAGTCCTACTTAGCTCATACTTCCTCTGGCTCATGGACCCCAACCACCATGGACACACTGTCTCTGAGGAGAAATGGATTCCGAGGGAAAAGGCTGGGAAAGGAAGAGGTGGGAAAATGTTGACCACTCCAACGGGGCCCCAGGCTGGCTCAGGAGTTGGCGAGGAAGCCACAGAGATTCACAGAGATGGATGTGGCTCCCCAGGCCAAGGACGGGGCAGACGAACGTCAGGGCCAGCAACATGTCCCTCAGGTGCCCAGATCCAAGTGATGGTGAGGCCAACCAACTAGACCTCCAGATGACCTCGACAACACAGAACAGAGGGAGAAGCAGAGGGTGAGTTAGAGATCCTGATTCCATCTCCCCATTGACAGAAGGCTCCGTCCACCATGCACATCTCCATTCATATATCACCTGCTCAGGGAGAGGCCTTCACTGAGCCCCAGTCCAAAGCAGAGCCCTGGCCCTTATCTACTTCACTGCAGTTTTATCTCCTTCTCAGCACCTGTCACCATATGAAATGGTTTGCTTATTTATCACCTGTCTCCCTGCTCCAGAATGTAAGCCCACCAGGCAAAGACCTGGTCTGTCTTGTCCAACACTGCATCTCCAGCTCCCAGCACAGGGCCTGGCTCACAGAGCAGGCACTCAGATCATTGTGGATGCATGGATGGATGGATGGATGGATGGATGGATGGATGGATGGATGGAAGGGTGGATGGGTGAGTAGATGGATGGAAGGGTGGATGGATGGATGGATCAAAGGTGGATGGGTGGGTAGATGGATGGAAGGGTGGATGGGTGGGTAGATGGATGGAAGGGTGGATGGATGGATGGACGGATGGATGGATGGATGAAAAGTGGATGGGTGGGTAGATGGGTGGAAGGGTGGATGAATGGATGGATGAGTGGATGGATGGAAGGGTGGATGGGTGGGTAGATGGATGAAAGGGTGGATGGGTGGGTGGATGGATGGATGGGTGGATGGGTGGATGGGTGGGTGGATGGGTGGATGGGTGGATGGATGGATGGATGGATGGATGGATGGATGGATGGATGAGTGAATGGATGGAAGGGTGGATGGATGGATGGGTGGATGGATGGATGGGTGGATGGGTAGATGGATGGAAGGGTGGATGGGTAGATGGATAGATGGATGGATGGATGAAAGGGTGGATGGGTGGGTAGATGGATGGAAGGGTGATGGATGGATGGATGGGTGTGTGAGTAGATGTATGGGTGGATGGGTGGGTGGATGAGGGAGTGAGGGAGGAAGGAAGGATCACTCTGCACAACCGGGCCTGATCTGACCAGGCCTTAATGATCCTGGAGGTCATCACCTCCTGCAAGATAGCCAAGGACCCACTCTGAGTCTTGGGAAACAAAATGGGCAGTGTCTGATGACCCTGTGCTAGAGGCCACCAGGGCTGCCCTGTTCCTGGTCTTATTGGCACTGCTCCTAGGAGCTCCCACCCTCCCCAAGTCCTTCCAGTAACTCCCTTTTTGCTTGAATCACGCAGAGTTGGCTTCCTCTGCCCCCGAATATGCCCCGTTCCAGAAGCGCAAATTACAGCTGAGAGTTATGGGTGCTTATGATGTGCCCGAACTGTGCTTGTTTAATCTCCACAGGGATCTGAGGGGGGAGGGACTGTTATTATCTCAGGAGAAAAACACAGAGGTCTGAGTGGACAGGAGACTTACACTATGGCCACATGACTGGTAGCAGGGGAGCCAGCATGTGAACCCAGGCCATCGGCTCCAGGATCCGTGTTCCGGACCAGCACACAACTCTCCCTCCTGCTCAGCCACTCTGGTCCCTGCCGGCATGGCCTTATTGTGATGAAGCAGTCTTTCATAAGTAAAGAATTCCAAATAGCTCATTTTTTTAATGAATCTAAATGTTTACAAATCAGGTCTACTTGTGGGGTCACCTGTGGGTCATCCTGAATCTTTTACAACTGCTGGATGCAGCCTGGAATCATCCTCCTAACAGCATATTTCCATAACTTGCCCCAGAAAGATTGTACAGGCACACCTTTAACAAAAGTGTAACCCGCAAAGTAAAAGTTACTCTGTGGAACCCTTCCCCCAAATTTATATAATCTATACATAACCATTTTTGTTAAAATTATTTTTAGACCTAAGCAACAGTAAACTCATCAGTTTGATTATAATTTTATAATCCCTGGCATCTCCAGGAGCAGTGTATATGGAGCACAGCCTGAGGAAAATCAGTAAATAAATTAAAAAGCAAAATAAATCGTACAAGCTTATTTTCACAGGAAAAAAAATTATACTGCAATTTTTATAAGGGCAAGGAGTGGGAGGTGGAAGCAGAGATCAATCCATTTTCCTCTCACTCCAGGTCTGAGAATCCTCATTTTCTATTCGTCAAATTAATGAAATGAACACAGACCAGTCTGATTAGGAGGTCTGAAATAATGGGAGTACCGACGCATTTGCATTTTCTTTCAATGTGAACAGGCTATTCTGATAGTTAGAAAAACGATGACAAATTGAGGGAGACTTCATCCTTTGTTGCTCGGAAATGGCTCTCTGGCCATAATATACCGTATCATTGCCAAATGCACCTAGCTTCAAGAGAGGAGCAGGGTGGATGGTATTAAATATGAAATCAGTGACATGTTTTCTCAATGCGTCAACCCTAATTCTAAATTAAAGACTTCTGTCAACTCGAAATAACTCCTGTACATTCATTGCTGTTTATAACCGACATGGGAATTTTTTGCAATGAGAATAAAACCCACCTCCAGCCCTGAGCCCTGGCCCTCCCCCTGCACTTGACCAGCCACCCCATTCCTCCGTCTGTCCCCTGAGCACAACAACTGTGCCACGGCTCTCACACGGGTTTCCATTCTGAATTTCAGTTGCTCACCTGTCCTGCCTGGGATGCTCTGCCCCCAGGTCCCCTCTCCCCCAACGCCTCTTCACCACCCTGGTCTCTTCTTAAACCTCATTTGCCCCAGGAGGTTCTCCTGAAAAACTGCTCTAGTGTCATCGTCCTCGTCTGTACTTCCTTACACCTGGGTGAGGGGTCTCTGCCTGACCCTCTCCCCCTCAACCGTAAACTCCACTACAGCCAGGACCCCTAGTCCCCGGCACACACAGCAGGCCTCGGGGACAGCTGCTGACCAAGGCTGCAGGAGTCACCACAGCAAGGCCCCGTGCAAATGGGCTGGAAAGAGCACAGGGGGCCTGCTCCATCCCGGCCTCGCCCTCCCTGTCTCCTGCACTCCCAGCTGCCAGCCGCAGCACCCGCAGGCCCTCGATCCTCCTGCTGGGAGGAGCCCCCAGGCATCCCTGCGGGCCTGGACTCAGGCCACTCCACGGCTGGTCCAGCACTGACCTCCCGCCTCCTGCCTCCCACCCCCCACCCCGGCTATAAACCAGGCTCAGTCACGCCCCCAGCTCCCCAGGCCAGGCCCCCTGGGTGGTGGCACCTCGAGCCCTCCAACTGTTGGAACCCCCTGGCCCCAGCACTGGTGGCTGTGGCTGTGTCCTCCCCAACATCATCCTGGTGGGTGTCTCCCTCCCCCTGAGAACTGGGCCTTTGGGTGCATTTGCACAGCAGTGAGTGACCAGAATCTAATCATGAAATTAATTCCTGCCTTGGAAGGATCATAGCTGCCCCTTTCCCCTTTGATGCTCATTTCTTCTTTGAACTAATGATCAAAGATCTCCTCGGCCCTTAGAAGTCCTAAATGCCAGTGATCATGTACCCATGCTTCTCTCTTCAGACTGCTCATATTCATTCACATATCCACAGAGGCCAATTTATTTAATGGTATAAATCTTCTTCCCTGTCACATAGCTAAAAACGCATTCTTCCAATCAAGAGGAAATAATTCCCAGAAGGCTCCTTTTCTGACAATGTGGCTCCTGATAACTCGAGAGAGGGTTCCCCCATCACATGTTGGAAGGTGGACCCCACAGCCCAATCCCAGGAGGAGAAGCCTCCCGCAGTTTTCCTTCTTTTCCTTCTCTTCCACTGCTTGTCCCCCAGGGGGAGACCCCCGTGACACCCAAGGAAGTCTTCCACTGGAAAATCTGGGGACCCCTACACTGAAGGAGGTACTGCTCCATTCTGGCCCTGAGGCCCGTACATACTCCTTCCCTAAAGAGAACCCCCTTAACTTTTCATAAAGAATCAAAAAAGGTGATCCATTTACCTAACGACTCAGAGCCACCAGTCCTGTCACTGAAGCCCACCCCCGGCCGTATTTGTCATCCTAAGACTTACCACTACCAGGCATTATACTGTAGACTGCTTTGCTGGTCGGTTTAGACAGTGCGAGCAGCGGCCCCTGGAAAGAGATGCCTAGAGGACCTGCTGAAGGAACTGATGAACACGTTGGCTGCTATGGCTCCGCGAGCACGGCACTTCTCGTGTCTTGGTTTTAGGGATTCAAGAATCCCCTGCCGTCTTTCACGTCCATGGGCTTCCGTGACTGCAGAACCCAGCAACCCACTGGTGATCAGGGACGGGCCTGGTATTATCATGAAAGCTTTTAGAAAGACCCGTTTCCCCGACGCAGAGGTCTCCGTGGTCAACTGTTCCCTGGTTCTTCCCAAACAGGGCTCACATGAGATGCTGTATAATCACTGGGCATTTGTGTGATGAGAACCACATTCTGGCCTTTTATCCACATGCCTCCACCTGTTCAGCGCCCCATGTGAACCCACAGCTGTGCCACGGATCATAAATCAGGTTCAACGTCCCGAGAGGACCCCCAGGCTGTCAGTTACAGGCACCCAGATGCACAGAGACGCATCCACACGCTGCAAGTAAACACCTAAGAAGATAAGAGTCCTGCTTCAGTGGGCTCGACCTGAAGCATCAGTGACCAAAGTACTTCCGTAGCATTGCAAGGCCTCAAGTGGGACGAACCGTGTCTCACACCACAAAAAAGGCTTGTGTTGCACATGAACTTTTCACAGTGGGATTCTGGTATAAGATCAACACGACAGCACGGCAGACATGGGCCAGCTGTCACGAGACTCCAAGACTGGGTTTCTCAAAGTGGGAGTTCATGGCGTCCAGGGAATCTCAGATGTGACCAAGGTTGAGAAACTGCTCTCAACTCGGGGACACTTTTGTTTCCTGCTGCCACACTTTAGATGTGACCTGTGGCGTCAAGGGGACTGAACGGCTGGTTTTACTCTTCCCTACTTTCTCCCTATTTGCTCCTCCCTGTTTGAGAAATCTGCGTTTTCTCCTTTCAGAGACTTCCCCCCATTTTCCTTTTGAGGGGAGATGGCCTTTGACATTTGCGGAGATTATTTTACTTATTTGTTTAACGTAACCTGACTAGCAAGCCCATTCCTGAGTACGTACCCTAGAGAAATGGACACGTGATCACAGAAAAACTTGTACACTAACGTTTATAGCAACTCTATTCCTGATTGTCAAAAAAAAAAAGACTGGAAACAACCCAAATGTCTTTCCATGGATGAGCGGACAAACAGGTACATTCATACAATGGGATACTACTCAGTAAACCAAGAAAGGAACTATTTATACAGTAACAATCTGGATAAACCTCCAAGGCTCTATGCTGAGCAAATGAATCCAATCTCAAAAGCTTACATGCTGTATGAGTCCGTTTACATGACTGTCTGTGAAAGACAAAACTACAGGGATAAAGAGCAGATCAGTGGTTGCCAGCACCTAGGGGTTGGGGGAGGTTCGTCTATACAGGACAAGCACAAGGGTGTTTTCTGGGGTGATGGAACGATTCTGTATTCCAGCACATGTAAGATATGCATGTGTCAAAATTCAGGGAACTGTAATCCCCATGTGTTAAAATTCATTGAACTATACAGTCAATTTTACTGTATAGTAATTTAAGAATTAAAACTATTTTAAAAATCAAAGATACTTCTTCATGGAAAAAAAAAGATCACTGAACACAATCTTTTAAAAATAGTCTATGGAATCTAATTAAGCCAGGAGCCATAATCCACTAGTGTTGTATCTTCAAGCCAGCAAAACCGTGAACTCAGAGATCTGTAGCCCGTCTGCTCAACCGAAAGTTCCAGGGTGGGAGTGAACTTGCCAATTCCAAGTCCTCGAAGAGAGAGGAATAATGCAAATTTCAAGGGAGGACACCCCAGCTCCTCAAAAACCCACAGACGCAGCCAGACCCAGATTTGGGTACATCAACTTGGCACTCTCAGGAAAAAGCGAAAAGCACGTTGTCCCAAGGTAGTGCATCCTGGACGGTGCTTGGGGCAAGTTTCCGGTACTGCTCGTTTAATTTTTATGTTTGTCAATATCATCGTTTTCTTTCTTTCTTTTTTTTTTACATGATAAAAATTACCCAAGCCTTCAGAGCATCTTTATAGGATAGTTTTAGAAATTGTCCTTTGGTTCTGATCAAGCTACCTTACAGGAGGAGAGGAAGGGCAGACATAAAAATAAGGCGCTCACTCAGCTTCTTTCAAGATAATGTGGTTTTAAAAATACATATATGTGTTATAAAACACTTTGTTATTGATGAGGCAACCAATGTAGTAGACAGGACAATGGTGACAAAGCTAGATCCAGGCCCTGGGCTAAGAACACTCAGGTCCATGGAACCGGTCCAGCTGGTCATCTCACTCAGAGTGAGAGCATGTGAATTTCCCACCATTCCATGGGACAGGAGTTCAGATGCTGCAGGTCTCGCTATCTGTCATTTTCTGTTCATGCACAGGAATCACACTGTAAAACACCTGACCTTCACGTGGAGAAGAAACACGTCCCTGTTTGATTCACGTGTCACATACTCAAATCATCTTTTCTATGTCAGCAGTATTCCACGGGTCTTGTCTATGTGCGTCTGCATAGGCAGAGAACCACTGCGGTCATCGCGAGGAAGTGCGGGCAGATAGCCTCCCGGGGACAAGGACTTGGGGTCAGCAGCTTTTAAACTTTAAGAGAATTTTATTCTCCAGAGAAATTCCTATGCAGAATCCAATATTTAAAACATGTGTTTCGTTAGCAGAGATTTATTTTATAAGTTCAAATTTTAAATATTTATTATAGATTCAATCAAGAGAACACTGAGATTGGAAAATGGGATTATACAGGACAGCCAAAGTCACATCAGCCCAGGAAGATAATTGACTTCTAAGTTTAATTTTGGTTGCCCAGTATAGAGAAAATTTTGAAAACAGATCGGTTTTACTTGACAATATTAGGATACTCTTAAATTAAATGAATCCAGAAGTTAGAGTCAAAATACAAGGAAACAATGATTTCAACGCTGAATTGTTAAAATGAACCAGTGCATGGCTTATCCACTAGTTTAAGTAATAATTACTTGGTAGAAAATAGTTTTCAAACATATTTGTAACATTATGAGATGGATTTCCCATAATGTTATATTTTAAAACATATTACTTCAGTACAAACCGAATCTTTAGACAAAATTTCAGTCAAATTTACCTTGTTTTCCCTGCTGACTGTAAATCTTTCCAAGGACTCAGAAGGCTGGAAGGGAGTAAACTGACAGGATCTGGGGACCAGGCATATAAAAAACGTCACTAAAACCTTGTTTTAATCTTGAGTTGTCTTTCATATTCTGCTTCATTAACTGTCCCAAACTGAAGCCCAGGAAGATATCCCTGGCTTGTCCTGCAAGTTCTCAGCATTTCCAATCCATGCAAGAGGCCAGTGGGAAATCAGCTCATTGAAAGAAACTGGGGGCTCCTTCCAGTCCACGATGAGTTCTCAAAGCCTGACATCTGTGGGGGACTGTCAAACTTTCTTTCCTGAGCATGTAAGACAAAGGCCCAGATTTAAGAAAGAAGCCACAATTGCAGTGTTTTTGCAACTCACTGTAAAATATAAAAATTAAATAAGTCAATGTTAAAATTTCTAAAATAAACGGATTATTTGGATTCTAAGAGGAGATGAGGAACCAGTTCTAAACACAAAAATAAATCGATGTTGAAGGATGTCCTACAAACACAGTCTTCTGTATCAGGTGGCCTGTTTTAAGAGTAACTGAGCACTTTACATAACATTCCAGCTCTAATTTCTTTTATTATTCAAAATTCTGGAGCTAGACTTAGAGTTTGGATAATTAATAAGATCACCCCTTCCTCTTGCTCCTGATTATCACTTATCAGGGTCCTGTTTGCACTTCTCTTGCTGACTGTAATCATTTATTTGAACCAGTGACTCATCAGCTCTTCATTAGTGCCTGTAGGTTAGATAAAATGTGCTTGGATTTCCAAAATAAATGCAAATCACATTGGTGTTGGCAGCAAAGAGGTGAATTCCCAGAATATTTTCAAATAAGACAGTTCCCCCCAAGACCGTGGCTCTTGAGTGAGAAAAGTGGTGTCCTCCTGAGTGACCAAGAACTCACCCCCTGATCCAGCCCTGAACATCTACCCTAAAAACACTCCCGTGGCCACAACCACTGGGCGTCATCTTAGCCCCAGCCTCAGCATGCAGGAACATGTCAGTTACTTAAGTAGGAACAAGGAGTGAAAGTCAACAAGAATTCAACACAAAATTTAAAAGCCAGAGTCCCCTAGCTAGCAAGTCAAAAATACAGCTGCCAAGGCCCCGTCCTGGAGAGTCAAACTCAGAAGCTCTCAGAGCAGAGCTGGACACCGGGATCGGTACAGCCTTGAACACAGCAGACCTGGATCCAAACCCTGATCTGGCCTTGAGCGGCTGTGTAGACTTACACATCACAAGCTGAACTTGGTGTTTTCATCTTTGAAAAGGGAGACGACAGGAATTCCCTCGTGGTGCAGTGGTTAAGAATCCACCTGCCAATGCAGGGAACATGGATTTGATCCCTGGTCCAGGAAGATCCCACACGCTGCAGAGCAAATAAGCCCATGTGCCACAACTACTGAGCCTGCGCTCTAGAGCCCGCGAGCCACGACTACTGAGCCCCCATGCCGCAACTACTGAGCCCACATGCTCTAGGGCCCATGGGCTGCAACTACTGAGCCCACGTGCTGCAGCTACTGAAGCCTGTGCACCTAGAGCCCGTGCTCTGCAACAAGAGAAGCCACCACAATAGAAGCCCACGCACCACAACGAAGAGTAGCCCCCCTTGCTGCAACTAGAGAAAGCCTGCATGCAGCAACAAAGACCCAACGCAGCCAAAAAATAAATAAATAAGTAAATAAAGGGAAATGACAGCCCACAGCCCCATGGGCAGCAGTGAGATTACAGACGTAATGAAGAGGAGAGCCTCACACAGTCTCACGCCTACGATGGCCCCCCTTATAAAGATCACAGAGGCAACCCGCCTGCAGGGGAAGACGGAAGATTCAAATGCATTTCGTGAGATAGAGGAACAGGCCAAACAGCACCATGAGGAGGCAACCAGACACACCCAGAATGCGTGTCTACAGGTCAACTGACCTCTTTAATGAATTGCTGTCACCAAAATAAAAAATGGGGGACTTTATTTGAGGAAAGGGATTTAATGAGCCAGAGAAATAAGATACAAATAAGTAAGGGGGGACTGAAACCTAGGTTGAATGCTGTGAGGCTGGGTTACAGTTTGAAATATCAGTATGAACAAACTCAGTTTAGCTTAAGAGAGACAGACACAGACTGATAGACATAGATAAACACAGAAATACAGAAATGTTACATCTGGGTTAATATACTTACAGTCATCCCTCATCGTTTGCGGATTCCATATCTGCAAATTCACTCACCCCCTAAAATTTATTTGTAACCCCTAAATCAAGACTCAAGGTGCTTTCATAGCCACTTGCAGCCCCACACATGCACAGAGCATCAGATAATTTGAGTTGCCCGATGCACAAGGTCCCAGCTGAGGTTCCCAGATGAGGACAAACAAGGCTCTGCCTTTGTGTTTCAGCTCATGCTGTAAACAAGTGTCCTTTTCACCATCAACTTAGTGCCATGGTTTTTGCATTTTTTTGTGTTTTTTGTTGGTGATTTCACTGTTCAAAATAGCCCCCAAGCATAGTTCGGAAGGGCCATCTAGTGTCCTAAGTGCAAGAAGGCTGTGATGTGCCTTACAGAGAAAATGTGTGTGTCATTTAGGCCTGGGTCACAGTGCTGTGGGTTGTGAGTGCAATGTTAATCCTCCAGGTGCAACCCCATTGAACTAAATTTTATCTTCACCTTGAACACTTGAGAGCTAAAAAGACCATAACATGGGAGTAATAATGGGTCAAAATTTACAAAATAAAGTACTGTTTTGATGTGGGAGTTGATAAAAAAATGAGCCAACAATACATGTTAAATAAGATGCCTTTAAACAGAAACACACATAACACATGGTTATGTATTGATCGGTTGACAAAAATGTTGTGGCCATGGTCTCAGGAACCTAACCCTGAATTTCCCTCAGAAGCAATGGTTCAGAGTTTACCAATCCAGTGTCCAGGGCAGCTTTATAAAACAAAACTATCCCAAACACTGAGAACTGACTATACATTATTTCCTAGTTCTGTCCCCTAAGATGACCTAGAAGCAATGACACCTCATTAGTAACTAGCACCCAGACTGTGGTTTCTAATGTCCCTCTCCAAAAAAAGGATAAATGGCTGATAATAGGGCTGGGGCAGGGAAAATATAAGATGAGCCTGAAGCATCTTGTAGTGGTAGAAAATAAGGAAGTGCTAAAAATTAGGGCAGGGGGCAGTTGATGGGAAAACACTGTGTTAAAGAGACACAGGAGCCAAGTGGCTAAAGACAGAACAATTTGAGCAACAAAGTAAACAACCACAATATTGAATGAATTATAACATAAGAAATAAGATAAATATCCATGAGTCCATACTGATATCTCAAATGACTGAATAAATGCATTTACACAATGAATACATAAGTTTAATAAGTAAATATATTTATTCAGAAGCGACAAATCTTCCTTAAAGAAGAATTCCAAATAAAAATTGTAAAAGAAAGACAGGAACTAGGAAGTCACCACCAGAACTCCACAGTGATGATTGCTGAGGCCAAGATCCGCTCAAGAATGCTCGTCAGTGGTCGAAACTTTAAGGAGAAACAGGATATTTACATTGCCTCAAAGTATCTCCCCCAGAATATTTATTAATTACTGTGGTTTTAACATATGTCCACAAATTTCTTCACCAGGTCCTCCTGGAAGGACCTCTAGGAGGTGGAGCTTAACCTTCCCCCATCGAGTGTAGCCTGGATTTGGTAACTGGCTCCTAATGACTAGAGTTTGGGGAGGGGAAGGATGGTGACTCTGCAGTGGAGAAAACTGGCAGCCACCACCTTGACCAGGGGATCGAGGTTAACATCACCAGCAATAAGTCAGGTGTCGATAGCATCAAATGAGGCAATGAGAAGAGTACCTCACCTCTGTGGCATTTTTCCCTCAACCCATAACCCCATCCTGATAATGAGAAAACATCAGACAAACACACACTGAGGGACATTCTACAAAACACCTGACCAGTATCCTTCAAAAGTGTCAAGGTCATGAGAAACAAGGAAAGACTGAGGAAATATCCCAGATTAGAGGGGTCGAAAGAGACATGATGATTAAATGATGCATGTACCCAGGACTGGATCCTGGAATCAAAAAGGTCATCAGTGGGAAAACTAGTGAAATCCAAATAAAGTCTGTAGATTAGCTGATAGCAATGTTAATGTTTACTTTTCACCAATTTATCATGGTTTCGTGAGATAGTAACCTTGGGGACAGCTGGGTGAAGTGTTTGGGAACTCTGCCCTGATATACGAACAATTCTCCTTAGGGCAGCAAAGGTACGGTCCACCTTGGAGTTTGGTTCTATGGTGACTAAAAAGCACACAATCATTTGCCAAAAATGAGGTCGGCTGGTTTTCAGATTTTAGAATCTATTTATAGACAAGCACGAGAGCTGAAATACCATTCAAAGCAAAGGCCCGGGTGACAGCCGTTGGGAGGTAAAGGGACAGGTGAGGGAGACCGGACTTCCTCCCTCACCCAAGAGATCCTGTCCTAAGATATGCACCACGTTAGAGAAGTTTAAATTCACGATTTAAAGTCATAAAATCATCACGAGAAGAAATATAAATTATAAACAAGAGAAAACATGAGGTCAGAGCAGGGGGCCCAGAGACGGTTGAGGTCCATACATCCCTGTGGCCACCAGACATGTGAACAGGTAGTGAAAGTCAGACTGACCAGAGAAACACAGGTCAAGGATCATTTTACACTCATCTCACTGGGAACAATCTTTGAACTCTGACAATGCTCAGGGCTGGAGAGGGCATGGATCTGTAAGATCAAGACACAGGAGGATTGAGTGGGGAGCGAGGGAGAATGTAAACAGAGGGATTGCTCTGAGAAAGAGTTGAGCGTTACCTGCTAGCATTGACCATCCACACACCTTATGCCCAGGGTCTGACTCCTGGGTTTATAACCCAAAAAAAAAACTCTTGAACATGTGCACCAGAAAACCAGTATGAGAATGTTCACAACAGCAACCATCTGCAAACGGCTCAAACGTCCATCCATGGGGAGCAGGTGAATAAACCATGTGATGTTTTCATAGCACAGTCAAAATGCGTAATTACAGCACTCACACAACACGAAGGAACTTTAACAAAATACTATTAAGTGGAAAAAGGTTAGTCCCAGAAGATGAAAGACAGAGTGGTACTCTTTTTTTTTTTTTTTTTTTTAATTTATTTATTTTATTTATTTATTTTTGGCTGAGTTGGCTCTCCGTTGCTGCGCGCGGGCTTTCTCTAGTTGCTGTGAGCGGGGGCTACTCTTCACTGAGGTGCTCGGGCTTTTCATTGTGGTGGCTTCTCTTGCTGCGGAGCACGGGCTCCAGGCACGCGGGTTTCAGCAGTTGTGGCACACAGGCTTCATTAGTTGTGGCTCACGGGCTCTACAGCGCAGGCCCAGCAGCTGTGGCGCACAGGCCTAGCCGCTCCGCGGCACGTGGGATCCTCCCGGACCAGGGCCCGAACCCGCGTCCCCTGCACTGGCAGGCGGACTCCCAACCACTGCGCCACCAGGGAAGCCCGGTACTCTTTTTTTTTTTTTTTTTCTTTTTGCGGTATGCGGGCCTCTCACTGTTGTGGCCTCTCCCGTTGCGGAGCACAGGCTCCGGATGCGCAGGCCCAGCGGCCATGGCTCACGGGCCCAGCCGCTCCGCGGCATATGGGATCCTCCCAGACCGGGGCACGAACCCGTATCCCCTGCATCGGCAGGCGGACTCTCAACCACTGCGCCACCAGGGAGGCCCCCGGTACTCTTTTTAAAAAGGTAAAAACAACCAAAGTAAAAACATACTTTTCAGCATATATAGATACAATAAGATTATATAAAAAGGAAAGTGAGGGAATTAGATAATATTCAGGCGGTGGGTTAACCTGAGTGGGGAGAAGCAGGGGGTTAAATGAGTCCTATTGTGAAGGACCCATTTTGACTGCAGTGGTGGGTTTTATAAGTACTTCTTATGTTTCTAAAAATAATAACGAATTTAATAAGGTTGGCCATGCATGCAATGGTGAAAGAGTATGTATGAATAAAAGGATTAGGGTTGGACCCATGTTGTCTGCTTGAAGTCCACTTTATTTTAAAAAATAATATATCAGAAAGAGCAATGTAAGCATACGATTTACATTCATGCAGGCAACAAGCAAAGGAACTAAAACCTGACCCTGAGAACCAGAAGTAGGACTGGGGCTGCAAGAATAAGGCGAGAAACTTTGACTTCCCATTTTATGCTCTTCAGTATTTAGGATGCCACCGTAGTGCTTTTAAATCATCGTAAATATATCTAATCCCTTACATGTGGAAGACTCTAAGGGCGTGGCTATGCCCTTGGTGGCAGAGTCCTTGGACCAGTCAATGCCCAGAGGATGCAAGTTCCCCAGGCTTCACACACCGCTGCTCTAACACCGCAAAACCCAAGGAGCACGAGATGAAGGCCAACTGTTGATAAGAATTAAAAACAAATAAAATTCACGAATGTTGATCTGGCACTTAGGTCTGTCTTGAGCCACAAGAACCTTAGTGCACATATCCTTTCAAATTTCCAGATTTTACAAAACGTCCTGATTGAGTGAGATGTCAACCGGAAGCAGCTACCCTGCCCCGTGAGAGGGTCAACGGGAGTTGGTGCAAAATGACCAAAGTGAGCTCTGCCACCTAATTCTACCTGAGGCCTCAGTTACCATCTGCCCTGCCTTCCCCACAGGACATTACGAACAGGGTCAAAGGAGACAAAGATGCTGACAGCCATGTGGATAGCAGAGCAGGACAGGCTGGGGGCTGGAGGTCTGACATCACGGGGTCAGCGGGCTGGTGTCTCCTGAGGCCTCTCCCCTTGCCTTGCAGACGGCTGTCCTCTCCATGTCCTCAGATGGTCTCCCTCTGTATGTGTGTCCTAATCTCTTCTTCTCTTAAGGACACCAGTCAGATTAGATTAAGGATGACTAATGATCTCATTCTTCCTTAATTATCTCTTTAAAGACCCTATCTGGAAATTCAGTCCTGTTCTGAATGTATGGGGTGTTATGCTTTCAACATATGAACTTTACAGGGATACAATTCAGCCCATAACACTGTATAAATGCTGTATGACTGTGATTTTTATGATTTCATGTGTGATAACTATACCAGCAAGTTGAGACACATATACGTTCGTGTGTGTGTATCTATGTCTGCACACACACATAAAACATTCTCTTCCTACCTCCCCACAGAAATTAATTTCTAAGGTTCTGTTTCATGCCACATAATACTGACCTTGAACCCAACAGATTTCCAAGGAATTTTTACCTTGCAGACAGTTTGGATTTGTGGCTATAACACCCCTTAAAAGCCATTGTTCTCATTTCTGTTGGTGTGTCTAATTCCCTGAGAAGGTATCATAACACTATGGGATTATTTTATGCCACAATTTTTTTATTGTGGTAAAATTTACACACAGTGAAATTCACAGACCACAAGAATACAATTATGTATAAGGTCTGACAAATACATACACCCTGTAACTAACATCCCAATCAAGATAAGAGCATTTCTGCCTCCCCGGAAAGTTCTCCTGTGCCCTTCCCAGTTTTACCCTCATAGGCAACCACTGTTGCTGGGATTTCTACCACCATTGATGAGCTTTGCCTGTTTTTGAACTTCCTACAATGAAATCATAAAACACTCTAGTTCTTAAAAACTGATTTCTGAACACACCTTCCCCCACTGCATTAAATAATTGTTACAGCTGTGACGTAATTTCCTTTTCTTGTTTTAACACCTGGTGCAGCTAACATGCATGTCACTTTGCACAGAGTACTAAATGTACTGAAAACACTTTTATTCTGCCTACAACAGAATAATATTATGCATTAATCAGAAAATTTTCTGAAGTAACCTCAAGTTAATGTTTCATCTATATAATCATACCACCACTTTCTAACATTAACATGTTGAAAAAGATCACCCCCAAGTTTCCAAGTCTGACTGGAGAAAACTACAAAACTGGGACGACTGGTGTCACCATAAATATCCAGTTTCCAAAAAGTAACTCAGCTGCCATTTTTCACATCCCTGTTCCTCAGCCACATCAAGTCACCCAGGCCTGTCACTATGGGGCAGGGTGGCCCTGTACACAAGGGCTCTCCCTGCCTGTTCCCCTCCACCATCCTCAGAGCCCCCATCACTGCTCCCCACCCGCCGTCTTCCTGAATCCCACACCCCTCTCCTCCAGGGTCTGCTCCATCCCTTCCCACGTCCCTCAGCCTCTCTGCTGCGCCCTTCCACCAACAGCACACAGACCGTCTCCCCATCCTAAAACCTAACCTTCCCCTGGTTCCTCAAATAATTAAACACAGGATTAACACAGGACCCAGCAACTCCACTCCTAGGTATACACCCAAGGGCAGTGGAAGCAGGGTCTTGAAACCCATGTCCCTTGCAGCATTATCCATAATAGCTGAACTGTGGATGCATCCCAAGTGTCCATCAACGGATAAATGGATAAACAAAATGTGGTCTATCCATACAACAGAATATTATTCAGCCTTAAAAAGGAAGGGAACACTGACACCTGCTACAGCATGGATGAATCTTAAGGACATTATCCCGAGTGAGATAAGCAAGACACAAAAGGACAAACATTAAATGAGTCCACTTATATGAGGTCCCTAGAACAGCCAAATTCAAAGAGACAGAAAGTAAAACGGTAGTTGCCGGGGGCTGGGGGGAGGGGAGAATGGAGAGTTAGTGTTTAACAGGTGCAGAGTGTCTGTTTGGGACGATGAAAAGAGTGCTGTGTGGACAAGCTGGTGGCCCACACTAAGTGACTCATAACCCAACTGCCCAAGCCAACGGACCATTCTCAGAAACCAGTAGAATTTCATGCTGTTTAGCAAGTTCCACAGCTGCAAACCCACTGCTGCCTGGGCTCTTCCCCGCGATCCCCGAGAGACAGTTGTGTGTGGGTGTGTGGGTGTGAACACACTTTATAAATAAGGCTGGGCACGCATTTATGAATACACACGTGTGTATCCCATGCTCGCACAGCTGTTTGTGGGCCATCTGCTCCCACTGCCAGGCACCGTGCTGGTCAGTGTTCACAAGAGACCCTCTCACCGAATCCCCCAAATCATCCTGTGTTGCTTCCTGACTCTTTGCCACCATCTCCAGTGATTCTTCCTTGCTTTCCTTCCTGGCAGTGTCACATGATGGTCCCTCGGGGTCCTGTCCCTCGCTATCTTCCCAGGAGAGCAGGGGAGCTCAGGCACCCTCTTGGCCCCCTGCTCTTTCTGTGGCAATGGCTCCGAGGCTTCCTCTCCAGCCTGGGCCTCTGCTGAGCTCCGGACACTCCCAACATGTGCTCATCCCACTTACACATGGATCCCCCGCCGACTCTCAAACTCGACACAGACAACAGCAACACCATTCCCTCACCAACATCTGTGTTCCTCGTTCTAAAAACCTCTCGTCTCGCAGTTGTTCATTTGACTCAAAATCTCAGTGGTTTATAGGAATAACAATCCATTTCCCACCTCCCGATCAGTCCCCGGGGATTGCAGTGGCTCAGGTTCACACTGTCCTCCCTCTAGGACGAGGCTGGGGAAGTGGCCACTCCTGCCACGTGGTTCATCACGAACCGAGGACAAGAGAGGGTGAGCCAGGCGCTGGGTCCTGGGGCTGCCGCTCAGAAAGGATGGAGCCTCATCCTCGGGGACTGGCCACCCTTACCCCTCTGGGAAGAGCCCTCAGCTCCCTCAGGCACAAGATGCTCTGCATTTTGTCCACAGTGAAGCCTCCAGCACATCTATGGGAAGACAGGACCCAGCCAGAAGTCCCTAGGTCAGATCATTTTTGCCTCGAATTCCATTCATTCACTCGTATTTATTGAGAACCAAGCAGCAGTGTTCAAGGGGCCAGGGACACACCAAGGAAAAAGATGAAGATCCCTGCCCTCAGGGAGCGCACATCTGGGCAGGACGTGACAAAGCAACGGACATGATAAATAAGTAAGTTATATGGTACGTCAGGAGCTACAGGGAAAGCGGGGAAGAGCTGAGTGAGGTGAGAGGGATCAGGACACCCACGGCGCAGGGGACAGGGCACACAGAGCTCAGTAGACAGTGAATGTCACACTGTATAGATTGTTGTCCATGGAAATACATTAGACTTACAAATAGCTACCAACACTGACACACGAGATCATCAAGATACGGATTTTATTTTTTCATCTCAACCTTGACAACCTGTGATAATGGAAGCGCTCACGGCAAGAAAAGACTCCCCGTCTGGGTCCTGATGGAAGAGTTTGCACCTGGTGATCACCCCATCTCCCCAGTGCGGATCCACTGTCAAGAAAGGGGCAGGGGGCTTCCCTGGTGGCGCAGTGGTTGGGAGTCTGCCTGCCGATGCAGGGGACACGGGTTTGTGCCCCGGTCCGGGAAGATCCCACATGCCGCGGAGCGGCTGGGCCCGTGAGCCATGGTTGCTGAGCCTGCGCGTCCAGAGCCTGTGCTCCGCAACGGGAGAGGCCACAACAGTGAGAGGCCCGCGTACCGCAAAAAAAAAAAAAAAAAAAAAAAAAAGAAGAAAGGGGCAGGATGTGTTCAGAATAGGATGCATCCATGTCTCCAGGTAAACCTTATATAAATCAGATAAACCCTGTGAACGTTGGCGTGGGGAGATGACTGTCCAAACCAGGTACGTGGGGCCCCCCTGGGGCATCAGGTAAAGGCCAGCAGCTGCCCCAACAAGCCCCCCACTAACGTGGGAGGCTGTGCTCTACCAGCTGTGAGAAACAACCCCTGGAACCCAGCCCTGATTAGAATGTTTCTTCTTGAAAAAATCATATTTCATTTGTAATATCAAAGACAGGGAACTCTGGGCCACGGTCAGCATCGGGCTCTGCTGAGAGCTGGTTCTTCTCGGCAGTTTGTTCTGATTTTCAGCAAAACAGGCCCCAGTGGCCACACAGGTGTGCACTCACAGGACGGCACAGTCAGGGCAGCAGCCTGGGTCCAGGCCAGACAGAAATCACGGGTGGTGATCAACCCCCTCTCCCCAGCAGCCCTTTCAAACCAGGGCAGCATCTGGGAGGAGACACACCTTGCGTGCTCATCCACTTAGGAACAGAGTGTAGACATGGGTCCTGGCAACTGGGAGGCCCCAACGCACTTCTGGGCCTAAAGAGGGCAGAGGTTCTGGTGGCCTTTACAGCTGTCACTGTTCCCACGGTCATCCCTCAGGGGCGGCTGCTCACCAGCCCCCCTGTGCTGCACAGGTCAGAGCGAAGGGGTCCCCAGCAGCCACTGTCGTGGGTATCCTGCAGACACTGCCAAGGCCACCAGTGCACACAGGGGAACCGAGGTTCTGACCAGCTCTCCCCCGGACCAAGACTTTCTCCCTGTGCTGGGGTCTCAAGCATGCCCACCGCATTCCCAAACACCAGAAATGCAGGGAAGAAGCTCTGCCCTGGGAATGAGTGAGTTAGGAAGAATCAAGGAGCAGGACCAAGTTGACATCTGTTAGACCCTCAAAACAGCCTTGGGGCAAGGCCACGGCTCTGATGGGTGTTCCTCACTCAATGACGGCTGGATGACCGCTGTGGAATGCATGACCTAACGGCAAGCCCTTGAGTGAACACGACTAGAGAGGCAACACATCTCTGAAAAGAGGACACGTGGTCCTGTACTGACCACTCCTAGGCCGAGACCTTGACTCTAGAGAAGGGAGGGACCATAGCACCAACAAGGTTGAAGTACAGATGTGCTGGACCTCAAAGACCATGGAAGACAAAGCTGTGGACCGATGCTGACCCCCCGCCTCCATCCTCACAGAGGACCCATCTGCTGGTGAGCCAATACGTCCAACGAGCACTGCTTTCCCAGACCACCAGACCACCTTCACCTGGGGTGGCTGTGTGACCCCGTTCGGGCTAAAGAGATGCATGTGGAAGTCTGCTATGGGGCACTTTGAAGACTTTTTCTTCCCTGAAACAGGTGCTTTCTGTTTCCAGGTCTCGCTGCCCAGCAGACAGACATATGATGGGGATAGGAGGTCACCGTGCTGTAACCCTGAGACCAGAAGCGTGGGGCTGAGCCCAATGCTGAAAGCGGCAAGCAGAGAGGAGGAGGAGGAGCCTGGGTCCCCAGTGGCTCCAGGAGATGGGGAGAGGGTAGAATCAGCCTTTTCTTTACGGTTCATATTGTTTCACTTCCGTCCTCATTCTCTATGGCTGTTGTGACAAATTACCGCAAAGTCAGCAGCTCAAAGCTACACAAATTTGTCATCTTGCAGTTCTGTATGTTAGAAGCCAGATACGGTCTCACTAGGCCGAAATCAAGGTGCCAGTAGGGCTGCGTCCTTTTTGGAGGCTCTGGGATGAATCCATTTCCTGGCCTTTTCCAGCTTCTTCCCACACTCCTTGGCTCACAGCCCCTTCCTCCATCTGCAAAGCCAGCTGTGTGGTCTCTCTCTGACCCCTCACCATAGCCACATCTCCTTCCACCTCTCCTCTTCTGTCTCCCTCTCCCACTTAGAAGGACCCTGGGCTCAGCCAGATAATGCCGGGCAATCTGTCTTCTCAAGGTCAGCTGATTAGCAACTTTAACTCCATCCACATCCCCTTTGCCGCGTAACCTAAAAGGTCCCCAGGATTAAGATGTGCACGTCTGTCGGGGGGGGTGGGGTGGTGGTGGTGGCTATTATTCTGCCAACCACAAATTCTTACAATAAGCATAAACTCCTTCTGTAACTGGAAACACAAGTCAAATAATTTAAAATTATTTTTTAGGGTTCCACATATCAGTGGAAACATACAGTATTTGTCTTTGTCTGACTTATTTCACTTAGCACAATGCCCTCCAGGTCCATCCATGTTGTTACAAATGGCAAAACTTCATTATTTTTTATGGCTGAGTAGTATTCCATTGTAGATATACACCACATCTTCTTTATCCATTCCTCTGTCGTTGGACACTTAGGTGCTTCCATGTCCTGGCTACTGTAAATAGTGCTGCATTGAACACTGGGGTGAATATGTCCTTTCGAATTATGGGTTTTCTCTGTCCCGGAGTGGGATTGCTGGATCATATGGCAAATCTATTTTTAGTTTTTTAAGGAACCTACATACCATTCTCCATAGTGGCTGCACCAATTTACATTCCCACCAACAGTGTAGGAGGGTTCCCTTTTCTCCACATCCCCGTCAACACTTGTTATTTCTTGCCTTTTTGACAATAGCCATTCTGTTAGGTGTGTGGTGATATCTCATTGTTGGGACCATGATCCAACAAATTAGAAAAGTAATCCAACTTTTGAAGCACATCGAATCAAGTAAGCCATCGAAGATTTCCGCAGAGAAAAGAAGCCATTCTGTGGCTGGATGAGGCTGAAACACATCTAACTACCTGTGCTACCCAGCAGACGTGCCTCCCCCCTCACCAGACGCATGGTTAGGGGAGTTCTGAGCAGCACACGACTTCATGATCTGCCAGGCTGAGGTCCCCTCACTACCACCCACTTCCCATCCCATGCAAAAAGTATCCAGGGGGCTTCCCTGGTGGCTCAGTGGTTAAGAATCCACCTGCCAATGCAGGGGACACGGGTTTGAGCCCTGGTCCCAGAAGATCCCACATGCCATGGAGCAACTAAGCCCGTGTGCCGCAACTACTGAGCCTGCGCCCTAGAGCCCGCGAGCCACAACTACTGAACCTGTGCTCTAGAGCCCATGAGCTGAACTACTGAAGCCCGTGCGCCTAGAGCCCGTGCTCGGCAACAAGACAAGCCACCGCAATGAGAAGCCCGTGCACCGCAACAAAGAGTAGCCCCCACTCGCCGCAACTAGAGAAAGCCCACATGCAGCAACGAAGACCCAATGCAGCCAAAAAATAAATTAAAAAAAAAAAAACTTATCCAGGTTCTTGAATAACTTTTTAGTTTCTTAAAAATAAGGCTAATGTAACTTCCAATTATTTAATTTTTCCATTTAATAAATATAGTAACAAGGTCCTTTCCTTTCTTTCTTTTGTTGAGTTATAGTTGACCTACAATATTATATTTGTTTCAGGTGTGCAAAAATACAGAACACTTCACGAATTTTCATATCATCCTTGCACAGGAGCCATGCTAATAATCTCAGTATCGTTCCAATTTTGGTACCGGTGCTGCTGAAGTGATCACAAGACCCTTTCCTTTCTAATTTAAAGCTACCAGGTGTGCTTGTGAAAACACTGGCCTGCAGGTGGATCGTTTTTCTGTCTGGACACAAGCCCTCCTTAAAACAGCACAAAGGGAGGAAACGACATCCCTCGTGAACAGCGGGGGCTTGCAGACGTGAAGTGAAGATACACAGAGGACATTCAGGAGTCCCTGTGGCTGGCACCCGTCAGCCCTTCAGCCCTGACGTAGGGATGCTCCTGATACGGAATTCACCTCCTTCAGGAACCTCAGAATTGGTACCTGGGCACCAAGCAGGGCAGCTCTGACTGCCTGCTGTGGAAAGTTGGCCTGGGTCACAAAGTCCACTCTGTACTGTACCCTAAATGGCATTAGTGACTCTTTCCGCCAGTGCCCTGGCATTGAGCGTTGATACGACCAACGTAATCGTATGCGTGATGCTCACAGGTAGGCAAAGAAACCATCAACAAATAAGTGTTCATCTCAAGAACCAAAAGAATGCAGAGCTCTATCTTTCTGAATCAGTAATGAAACAGTTCACATGCAAGCTTCTGAAAACTCTTTCCCATGATAAATTTTGCGTTGCCTCAGTAAAGCTGAAAATGAGATGGCTCAACCAGGAGGATCGGATTTAATCTCGCTTTCTCCATCTGCTTCTCTAGGTAGCTCACACTATTTGAAATTAGCTTTGGAAAAAGTAATCTGAAAACATCTTTAAAAATAGAAGATAGACAAATACAACGTGGGTTTTCCAGAGATGATGACCTAGGGACACTTAACTCCAAGAACACCATCCCCTTGTCCTCCCCCACCCCCAAGGCCCCCGAGGCCACCTGCAGACCGCACCCTCCCTGCTGGTCAGTAAAGGAGAGCCTGGCCTCAAGGAGCTCAAGGCAGCAGACCCTCCGAGCCGCCCCCAAACGCGTGCACCTGGTCTCTGATTCTGAGGCTCGCTAGATAGAACAACACACCTGCTGGAAATTTTGCGGAAACGCTCCTTCATTTAAAAACAAACACTGTTCATTTAGGAAACGGCTCAAAAGAAATTAAGAGAGGATGTTATTACGGTCACTGCAGGATGGGCCAGATGAGAACGAGAACCGGACATTAAAGCATAGTTGCCAAACTGGGCTTTTCCTTTCATCTAGGAAACTGATCTACCCCAACCAGAGGGGTCTGACTGAAGGTGAGAAAGGAAACCACTGAGGTCCGGGGAAGCAGGGGAGCCTTCGCACAGGTCTGGAGTTCCTGTGACATCTGAATGAGGATCAGAGGGGCAGGCAGCAGGTTGCGACGGCCTCCACGAAGGGACACATGTGAGCAGAGGCCCCGGGGAGGCCCCTCTGGGGAGATGGAAGACTGCAGTGCTGGCTGGACATGGGAGAAGCGGGGGAAGGAGACTGACCGGTGAGATGCACACAAACACTGACAGCTCTCTACGTTCATGACATGCTGAATGTGGGTAATGACCCCTTATTTATTGTATAGAACAGATACTCAGCAGCATAAGTTACCAGTATGTCACTCGTCCTCAAGGACCACTAAAGTACAGAAGATGAAAAATGATGAAAACTTTACTATTAGAGAAGAAAACAGATCTCATACCCATAGCTACACTTTGAACCCATTACCAAAATGATGTGCTGACTTCAGACCCAAGACCTTTATTTACTATTTTTACCATCCTCAAAGATTCTGTATCACTTTATGGTTTAAGTAGCCAAACACTTTGTAGATTATTACACATGAGGAGGAGAGTTCTTCATCTTTTTTTTTCTTTTTTTTTTTTTTTTTTTTGCGGTACACAGGCCTCTCCCTGTTGTGGCCTTTCCCGTTGTGGAGCACAGGCTCCAGACGCGCAGGCTCAGCGACCATGGCTCATGGGCCCAGCCACTCCGCGGCATGTGGGATCTTCCCGGACCGGGGCACGAACCCGTGTCCCCTGCATCGGCAGGTGGACTCTCAACCACTGCGCCACCAGGGAAGCCTGAGTTCTTCATCTTTTAAACGTACTTTCAATTATGATGAAATCACTTGTATGAAGGAAGGTTGACAGCTCTGAATAAGAAAAACCATCAGCACTTGCCCAAATGCCCATTCCCCCGGGTGGCTCCCAGAAAGCCCCAGTGACCCTGTCACAATTCCCCTGGGGCCTGGAAAGAGCACAAGGGTCCCTGGGTACAGGGCTGAAGTGCTGAGGACAAGGAGGTGGCAGCTCCGAGATCTCAGCCCTCACCTGGCAGGGCCACAGGATTTCTTCACATCTCCCCACCCGCTTCTGCCTCATTCCATAAAAGTCTCTGGAACCCGGCCAGCCACTGGCTCAGCTGAACATCCTGCAAATCCAGCACATGGACCACTCAGGCGGTCACCACCAGAGCTGACTGGGGGCCATGGGAGGCCAATGAGGGGCCGGTAAAAAGTTGGGAACGTCCAACCAAGGAGGAAGAAAAGGGGCCAGGGCAGCTGTGGATGATGTGGCGTGACTGGCAGAAAAGATGGGTCAGGAACAGCCGGGCAGCTCCCCCTGCCCACCCCAGGAAGGTCCTCACCGTCTGTGAGGGACTGAGATTGCAGGCTGGACCCTGCAGGCATCCTGCGAGGGGCCCCCGTCCAGCCCATCCCATGCCAGCGCCCTGACAAGGTCTGCTCCCCGGGAGACCCGCTCACTGGCAATGCTGGCCTGGAGGCAATGCTCAAATAGACAATTACAAAGCTTAGCCTTCATTTAAGGGTTTTAAAAAGCATTTCTTGAAAAAAACAGATAAGTTCTAGAATATGAAATGCCTGCTTTTTTATATTGTTACCTTGGCTCCTTTGAAACATGTATTTTCTAGCTTCATCTTGTAGACTTTCCGACAGAGACAACTCTCAAACAACTCCCTAAACCCAGACTGGAAGGGTTTAATACACATTTCATTTACACCAACTCACACACATGTAGTGGCTTAAGGTTGTCGCTGGCTGTTTGCTTTTCAGCAGCCCTGAGTCAGGAGCTGATGGACCCACACTGCCCCAACGCCCACTTCCACGCAGGCAATATGGGCAAGCGGGTGGCGGGAAACCCCAGGCGGCAGGGATTTTGAGCAAGAAATAACCAGAAGAGGTAACCCAAGATCCTCAGCTGCCAGGAGCCTTGGAAACACCAGGGAGAGGCCCTCCTGCCACCCTGTGACACAAGCAACTTTGGCTAAGAAGACGCTGAACCTGGAACACAGATGAGCTTTGTGCTCTAACATTTCATTTTTCTAAGTGGACTCTGACATCAGGGTCCCTCACGCTGCACCAAACGAAAGTCCTACCTGCCTCGGCTTCAGAAAGCAGATCCTAAGAAGAAGGGAGGAAATCCTGCTGCTGCTCGGAGGGCGTTTGTCCATCCTCCAGACGTGGGCGCCACTCCCCAAGCTCCCCACCTCCTCCTGTCTTCTTTCCTTAAACACTTTACTACCGGGAGCTATCACCTCTCAACTATAGAACCATTTCGTTCATCTAAAGGAATGTATTTAAGGGGTGCCTCACATAACACTCAAAGACAAACCCCCAAAGCAAGCAGGGGGTAAGACGACGGGGCAGTCATGCCCCATGAGAAGTGGAGGCGGCTGGAAGGGGGGCGGCAGGAAGGGTAAGAAGGACCTAAAGCCAGGGGCCGGCTCAGGCTGGAGGAGCAGCAGGAAAAGTGAGCAGAAATGTGTGGAACAGCCGAGAGGGGCCAAAAGGAAATTAACTGGAGGACAAAGACCCAAACAATGAGCCAAAAGGAAATTAACTGGAGGACAAAGACCCAAACAATGAGCCGACAGGAAAGGAACCGCGCCCCACCCCCCTTCCTCCCACCCTTGCGACAGTCAGCGGGGGTACTGACCACACACAACAGAAGGATGGGACCAGAAGTATCCTGGGTTTTAAATGCCAGGTCAGTGCTACACCAAGGGACCCCTGAGAAGACAGCCACGGTCACCAGCTGTCACCAGACGGGACAGTGCAGGGAAAGAAAACTTAGCAACGTTCCCAAAGGCAGAGGTCACAGTGCTTTCATGTCCAGCCGACACTTTCATAACTGTGTCCTCAGAGTGGGGGTGGGCATGGAGGGGTCACTGCAGTTCAAGTCTATTTACAAACCTCCTCTGTCTTCCGAGGGACTAAAAACACACATTGACCTAACTGAGAGGTTAACCATGGGTGTTTGGCCCTGACTTCAAAACACAGGGAACACTCAGTCCTGCTGAGTGGAATCTTTGCAAGGGCCCGTGGACTCCACCTCTGGGAAGCAGACACCCAGGGAGGGCACTGGTGGCTCTGTCCCAGGGCCACACAGAAGGGACAGTCCTTGGCTGATGCTCCAGGCCGCCTTTGTGTCCAGTTTTGACAGTCACACATCCTCCAGGAAGGACGTGGCGAAAGCACAGAAAAGAATAAAGGAAACAATATCCATCACCCCCTGGAGATAACCACTGTTCACGTTTTGACTTGGTTCCATTCAGGCGTTTTTTTTTCCTGCACACATACATTGTGCAAAATTGGAATTCTACTGTAGCAGGAATCTTGCTGTGTTTCTTTAACATAACATGAGGATTCCCCCAGGCCACTGAATATTCTTTGAAAATATGCTTTCAATGGCCATATAATTTAGAAATGACTACTATAACCATTCTGCTATTGCTAGAGATTCAGGTGGCTTCCAATTTCCAACTAAGATAAATAAAGCCACAGTGAGTATCCTCACACATACATTTTATTGATATCCCTGATTTTAGTATAAACCCTTCAAAAGAGGATGACTGAGTCAAAGGGTATAAACATTTGTTTCCCACAAGATTACACCCACTGACATTGCCTCCAGTGGGTATGAGAGTATTTATCCTCCTATATGCTGGCCCACACTGAGGATAAATATTTGAAAGACCTTTCACCAGTTTGGTGGAAAAGGAAGGAAGGAAGGAAGGGAGGGAGGGAGGGAGGGAGCGAGGGAAGAAGAAGTGTTTTAATTTGCACTTCTCTGATTACTTGTGGGGTTCATCACTTTTCTGTTTATTTGCCTTTCATATTTCTTCAGTGACATGCCGACTAGAGTTTGTTGCAGACTTTTTCCATCTGATGGTAATGTGTTCCTATTGACTTATGACTGCTTTTAGTATAATAAGGATGGATTGGCAGGTAGACAGTGTTATGTCCCAACTTGCCGATTCTGGTGATGCACACAGGATGCTAATGCACTTGTGGTCAGCTGTTTCAATCTTTCCCTTATTATGTCTTCCACGCAAGTAGAGTGTCATGGTCCTTCAGCTGGGAATCCAACTCCAGCTCCCCCACTGTGTGACCCTCTCTTTGTCTCAATTTCCTTGATTGAAAAAGTAAGGTAATGAGAGTGCATTCACTACAGGAGGTCAGTACGTGGCAGACAATCTGGTAGCTGGCCCTGAATGACCCGCCTCCTGGTGTTCACATGGAACTCCTTCAGGTCCAGCCTGAGGAGTGCCCAGGGGCCTGCCCACAGCCGCCGAGTGAGCTTGGAACCCAGGTCCCCCTGCCCTCCCCGGGCGGCACCTCGAGATGACGCAGCCCCGGCTAACACCTTCACTGCACCCTGGGAGACCCTGACCCGAGGACCCGGACAAGCTGTGCCCGGATTCTGACCCACAGAAACTGTGACGTACAAGCGTTGGTTGTTTTCAGCTGCTAAGCCTAGGGGTGGTTCTTTTATGCAGCAGGAGATAACTAACACATGATACACGGAAAGTACTCAGAAGAGTGCCTGTGGCAGATTGCAAAATAGTCTAGCGCACAGCCACTCCTCCCATGAAAAGACGGAGTCCTTCTCCCCGCCTGGAGCTGGGCTTGACTGTTAACTTGCTTGGACCAAGAAAGCAGAGGCACAGGTGAGGCAGAGACCTGAAAGGCACCTGCATACCGGGGCTTGCCCTCTTGTTACGCTCAGAACCCACCACCACCCTGCGAAGGAGCGCCCCCTGCAGGGCTGAGACCACGTGACCAAGTGACCCCTGATGTGCCCCCAGCTGACAACCAGCCCCACTAGACGTGCAGGAGGCCATCCCTGCAGACCCCTGAGTGGGCCCAACGAGACAGCCACCCGGCTACACCCAGCACACATTCCCAACCCAACTCACGGGCTGAATGAGTTGCTACCGGGAAGTTCCGGGGTGGTTTGTCATGCGGCACCTGCTGACTGACAGAGCTGCCATTCTCATTACCACTACTGTTATTCTCTTGGGATCAATCATGCGGCCACTCATATTTCTTAGCAGTGCATTTTACTTTTTACATTATCTACTGGAAACTTACTGTGGAATATGATGCTAGGTGAGGACCTATTATGTTCTGCCACTCAGCCAGTGCTCCTTTCTGCACAAAACTGCAATACCTTGTTTTCATATATTAGGATCTAGAGGATTGTAGGATATCATTTCCATTCATCACTTCTATTTGTATCCTAGCAAACCTTGAACCCATACCATATGAGTTCTGTTTTAATTTGGGCCAGGATACTATTATATGCTCTTCTGCTGGGGCACGCCAGAACAAACTCTCATTAATCCAACTGCAGGGAAGGTGTCAGAGAAGAACAGGGATATGAATCTAGGACCAGCAGGTGGAAGAGGTGCCGACAGCTGCCATTACCTGAGGGAGGACCCCAAGGCCCTGTCCTCTGAAATCAACACTAAACCCATTCAAAGTCTCTCCATCAGTCAGCGGTCAAACCCCACAAGCTCTCTCCACGGGCAGCACCAGACACTGTAGGGGGATGGGCAGGGTGCAGGCAGAGATGGCACAAGGCCTGCTCTCCACGCTCACAACCTTATGGGGGGACAGTCCCACACAAAACCTCTGCGGATCGTATTTCAAATACACACAAACACAAACTAACACAATACAAGCAACATAATGGCTAAGGGGAGCTTAGAAGTCCCTGAGGTGAATCATGGAAGACTTCCTGGAGGAGGGTTTTCAGATTTTGAGGCATAAGATTTAGCAAAGAGAGGGTGTGTGCAAAGGCAGCAAGCAGGAAGGAATAACTCATGTACAGTGAGCAGATTTCCATGGTTAGAGCAGAAAGTCTGAACAGATACACTAAGAAGTGGGTTTGATGAAGAGATAAGAATCAATTTGACTGGGGGATCATTCAACGTTAGCTCTTCAAAACAAGTGGGCAAACAATGTTTTGTTAGGTAACATGGGAAGAGACCATAGGTGGAGCACTGACCCCTCTGCTAATGAAACAGTCTGTCATGGACACAGCATCCCCAAACCATTCCAAGACCTGCCTTCCCCAGAACTCTTAGGAAGTGCAAGAGAAGGATCTCAAAGGGCAGGAGGTGTCAGAGTCAGTGCAACTCCCAGAAGCAGAGATGCAAGAGGACAGCACGCCTGGCTGTCCATGTTCAGTCACTGATTCTTAGTGGAGGGCAGCCGTGGGTAGGCTAAGAAACTGACTTCTTGACTTCTTTACATTGTGGTGAATATCAGCTCTGATCATAAAAGTTTAGAAATTAAGACGTGAAAATGAGTGGAGCCCTGATCTACGGGACCTGCTCATGGCCCTGAGGTCAGTAAGGGCACAAACCCTTCCCCGGTCTTTCATCCCTGGCAGACCTCCCACCCTGGGAAGCAGCTGTACCGTTCAAGACAGTGGCCCCGGCCCCGAGGCTTTGCGGGAAATCTGCACCAGAACTGACTCAGGCACTCAGGGCAGAGGCGCCAAAGGGGTGAGAGCGAGCCCTGAGCCCTGATTAATGCCCCTCCTGTGGGCGCTGACAGCCGTGTGCTTCACTGCGCCTGCTCTTATGTATCCCTGTGACTGTACTCATGGGTTAAGAGCAGAGGTTGTTCTGGCCAAGCTCCCCTCCTCTCTTCGTGTCCCCACAGACCCTCCCCACCAATCAGCAAGAGGCTGTTGGGCGTCGCCCACACAGGTACACCTGAGAGATGCCCCAGGGGCTCCTCAGAACCCAGGTCTGCAGTCTGACCTTGTTTCCCACCAACATGAACCACACAGACCCTGAACTCCATGCAGCAAGTTTGGCAGCCAGACAGGAACCTCTCGCCTGTAACCTGTGGGTGGGGTGGTGGCTTTCCCACACCTGAAGGAAGTGGGTGTCTGGTCTCAGCCCCAAAGCGTAGGCCCTGAGCCCGGAGTCGGAGCCTCAGGCACCACAGAGCAGGACAGCAATCCGAGCCCACCCAAGCCCCTGCCCAGCCTTGGAGGCGTCCCCAGGAGTGAGCCAAGGTCATGGTCACCCCCCTCTTCTGGACCCCAGGTCTGCCCAACTTCTCCCAGTGCCGTAATGTTTAAACAATCAGAGCTAGGAATACACTTTCATATAAAAAGGGCAAACTCCCTACTGAGGTGACAACTATGTAATACAATGTTTCCTCTGGCTCATACATTTGTTCACTTTCTCTTGATTCTTAAGGAAGACACCCCTTTTCTTTCATGCAGCAGTATGTTTTTTTCTTAGATGCCACAGTACTTTTTCTCAGTTTGCTCTTCCTCAAACAAAGAGCCACGTCCAGACCCGCACTTACTATACCCGGAGTTGTGGATTTTCAAAGATGTCTGCACTTACACTTGCCCAGGTGCGGGGCCAGGGCACCCACGGCCTCTGTCTCTGGTACATTCGATCAACAGGGGTCCCAAGAAACTGCTTCATATTTGAGATATTTAGCAATTACAAAAAGATTGTCAGGCTTCTTCTAAGCTAAAACCTCTACACACTCACTGGAAAACTACAGACGCTGGCTGACCACTGGGTGAGGAGCGAACGTCCAAGCCACCAGCCTCACTTTCTCAATTAATAAGCACTTGGTGGTGAGTAACACCTAGAAGTTAAGTCTTCTTAGGAGCCCTAAATTGACAAGAAATAAAGCTACTCAGCTTTTCAATTATTTTCTGATCTCCTTCTAGCTTTCACTTAATGGAAAAACTTGTCAAGTTACAACTTTATGTGCCTCGCTCTACAGCATTTATTTTCTACAAATGGGATTTTCTTAAGACAATAACTATATTGACAACACTAGGCTGATTGCAAGAAATGTGTTTTTACCTATTTTCATGAATGTTGGACATGCCTGATGCTGTCCTATTTTGTAAATTTACTGCCTTGTATTGTCACAGAAAACCCCGCTGACTATCCTTTATTTCCCTTCATTTTATAAATGCCAACTTTACTTAATTCAACTGTCACATAAGTTTGCTAGCCAAATATAATAGTTGAGACTGTGCTCCAAGTCAAGGCTTATACCAGTATAAAAAAAATCAGAAAACATGAGTTGGTTCCCCCCCTCAATTTTTTTTAATTTAATTTATTTATTTTTGGCTGCATTGGGTCTTCGTTGCTGCACGCGGGCTTTCTCTAGTTGTGGTGAGTGGGGGCTACTCTTTGTTGCAGCGCGCGGGCTTCTCATTGCGGTGGCTACTCTTGTTGCGGAGCACGGGTTCTAGGCATGCGGGCTTCAGTAGTTGTAGCTCACGGTCTCAGCAGCTGTGGCTTGCGGGCTCTAGAGTGCAGGCTCAGTAGTTGTGGTGCACGGGCTTACTTGCTCCTCAGCATGTGGGATCTTCCCAGACCAGGGCTCAAACCCATGTCCTCTGCGTTGGCAGGCGGATTCCTAACCACTGCACCGCCAGGGAAGTCCCCCTGCCCAAAATTTTTGATGACCAAAAGTATACCAAGGGCTTCCTTGGTGGCACAGTGGTTGAGGGTCCGCCTGCCGATGCAGGGGACATGGGTTCGTGCCCCGATCCAGGAAGATCCCACATGCCACGGAGCAGCTGGGCCCGTGAGCCATGGCCGCTGAGCCTGTGCGTCCGGAGCCTGTGCTCCGCAATGGGAGGGGCCACAACAGTGAGAGGCCCGCGTACTGCAAAGAAAAAAAAAAAAGTATACCAATATTTTACCCCAAATGAACTAATTATTCATTTGCTGGGTTTTTTTTTTTTTTTTTTTTTTTTGCTGTACGCGGGCCTCTCACTGTTGTGGCCTCTCCCGTTGCGGAGCACAGGCTCCGGACGCACAGGCTCAGCGGCCATGGCTCACGGGCCCAGCCGCTTCGCGGCATATGGGATCCTCCCAGACCGGGGCACGAACCCGTATCCCCTGCATCGGCAGGCGGACTCTCAACCACTGCGCCACCAGGGAGGCCCTGCTGGGGTTTTTAAAAATTGTAATAAAGTACTCCAGAACGCTTTTCATCTTGTAAAACTGAAACTCTGTCTCCTTTAAAGAACAACTTCCCATCCCCTCCCCCTCCACCCCCACCATGGCCCCTGGCAGCCACCAGTGTGGCTTTCTGTGTCTGAATTCGACTCCTCTAGGTACTTCATGTAAATGGAATTGTACAGTATTTACCCATTTGTGATTGGTTTATTTCAATTAGCATAACGTCCTCAAGGTTCATCCAAGTTGGAACATGTGCCAGAATTCACTTCCTTTTTAAAGGCTGAATAACAGTCCACTGTTTGTAAAGACCACATTTTGTTTACCCATTCATCTGCTGATGGACACTTGGGTTGCTTCCACCGTTTGTTATTGTGAATAATGCTGCTATGAACATGGGTGTGCAAATAAATATCTCTTCGAGTCTCTGCTTTCAGTTCTTTTGGGTGTATACTCAGAATTGGAATCGCTGGCTCATATGGTAATTCTGTAATATCTTAAGGCACCCATGCTGTTTTTCATTTGGCATTCTTAATAATACAACTGGATAGAGGGCAAGTGATGGCCAAGTGACTAGTGTACTCAGCGAGTTCTTGGGACCACTAAGAGTTCCATCACTACCTTTTTAGCAAAGCAACCCTTTTCTTTGGGGTGTGACCCCTTGTGTCCCAAATGCAGGCAGGCATTGGGCAAATGGTAGCTGCAGCTTATCATGGGGAAAAAGAAATTCCAACCAATTAGAACCCTTTACAGTAAAACAGATACAGAATTCTAATAGATATATAGTTTCTAATCCTTTTTGACAGTTTTTTTAAAATAATGAAGAGTAGAAAATTCTGGTTAAAAGTGACAAAATGACTTTCTCCACCTCTATTCTGCCCTCAAACCTCACAGGCACAGAGCCCCAGGGACAGGAGATGGGGAAGTGTGACCCTGGGTAAGAGGATCCAACACATGTTTAAAGTCTAAACACAGACATGAGAGGGTGAGCTGGCAGCTGCGGGGGATGGGAGGGGGAGCTGGAAGCACAGGCTGACCCCTTGCAGAGTTCAGGAGGCTGTGGGGTCTGAGCCACCAGGAATCTGGAAGGCAGGCTGCAGGGTGCGCACCTGGCTGAGGGCATGTGTAGAAATAGGGGATGTGTCCTTGAGCACCCAGGGCTGAGAGGAAGGCTGGGTGCAGGGACTGACCTTCAGCAGCTGGAGGAGGCTGCTTGGGGGATGAGAGTGTTCCAAAACAGGGCTGTGGTGCTGGTCACCCAACTGCATCATTTACTAAAAATCATTGAGATGGACTCTTACAATGAATCAATGGTGTAGCCTGTAAATCGTATCTGAATCCAACTTTAAAATAGATCGATAACCACAAATATATAGATGATCAAAACACTGAGACACCATCGACTGACAAATTTTAGATTTTTTTCCTGCTACCCAGTGAACAATGAGTCTGAGAACAAGACAAAGTCAGTTATAAAAATGAAGAAATGATAACTGTACATGATCCAGCAATCCCACTTCTGGGTATACACCCCAAAGAATTGAAAGCTGGGACTTGAAAAGATATTTGAATGCCCATGTTTATAGCAGCATTTTATTCACAACAGCTGAAGGCTAGAAACAACCCAAGTGTCCATCAACAGATGAATGGATAAGCCAAGTATGGTCTACGCATACAACGGAATATTTTTCAGCCTTAAAGAGGAAGAAAACGCTGACATATGCTAACAGCGTGGATGAACCTGTGGGACACCATGCTGAGTGAAACATGCCAGTCACGAAAGAACTAATACTGTTTGATCCCATTTCTTTGAGGTCTCCGGAGCAATCAAATTCATAGAGATGGAAAGTCCAATGGTGGTTCCCAGGGACTGGAGAGAGGGGAGAATGGGATGTGAGTGTTTAATGGGTGCAGGGTGTCAGTTCTGCAAGATGAGAAAGGCCTGGAAAGATAACGGCTGCACAGCAATGTGAATGTAGTGTTTTTTTTATTGTTATAATTTTTATTGGAGTATGGTTGCTTTACAATGTTGTGTTAGCCTCCACTGCACAACAAAATGAATCAGCCATATACATACAGGTATTCTCTCCCATTTAGGTCACCACAGTGCATTACATAGAGTTCCCTGTGCTATATAGTAGGTTCCCATCAGTTGTCTATTTTATGCAGATGGAGAGATATACCAATTTCTTGGATTGGAAGAATCAGTATTGTGAAAATGACTATACTACCCAAAGCAATCTACAGATTCAGTGCAATTCCTATATATGTATATATATATATATATATATATACTTTTTCACATTGTTTTCCATTATGGTTTATCACAGGGTATTGAATATAGTTCCCTGTGCTATACAGTAGGACCTTGTTGTTCATCAATCCTGTATTTAATAGTTCGCATCTGCTAATCCCAAACTCCCAGTCCTTCCCTCCCCTACCTTCCTCCCCCTTGGCAAACAGAAGTCTGTCCTCTATGTCTGTGAGTCTGTTTCTGTTTCGTAGATAAGTTCCTTTGTGTAGTGTTTTAGATTCCACATATTAGTGATATCATATGGTATTTGTCTTACTCTGTCTGACTTACTTCACTTAGTATAATCATCTCTAGGCCCATCCAACAATGTGAATGTACTTAACGCCACTGAGCTGTGCACTTAAAAATGGTTAAGATGGTGAATTTCATGTTAAAGATATTTTACCACAGTAAAAAATAATAACAAATGTCATTTTTTCCCCATAAAACTGGAATAAAAGCAAATGAGGAAGAGACCTGAAGTGGTTCCCTGGGGCTGGGGTGTGCATGCCCAGGGTGGGAGGGGCAGCTGTTTTCATTATCAGCCTGTCAACACTGTTTGACTTGAACTCTGCTGTGCACTAGACGGATGTTTTAATATTAATTTAAAAACATAATGGGGAGCATCAGAGATGAAAAGAAAAGCAAATTGAGGAAGCTGCACGCCAATAAGCTGGGTGTCAATCACAGGCGGACGAGAGGGGATTATCCAAGCAGAAGGCTCCTGAGTACTCGGGAAGAAATGCCAGGCCAAACCCATCTTGCTTTCCCTTTTAATAAGGTCAAGAGATTGGGGGATTAGAGGAATGCTAAGGAGATAAGGGTCTTTATTTCAGCAAGATGTTAACACATGGCCGGAGCAGACCCCACTGCATGGCCTTGGAGAGATGTAGGCGGGGGTCCCGGGCCCCAAGTAAGCCCTGGCCTGGCTTGGATAGTGGACAGGAACAGGTTCAAGAACATGGGGGAGGGGCTTCCCTGGTGGCACAGTGGTTGAGAATCTGCCTGCTAATGCAGGGGACACGGGTTCGAGCCCTGGTCTGGGAGGATCCCACATGCCGCGGAGCAACTAGGCCCATGAGCCACAGCTACTGAGCCTGCGCATCTGGAGCCTGTGCTCCGCAACAAGAGAGCCCGCAACTAGAGAAAGCCCTCGCACAGAAATGAAGACCCAACACAGCAAAAATAAATAAATAAATTAATTAATTTAAAAAAAAAAAGAAAAAGAACATGGGGGATATGACATCAGGCTGCGCCCTGAAGGGCCACACCCCAAACCAAGATGAGATCATCTCAACAGTCTAGAATGCTAACTTTTAAAGTGAACAGAGGAACTCAGCAGTGTTGCAAATGCTCCGCATTTTGATACCAAAATTCGTAAAATGCCACGAGCAGCAGACCACCGACAAAGGAAGAAAGCGTGGGGTTCTGGGTGGCCACCAGCTCCCCTGAAGGCAGCGGGCTACGCAGCTGGCAGCTGCCCATACCACAGCAGAAACAGTCACCGGCTGTCACCCCGCCCTGCCATGTCCAGAAGGATAAGACATCCAGAAAGCGCCAGACGAAAAGTGGGTGACAAGCCTTTGAATGTGCAAGGAGAACAAAAAGCCTTGCAGGGAATGGGGTGCAGAAGTGGTTTCTCCACTTGAAGGATTTGACGTGGAAAGGGAAGTAAGGAATTTTCCCAGCTCTGCAGGAAGAAGCAGGAAAGGAGAGTCACTGCAAAGTCAGATTTGGGTCAGTTAGCTCTGCCTGACCACGGAGCTCCCCATCACTGGCTCCAGGAGACGAGGTACTCCCAAATCAGAAATATCCCGGATGGCACCCTGTGTTCTGCAGACGGGTAATTTAACTGAACTATAAAAACCTAATAACCCACAACATAAGAATAACAGCAGCAATAAAAGGGAAGACTGACATTTATTCGGTTTTTACCATAGCCTGCCAGAGATTCAGGCAGGATGACAGTCATGTCTAAATGATGTTTAAATCTTTTAAATTTAAAAGGAAAATTTTATCAGTCTAAAACAAAAACGAATTGCCTAATACTAACACCTAATTAGTATTAACACCAAACAGGCTTCCCCTTTTAGAGACATCAGTGGTACACCTAACAATTTTCAGAGTCAGAAAGTTCTCATGGAAGTAGGTGTTTCCTTTGTTTGTTTGTTTGTGATGTGGGATCTGAGATCATTGACACTAGATTAGGCCAGGCCTGGATGTGCCCGATGTTGATGAAACGCTAGGTCCATCCATTTATCCAACAAATATTTACCGAGTGCCAGGTGCTGTTCTATGTGCTGGAGAGTCTGCTGTAAATGAGACAGATGCCGGTGGTCACCAAGAAACTAGGAAAAACAGGTACTAAAGATGCAGGAGGAAACAGACAAGACAGCTCACAGAATGATGAATGCAGTGCAGGGGGCAGGGTGGCAGCTGAGGGCTCCTTTAGGCTGGGTGCTGGGGAAGGGGAGCTCTGAGAAGGAGGTGGGGGGGTTGGTGAGACCACTGGAGGGATGCATAGGTCGGCTGTATAGGTTCTGGGGCTACTGAGCGGGGAGAGGGAGATTCTTCCCACAAGTGGGAAGAATCTGGCTTGAGGGTCAGGAAAATCAATATGAGTTGAGTGGGGAAAAGTCTCCCAGGACCACAGGGCACGCTGAGAGTTTATGCAGGGTAGTGAGGAGGCTGGTTTATGTCTCTGCTGCTGGGCATAGAAGTGTGCAGAAGGGCAGGAAAGACAGTGAAGGGACTAGCAAGGAAGGTGCAGAGGACGGAGACGGGGTGGTGGGGGCAGCAGGTATGTCTGGCAGGCAGAGCCGAGGGGCGGGGAGAAGGAAAGGAGGAATCAAGATGCCTCAGAGGACACTGATTGAGTTGCATATATTGAAGAATCCTCGCATTCCTGGGTTAAACCCCACTTGATCGTGATGTATGATCCTTTAATGTGCTGTTGGATTCTGTTTGCTAGTGTTTTGTTGAGGATTTTTGCATCTATGTTCATCAGTGATATTGGCCTGTAGTTTTCCTTTTTTGTGACATCTTTCTCTGGTTTTCTTATCAGGGTGATGGTGGATGTGATACACCGTATTAACAAACTGAAGGATAAAAACCATATGATAATCTCAATAGATGCAGAAAAAGCTTTAGACAAAATTCAACACCCATTTATGATAAAAGCTCTCCAGGAAGTAGGCATAGAGGGAACCTACCTCAACATAATTAAGGCCATATATGACAAACCCACAGCAAACATCCATCTCAATGGTGAAAAACTGAAACTGTTTCTTCTAATATGAGGAACAAGACAAGGTTGCCTGGTCTCACCACTATTATTCAACATAGTTTTGGAAGTTGTAGCCATGGCAATCAGAGAAGAAAAAGAAATAAAACGAATCCAAATCAGAAAAGAAGAAGTAAAACTGTCACTGTTGGGGCTTCCCTGGTGGCGCAGTGGTTGAGAGTCCGCCTGCCGATGCAGGGGACACGGGTTCGTGCCCCAGTCCAGGAAGATCCCACAGGCCATGGAGCGGCCAGTCCCGTGAGCCATGGCCACTGAGCCTGCATGTCCGGAGCCTGTGCTCTGCAACGGGAGAGGCCACAACAGTGAGAGGCCCGTGTACCGCAAGAAAAAAAAAAAAAAAACTGTCACTGTTTGCAGATGACATGATGCTATACATAGAGAATCCTAAAGATGCTACCAGAAAACTACTAGAGCTAATCAATGAATTTGGTAAAGTACCAGGATACAAAATTAATGCACAGAAACCTCTTGCATTCCTATACACTAAGGATGAAAAATCTGAAAGAGAGATTAAGGAAACACTCCCATTTACCACTGCAACAAAAATAATAAAATACCTAGGGATAAAGCTACCTAAGGAGACAAAAGACCTGTATGCAGAAAATTATAAGACACTGATGAAAGAAATTAAAGATGATACAAACAGATGGAGAGATATACCATGTTCTTGGATTGGTAGAATCAACATTGTAAAAATGACTATACTACCCAAAGCAATCTACAGATTCAATGCAATCCCTATCAAACTACCAATGGCATTTTCCACAGAACTAGAACAAAAAATTTCACAATTTGTATGGAAATACAAAAGACTCAGAATAGCCAAAGCAATCTTGAGAAAGAAAAACAAAGCTGGAGGAATTAGGCTCCTGGACTTCAGACTATACTACAAAGCTACAATAATCAAGACAGTATGGTACTGGCACAAAAACAGAAATATAGATCAATGGAACAGGATAGAAAGCCCAGAGATAAACCCACACACATATGGTTACCTTATCTTTGATAAAGTAGGCAAGAATATACAATGGAGAAAAGACAGCCTCTTCAACAAATGGTGCTGGGAAAACTGGACAGCTGCATGTAAAAGAGTGAAATTAGAACACTCCCTAACACCATAAACAAATATAAACACAAAATGGATTAAAGACCTAAATGTAAGGCCAGACACTATCAAACTCTTAGAGGAAAACATAGGCAGAACACTCTATGACATAAATCACAGCAAGATCCTTTTTGACCCACCGCGTAGAGAAATGGAAATAAAAACAAAAATAAACAAATGGGACCTAATGAAACTTAAAAGCTTTTGCACAGCAAAGGAAACCATAAACAAGACAAAAAGCCAACCCCCAGAATGGGAGAAAATATTTGCAAATGAAGCAACTGACAAAGGATTAATCTCCAAAATTTACAAGCAGCTCATGCAGCTCAATGTCAAAAAACAAACAACCCAATGCAAAAATGGGCAGAAGACCTAAATAGATATTTCTCCAAAGAAGATAAACATATTGCCAACTAACACATGAAAGGATGCTCAACATCACTAATTATTAGATAAAGGCAAATCAAAGCTACAATGAGGTATCACCTCACACCGGTCAGAATGGCCATCATCAAAAAATCTACAAACAATAAGTGCTGGAGAGGGTGTGGAGAAAAGGGAACTCTCTTGCACTGTTGGTGGGAATGTAAATTGATACAGCCACTATGGAGAACAGTATGGAGGTTCCTTAAAAAACTAAAAATAGAACTACCATACGACCCAGCAATCCCACTGCTGGGCACATACCCTGAGAAAACCATAATTCAAAAAGAGTCATGCACCACAATGTTCATTGCAGCTCTGTTTACAATAGCCAGGACATGGAAACAACCTAAGTGTCCAACAACAGATGAATGGATAAAGAAGATGTGGCACATATATACAACTGAATATTACTCAGCCATAAAAAGGAATGAAATTGAGTTATTTGTAGTGAGGTGGATGGACCTAGAGTCTGTCAAACAGAGTGAAGTAAGTCAGAAAGTGAAAAACAAATACCATATGCTAACACATATATATGGAATCCAAAAAAAAAAAAAGTTCTGATGAACCTAGGGGCAGGACAGGAATAAAGACACAGATGTAGAGAATGGACTTGAGGACACGGGGAGGGGGAAGGGTAAGCTGTGACAAAGTGAGAGAGTGGCATGGACATATATACACTACCAAATGTAAAATAGATAGCTAGTGGGAAGCAGCCACATAGCACAGGGTTATCAGCTCGGTGCTTTGTGACCACCTAGAGGGGTGGGATAGGGAGGGTGGGAGGGAGATGCAACAGGCAGGGGATATGGGGATATATGTATACATATAGCTGACTCACTTTGTTATACAGCAGAAACTAACACAACATTGTAAAGCAACTATACTCCAATAAAAATGTTAAAAAAATAATAAAATAAAATAAAATAAAATGGATAACCAACAAAGACCTCTGCTCAATATTATGTAACAACCTAAATGGGAAAAGAATTTTAAAAAGAACAGATATGTGTGTATGCATAACTGAATCACTTTGCTGTACACCTGAAACTAACACAACATTGTAAATCAACTATACTCCATTATAAAATAAAAAGTAAATAAATAAATACACGGGGTCGGGGGGGGCAGGGGAGATGCCTCATAGGTTTCTGACATGAGCCACAGACAGGTGTAAAAGCCATTCTTTGGAGATGTGCCCAGGGAGTTTCCCACCCAAAGTTCAAATCAAAGCAGTTGCCAAAATGGTAACTGCCAGATTTGTGGCCGGTACATCTTCCACTACACAGGGACAGGTTGTGGCAAAACATCACTGTTACCCTCAGAGACCAAATGTCCAGAATAAAGTATGACGCTGCTTGCAGGGAGGCGGCTTGGCTAAAATGCTAAGGAAAGGACCGCCAAGTCTTCCTGTCCCAGTTACAGGCCCTCCCTGAGGCTGGGTCAGAGGGATTAAACGCAGGGTTTGTGAAAAATCACATCATCCTGCTTTCATCGTGTCGTTCCTTATAGGACCAGGATCCTTACCCTTAAGATTTAAAGTTGAACTGCCAGGCACAGAACCATCCGGCTCTGCTTCCTCCCAGAGGCCCATTCTGCAGTGACTCACTCACTTTTAAATGCACTGTTTCTTCCTCCCCCACATTCAGGACACCCACACCCCATTGCCCTTCTCCACTCTCGATTGGACAAACCCCATCCATCTACTACACCCGGCTCAAGCATGCCTCCTCCTTGAAGCCTCTTCCGATTGCTCCTGCCTACAGCCATTCACCGGCATCTGGATGTTGAACCACTGCCTGGAGACCCCACACTACTCTAGACCCCCATCACTCCTTCTCCTGAGGACAGATGGCGTGTGCTGCTCCAAATGCAAAAATCATCACTGCTTTGCTTTTATCCCCCAAAGGACCTAGAACAGTGTTTCCAGTACCAGGAGCAAACCCCTTCCAACTACTGATGGATTGGTGAGTTTACAAAATTGTGAAGCCATAAATATTTCTAAATGTATAGTGAACGTATTATAATTGAGAAACTCCAACTTGGCAAACATTCGTTTTACAAGCTGATCCTTGAGGTGGGGTCTGATGTGCAGTACTGGACCACCAATCACGCTCAAAAGCGAGCGATTAATAGAAGGGAAGACAGATAAACAATCCGAGTGGATATTTGCAGAGTTGATTATACTAATTAGCAAAGCTTCAACTGCGTCTGATGTTATTTTCTCAATTATTATTTGGAATGCATTTTTATTAAACTTTGAACATTATTTTAAAATACAGTCCTAATCATTAACCAACAAATAGATCATTTGCTTACAGTCAGATGACGACTAGCTCTGTTTTGAAACTGTTGAATATGTAAAGATTTTCTTATATAACCCTAGTTTGGGATTCCAGCAACTGTGAGCCTATACCAAAAAAGTGCAAATATCAATTTTAAAAAAATTTCTTCTAGTTTAAGGTCATACCTCTCATAGGACCTGCATAAAGGCCATTTCAGCAACCCTGCTTGGCCGAAGGCTGGGAAACATTTTTCCCCCAGGCTCAAGCCAGGATGGGGCTGACACCGGAGCTGGGTAAAGGGGGGTGTCCAGGGTGGCCCCCCTCCCATCCTGACAGTCTCCTTCCCAGAAATTCTGACACCTGCCACAACATGGACAAACCTTGAGGACATCATGCTAAGTGAAATAAGCCAGTCACAGAAGAGCAAATACTGTATGATTCTACTTATACGAGGTCCCTAGAGGAGTCAAATTCCTAAAGACAGAAAGTAGATGCTGGGTACCAGGGGCTGAGGGAGAGACGGGTAGGGAGTTAGTGTTTCATGGGGACAGAGTTGCAGTTTTGCAAGATGAAAAGAGTTCTGTGGACGGATGGTGGTGACGGCTGCAGAGCAATGTGAATGTACTTAATACCACTGAACGGTAAACTTAAAAATGGTGAAGATGGGGCTTCCCTGGTGGGGCAGTGGTTGAGAGTCCACCTGCCGATGCAGGGGACACGGGTTCGTGCCCTGGTCCGGGAAGATCCCACATGCCGCGGAGCGGCTGGGCCCGTGAGCCATGGCCACTGAGCCTGCGCGTCTGGAGCCTGTGCTCCGCAACGGGAGAGGCCACAACAGTGAGAGGCCCACATACAGCAAAAAAAAAAAAAAAAAAAAAATGGTGAAGCTGGTCAATTTTTCTTATCTGTATTTTACCAAAATTAAAGTTAAAAAAAAGTCTTCTTCCAGCCCCAAAGGCTGGCTTCAATTCAAACCTCCCAGGAAGAACCCAGCAGGGCCCCTCCTGAGACCCCAGCTGCAGTGAGGAATGTTCATGGAAACATTGCCACCTCTGTATTTCTGTCCACGCTTGAATTCTCTTTACCACCATGGGAGTACTTTGCTCTCCTTTTCCAAAATCAACTCCCATGGGTACTCAGAAGGAAGAGCTAAAACCACTGATTTTCTACAAGCAAGCAGCAGGGGCGTGGTATTACGTATGTTCAACACAGCTTTAGAAAGTGTAGAATGGATTTCTTTAAATCGCCAGGAGCCTAAGAGCAAAGAACTGATGCTGAATTAAATAACCCTTCACAAACACACCGCAGAATATCACAACATGCTCATTAATACTGGCAGAATAGGGCAAAGCTGACTGAGGAGGGGGAGCCCGCATCCCCCACGTTTGCTGAGTTTCTGGTACCCAATTCACCGTAAGTGCAGCCTCCCTGGGCCCGTGTGTCCTGTTCCCAGGATACACGCTGCCTGTGAGCAGGGCGGGCATGTTCTCAGGCCTCACCCCAGGGCAAACTTCCCCTCAACTCACCACCTCCCTCTCTCACATGCAGCCCCACCCCTGCAGGCTAACCCAGGGGTGGTACATCCCTGTCACTGGGGCCGCCAGGCCCCTCCCCTCATCACGGCTGACACTGCCAGTCAATCATGTCACAGCTCAGATGCACCTCAAAAATCCTTCTCAATCCTCCCAGAAACTGCCAGAAGCCACAATCAACTGATGGGCATCGGCAGGTGATGGATGCACCTGAACAGTCCTGAGAGTGGCCAGCCAGCCAAAGAGAGTGCCTTCCAGGTGTCTGAGATGAGACAACCCCTCAGAGATGCTGAACAATTCCTTCCTTTGACCCTCTTCCTAGATTAGCTCATTGCTTAATTGCTAATTAATGCTCATTTCTTATACCAAGTCACCATTACAAATTGCTCTGGTTCATCCAGTCATTTGACAAACATCATGTTTTGTCCTACATCAGCAACCACTGCTAGGTATGACCTTACAGGGTCCTAAAAGACTGGCTATGGGTCTTTGGTTCCACACGGGGCACGTGCGCAGACACAGGTGATCCCAGGGCTGCGCGGCTCCCAAAACCAGCCACGTGGACCCACTGGACAGTGTGTCCGCACTTTGTCCTCCAGCGCCTTCTTCTGAAAAAGCGAGCGTCTTCCCCAGCCACCCGAGGCTCGGCATCACAGGGAGGGCAGGGCGCCCGGGGGCCAGATGTGAGTTCGGGGACCCTCTCCATCCCTCGAGCTGAGCGCCCCGGGAGGCACTTCCAGGCAGGGACGGAAGTGGACACGGCGCACGGGGGGACAGGTGCCCCCGTGGGAGCTCCGAAGGGAGGGGCCGGGAGGATGCAGAGAGGGTGGCGCATGCAGCCAGGAGACGCATCCCAACCTGGGAGCGAGGGGGTGGTGAGCTTCAGTCACTTAATCCCGCGCATCCCCCGCCAAGAGCTTGGAACCCCGCTATTAACACTTCAGAGAACAAGGCTCTCCTGACAGCACGGCTGGCCCCTTAACTGCTGAAGCCCTGGCCCTAACCTCATTGTCTAATGTCAGTGGTGACAATTCAGCAGAGGACAGAAGAGGAGGAAGACGCCAAATCCACCTTAAAAATGCTTTAGACTAGGTAGCTCTGCCTTCAGAGTGTCTGTGTGTGTATACAGCCATGTACACACGCATGCACACTTACATACATACACAGACATACACAAATACACACATGCACATAGATGCATGCTTACACATACACACACCGATATACACTTACACACAAATACATATACACACAAATACACAAATATACACTTACACACATGTACCAAAAATGCACTTACACACACACACTTACACACATATCAACATATACACACATACAGACACATGTACAGACATATAAAATACACATATACATACATGTGCACACATGTACACAAATATACACATGCACACATACATATCAGACTCCTCTTTTCTCTAGCTTTTAAAGATTTCAGGGTTAAACTTACAAGCACCTACATTTGATGACTAGAGAGGGAATGAAAATGCATTATAAATATCTGCTGAAGGAGGACAGGCAGCAACTGGCGGGTGGTGCCCTTGGTCCCTGATTTGGGTGGGAGGGGAAGGAGGGCAGGGGTGAGGGCTGGGGGCAGGAGGAGGAGGGAGCAGGACAGCCCACCAGCACCCACCCCCGCCTTCTATGCCCAGCACTGCAGCCGGCGTCCCCGTTGCACAGGACAGGCTTTGCTCCCCACTTCCACCTGGGCAACAAGCATCCCCACAGGTGTGTGCGGCCCCTCCCCGTAACCCCTTCCCCCCACCTGCGGTGTGACTGAGTCAGGGGAGCCTCCCTGGGCAGCTGGAACATGCCTTCTTCTGCAGCTGAACAGCAGCATCTCTTTCCCTGGGAAATCCATAAAACGTGAAACAGAATAAATGAACATCATCAAACTGGGAAGCATTCTTTTCGGTGAACCTCCAGAGCTGCTGCAAGTCTGCACTGCTGGGCACACTCCCCTCCTGACCCCGCCACCTGCCCAAAACGGACAAATGAGCCACAGGTGAGCCAGGTCCTGTGCGTGCAGAGTACCGGGCGCAGACAGGGAGGGCCACTGCACTCAGGAAGGCGTCCCCTCTCCGCCTCAAGGTTCCAAAGCCCTCGAACAGGGGGGCAAGGAAGTGCCCTTCAAAGATAAGGTTACCGAGGGGGCCCGTGGCAGCCAGTGAGCATCCCCAGTAGAAGGGGCCCAGCTGCCTTTCCCTTAGCTGTTCTGTGAGAATCCAGACCCCGTGCAGCCAGATCTTCCAATTTTTTTTTTTTTTTTTGCGGTACGCGGGCCTCTCACTGTTGTGGCCTCTCCCGTTGCAGAGCACAGGCTCCGGACGCACAGGCTCAGCGGCCATGGCTCACGGGCCCAGCCGCTCCGCGGCATGTGGGATCCTCCCGGATCGGGGCACAAACCCGTGTCCCCTGCATTGGCAGGCGGACTCTCAACAACTGCGCCACCAGAGAAGCCCCAGATCTTCCAATTTTGCCAAAGGATTTATGATCCATATTTTATTGTGAACTCTCCCAAGTTTTAAGTGTTAGCAAACAAACATTTGGAAACACTGCATGAGCTAAATAAAACACATCTGGGCAAGGCAGCCACCCGCGGGCCTTGGTTTCCTGTGACCTCTGAACTAAAGGACATCCTTCAGTGTTCAGGGTGAACATGAAAATATGAGTTAAAGAAAAGAAATATTGAATTGTCAGAAAAGACGTCTATCCTGATTTATGCTCTGTCAGTACTCAGCAAGAAAGCCAGGGTCACAGGCACCATTGGCTTCAGTTCACAGCAGGAACGGAAATTCCCACCTGAGGCTCACAGCAGATGGACCTCAGGGCCGGGTCCCAGCCCCCAGCTCTGTCCCCCTGGCTGAGCCTGGTGACCTAGCTCTCACTCATGACAATCAGAAAAGCTCAAGGCCAGGAGGCCCAACAGGCTCTGGGAGGCTCCATGCAGCCCTAAGAATGGTGAGCATGTCTGTGACGGGTCCACAGCCTCATCAGATTCTCAAAGGGGCCCCGGACCCTGGAAAGGGCTCCTGCCCTCGCAATCCCCTCCTCTAACAGATAAGGAAACTGAGGTCTGAGTGGTTCTAGACAGCACAGTCAGGACCAAACGCGGGGCTCCCCTCCCACACCAAGATTGGGTCTCGGGAATTTCCCTGGCGGTCCAGTGGTTAAGACTTCACCTTCCAATGCAGGGGGTGCGGGTTCGATCCCTGGTTGGGGAGCTAAGACCCCACATGCCTTTCAGCCAAAAAACCAAGACATAAAACAGTAGCAATATTGTAGCAAATTCAATAAAGACTTAAAAAAAATTGGTCCACATCAAAAAAAAAATCTTAAAAAAAAAAAGACTGGGTCTCGGATGAAACACGGACAACCTTTAAACATCCACCAGGGGCCTGGGTATCATTTGGGCCTTAAAGGACAATGATGAAGCCCATGAAAGCTCATTCCTGTCTCATTCGCCCTAGTCACAGGTATGCCGTGGGCTATGAAAGACATTGAAGCAGAGGCCCACGTCCCAGAAAGACCAGCTCCCACCCCAGGACCTCACCCAAACGTACAGGGAAAGTCCAAACCACCAAGCTTGGAGCTGGCAGGTGAGCAGGGAGGCTACAGATGATTCTAGGAAACCGGCAAGCTGCTTCCGTTCCCTTGATGTTGGGCCTTGGGTCACGATCACCTGGATCCTCTAGCAGCAGAGCCAAGGTCATGTGTGGTGGGAGCTCCCACTCCCCTCCCAGTGCCCTAAGGCTCAGATACAAAGGGCTAGCTGTGCATGGCCACCAGCACTACGGCCAGCCCTGTCCTCACAGCCCCCAGATGGTTGGGAGTCTCGTGACCAGCAGTCCTAGGATCATGCCGGCTGCAAGCACTGCCCCTGCCCTGAGACAGATGGCCCAGGTCCAGCCCGCCAGAGACTCACGCCCTGCAGGGGCACCACCCTCAAAGGCAGGTCAGTGCCAAGGTTGGCCACCCTGGTGAACGCAGGCAGCCTAGGCCCACCCCCGCTCTATCTCCTTGCAGTGGGTTCCTTCCTTCCTTCCCTGCCACCTGGCCACCAAGACTCCCCTCCTGAAGGGATGTCCCCTTGTCCTGAAGCATCCGCCCCTTCCCATCCAGTCCTCACATCCTGCGGGATCTTTCTTTAATTCCATGAGAGGTCAATGCAGCAGCCAGAGCACTGACGGGCTGGTTACCAGGAGAGGAGAGCTGCCCAGCGGCCAGGTTGCCCAGCATCTTTATGACTTGCCTGCCAGGAAGAGGTACGTGGGAAGGTACAAGGCAACCAGGAAGCTGCCCGGAAAGCACAGGATTCAGCACCAGGACAGGATGGGCAACCTGATGCTGCCAGCGCTAGCCCAGCCTGGCTGGTGCTCCATCGCCCAGAAAGGCTACGTCTGGCTGGTCGGGGTAGCCCTCCTAGGCCAGGGCTTCAGAGACAAGAGCCCACAGAGATTAGTCCCCTGGAAGAAACAAACGTTCATCTCAAGTTAAAATACAAATGATTACATTTCAGCTCCGTGGTTCTGTCCAATCTTTCTGGTCATCTCTCCCTGACAATCTAGACATCCTGACCGCCGTGGGTGGGCGTGGGTAACCTTAAACCTCCTCAGCCACACGGTTCAAGGCCGTCTCTCAGAGGGTCATCTCCGTGGACACCTCGCCTCATTCATTCCATGTCAATTCTTCCTCGTTTCACCCTGAGAAGGAAACCCCATGTTCCCGTTGTGGAGGCACCTCCTCATTATTATCCTGCAGAAACCTGTGTGCCCCACATTGTACAGAGTCTGGCCCTCCACCAAGAGCACGGGTTCACACCAAAACACATGCAGCATGGAACAGACAGGCACAAGCCAAGGAAGCCACAGACAAAATGAAGAGGCACCTACCAAATGGGAGAAAGTACGGGCAAATCATGTATCTGAAAGGGGCTAGTATCCAAAATATACAAAGAATGCATACAACTCAATACCAAAACCCCGCAAACAATCCAATTTTTTAAATAGGCAGAAGATCTGAATAGACATTTTTTTGGAGGAAATGCAGATGGCCAAACAGACACATGAAAAGATGCTCAACATCGCTATTCATCAGGGAATTGCAAATCAAAACCACAATGAGATATCACCTCACACCTGTCAGAATGGCTGCCATCAAAAAGACAAGAGATAACAAGTATTGGTGACGATATGGAGAAAAGGGAACTGTTGGTGGGAATGTGAATTGGTGAAGCCACTATGGAAAACAGTAGGGAGGTTTCTCAAAAAATTAAAAATAGAACTATCATATGATCCAGCGATTCCACTTTGGTATCTATACCCAAAGAAAACAAAAACACTAACTTGAAAAGGTACATGCAGCCCCATGTTCACTGCAACATTATTTACAATAGTCAAAACATGGAAACAACCTACGTGTCCATTAATGCAGGGGTCCCTAACCCCCAGGCCACGGACGGTACCGCACAGTAGGAGGTGAGCGGCGGGCAAGCCCGCGAAGCTTCATCTGTATTTACAGCCGCTCCCCATCGCTCGCATCACCGCCTGAGCTCTACCTCCTGTCAGACCAGCGGTGGCATTAGATTCCCATAGGAGCTCGAACCCTTCTGTGAACTGTGCATGTGAGGGATCTAGGTTGCACGCTCCTTATGAGAATCTAATGCCTGATGATCTGATGACGTGGAGCTGAGGTGATGATGGTAGTGCTGGGGAGCGGCTGCAAATACAGATTATCATTAGCAGAGAGGTTTGACTGCACAGAGACCATAATAAATCAATTGCTTGCAGACTCATATCAAAGCCCTATTAGTGAGTGGCAAGTGAAAACAAGCTCAGAGCTCCCACTGATTCTGCATTATGGTGAGTTGTATAATTATTTCATTATATATTACAATGTAATAATAATGGAAATAAAGTGCACAATAAATGTAATGCACTTGAATCATCCCAAAACCGTTCCCCATGCCGGTCTGTGGAAAAATTCTCTTCCACAAAACCAGTCCCTGGTGCCAAAAAGGTTGGGCACCACTACATTAATGGATGAATGGATAAAGAAAAACACACACACATATATATATACATATATATATAAAACACACACACACATACAATAGAATATTATTCAATATTACTCAGCCTTAAAAAAGAAGGAAGTCTTGCCATTTGTGACAGCACGGATAGACCTTGAGGGTATTATACTAAATTAAATAAGTCAGACAGAGAAAGATAAATACTGTATGATATCACTTATATGTGGAATTTAAAATAAAAAAACAAAACAAACAACAAAAACGAGTTTATAGATACAGAGAACAGATTGGTGGCTGCCAGAGGTGAGGGTTGAGGAAGTTTGGTGAAATGAGTGAAGAGGGTAAAAAGGTACAACTTCCAGTTATAAAATAAGTAAGTCCTGGGGAGGTAATATACAGCATGGTGACTACAGTTAATAATGCTGTATTGTGTATATGAAAATAGCTAAGAGAGTAGATCATAAAAGTTCTCTGCACAAGAAAAAAATTTGTGACGATGTGCGGTGATGGATGTTAACTAGACTTGGGTTGGTCACTGCATTTCACAATAAATACAAATATTGAGTCATCATGTTGTTCACTTGAAACTAATATAATGTTACATGTCAATTACACCACAATAAATATTAATTATTTTAAAGAAACAACAGAGAGGCAGAGTGGGGTGGGGGCAACAGGTGTGGTCTGGGGCCCTGTGTCGCCTGCACGATGTTGACAGTAACTCCGTTCCTGAGGACCTGCTGGGGACAGACGAGGCTCCTGGGCCAGCACAGGTCACAGCAGGTGCAGGACCTTGTAAGCTCTGCGTTTTACTGTGATCACCACCAAGCCGAGCAGGAGAGCCACACACCAGGCTCTTCCTTCCACACAGGCTGGGCTCTGTGATGACAGCGCTGCTGGAAGATGCTCCCCTCGGCTCCCGTGACAACCTCCTGCAACCCCAGACATGGACTGGGATGCAGAGGGACTATCCACCCCCAGCTCTGCGGACAGCAGTCAACTCTGAACCAGGGCAGCCAGCAAAACAAGACCTGGTGGCAAGATAGACACCACCAGGGCAGAGAGAGGGGACCCTGCTGTTCCCCAGAGCGGACATGAGACCATCACAGGAGTCCTGAGAGACGAGATGTCACTGTGGCTGCTGGTCCTGGTGTCCACTCCCCCTAGTCAACCATTCAACCTGGGAAGGCATGTCTTCTGTCTCCAGGGAAACCAGACCCAGTGGGGAAAGACGACTGGTCCATGGCAACAGGCATCTGATTTCATTTCTCAGTGATGCCTCTGCCAAGGGTGGCATCTGTATCCTGATCACACTGATATCTATCCATGAGATAATAGTCTATTAAGGAATACTCACAGACAAGATAATCATATTTGGGGAAAATGTGACAGATGGGCAAATGAAAACAAATGCAAACTTACAAAATGTCAAGGGGCAACAGTCTGAAATCTAGAGACATAATACATACATAGAAATTTTAGAAAGCAGATTACACTGTTCAAGATGCAACTTTAGCTCTGTAATTTTTATAACTAAAATTGGCAATTCTTTTTGTCCTCAGAATAATGAAACTGGTTATTTACATAATAGGTATGAGAGTTTGAAAAAGCGTATTGTGTATTATTATATGCTTAGTTTCAAAAACCACTGTAAAGTTGACCTCCCACCAAAAGAAAAAAAAGTCTATGTTCACATTTGTTAGGGTTCATGGGGAGGGGGGTGGTTAGATGACTCCTTATTTTCAGAAGGCATTCTGGGCTAAAACATCAGAAGGAAATGTCACGACAACAATAAATAGGTCAGACATTGGCCCTACTCTCTGAGAGCACATCCAGGCAAAGGGCGGTATGTGAGAGCTCGTTTCTTCACACCTTCACCAGCAATGGGTTTTACCATCCTTTAACTCTTTTTTTGATTCAATAGACAAAATATATCAATACTAACATAACACTAGCAGCTGATATTTATTAACTGCTCATAATGATCCAGACATAGCATTAAAAAATATTCTGCATAAATTTTCTCATTTAACCCTCACAACAGTCCAAAGAGTCAGGAATTATTATGCTTATTTTATGGGTGAGAAAACTGAGGCTTGGAAAATTAAAGCAACATGCCCCAAACCACATGCTGAAGATTGCCAGGGATGACATGAATTTAAGTATCTAATTCCAACGTCCAGGCTACCTGAACAACAAAAATGTCATTTTGTCATCAATTTCTCTGATTTAATTACTAGTGAGGTTTTTTAACAGGACTCAAACCATGTTTCTTATGTTTATTGGCCTTTTATATTTGTTCTTTTTTGTAACTGCGCATTATCTTTTTACTGATTTTTCTACTGGAATATTCTCTTTTTTTTCTTATTATTTGTTAAACTCAACACTTATCAAATACTTTAATACATTTCCTACCAGAGGCAAATTTTTTTCTGAGCTTTCTGTCTCTAGTTTTAGTGAAGTGCCAGTAATACATTTTAATAGCTAGCTGGAAACATCTCCCCTCATTCCTTTTCCTTCATAAAAATTTCCTTGAATACAGCTTTTCTACTTCTTCCTTGGATACTAGTCCATTTTGGATTTTACTTCTTAAGAAAATGTGATGGTATCTTTTCATAGAAAAACATCTGTTTCAATATGATGTTCAAATATATTAGAGGTGCACAAACATTTCTTATATTTAAATGCTTACTTCTGCATTACCTACCCCTTTTGTTCCATATAATTTTCTTTGTTTTTCTGCTTTGGGGGAAGAAGATTATTCTTATCACATGATTCTTTATCTTATTGGTCTTTTCCAAGAATGAGCTCTTAGGTTTATTCATCAGTTCTATTCTTTTTATGTTTCCTAATTTTTCATCTCCAATTTTATCTTTATTCCTGCTTATTTTTATTTGGATGTGGAGTATTGCTTTTTTTCCTAGTTTACTTGAGTGGCATGTCCAGTTCATTTAAAACTTTTTTTCCTGCTTAACAATAAAAGCACCAAAACTATACATTTTCCTATGATCATGCATATTTGATAGAGAGTATTATCGTTATGTCCTTTTTTAAATTTTTCACTCAATATTTGGTTCTTCTTATTTCTGTACATTTTTATACTTAGGCTACAAATGAAGGCTTCCTAAAACAGTATTATTGTTTTGTGCACTTTATATATAAGATATCAAGCTATTTTTTAAGAGTTTTGATTTCCCCCTTATCCAAGGGTTATTGGCCTAGTAGATGTTTTTATTTATTCATTTTTATTTGTTTGTTTGCCTTTTTAAAAATGACGATTTTTAACCTATCCCTTTATTAAATTCTAGCTTTACAGAATGGTGGTCATAGATCCATAATTTCTACATTTTAGAATAAGCTGATGTTTTCCTTAAGACCTAGAATATAATCAATGTTTTAAACGATTCAACAATACTTGAAATAAATGGTATTTTCTGGTGGAACAGAATATTGGTTATAAAACTATTAAAGTGTCCTTTAATATCATTAAATTATTTCATATCTTTATTCATTTTGCCTTACTCTCAAAAACAGAAATAAGCAACTTTGAGACAACTGCGATTTTTGTCAATTTCTCACTGTATTTTTCACAGTTTTTATTTTATGTATTTTGAGGTTGTATTTTTAGTAAATGATCGGGACAATTTTATCTTCATTGTAGCACTTTCCTTTTGTTAACCATAAAATGACCTTACTCATTCTTTTTGATGCCTTCTGCCTTGATTTAATATTGTTTCTTTTCATCTGGACCTGTCCTGTACATCTTTGTCCATTATTTTTAACCTTTCCTGGTCCTTTTGTTTTACCCATGCTGTTTTTTAAAAGCTTATGACGCAATTGTATTCTCTGAGTAAACCTTTGTTAATGGGGGAGTTTAAGCTGTTTACTGTAGGAAGATCCACTACATCTGATCTAGCTATCTTCTTTCTGTCATCCTGAGTACCTGACTTTTGAACTTCCCTCGACTTGTGGTTTGTAACACACCCCCTCCTTCCTGTTCACCTCTCCCCAGCTCCCGGCAGCCTGGGAGCATCCTGGCTACTGTCCTGAGAGCTGGTGCTTCATTCCCCCTCCACGCAGCAGCCCAAGCCCAGCCTGCAACACAAGCTTGGCCACAAAGATGCTCTCAGGACCTCCATTCTGGAGCAGAGTGGATCTGGGTGCTTGTTACGCAGAGATGTTCATTTTGTCAAAAACACATTGAGCTGTGCACCTAACAATTTGTGTAATATGTTAGACTTCAACAAAAAGTTCAAAAAAAATAAGGCCTGGGGAGAGAATCTGTTACTAGGAGACAAAGAAACCAGGATTCTGGCTTTGGTTATTAGCTCTCAGAGCTCAGAGGATGGGTATACACTGAAGCCTATGAAATGTTTCTGGGAATTTTAGTACTAGAGAAACACCAAGCCTGGTCAACAATGATCTCAGATGACCCTACTTTCGAGCAGATGCAAGATTCATGCATGCATAAGATGGACTAGTTACACACAAAAATAAGGAAACCACATGTTCCCTCCACAGCTGAGCTTAGAGTGAATTAGTCCTGAAATCACCACACCCACTTATAATCTGATGAAAATTCTGAAACATTGATAAGGCATAAAGATTAAAAATAACAATTTTTTAATTATTAAGAATTATAAAATTATTAAATATTAAAATATTAACTTATATGCCTAACAGATCCTGGACACTCTGGGGCTGAAGGCAAGGAGAAGGCCACAGATAAAAGGGCAGCGCCTGAATCTCCCCTTAAAATCACAGAACTTAGTCCCTGACAACCCTGTCCTTGTTAGGACGGCTACCGTTCTCCTCTGACTTGATGAATGAGCAGGTCCCGCACCTTCTGCCCCCACATACAGCTGAAAATTGCATTTTTAAATTCTATTTAACTAATAGACTTATTTAGAGTAGTTTGGAATTCACAGCAAAAATCAAGCAAAAATACAGAGTTCCCACATACCCCTCCCCCTACACACCCAGTCTCCCCCATCATCAGCATCTCCCACCCGAGGGGCACATGGGTACATTGAATGACCCTGCACTGACACACATCATCATCACTCCAGGTCCACAGTTTACATTAGGTTTCCCTCTTGGTACATTCTATGGAATTCAACAAATAAATACTGACATTTTAGTATCCACCATTATAGTATCATACAGAATAGTTTCACTGCTCTAAAAAAACCCCATACCCCACCTGTTCATCCCTCCCTCCCTCCCTCCCTGCAAATCCCTGGGCAACCACCGATCTTACTGTTTCCATAGTTTCACTTTCTCTGGAATGTCATATGTTTAGAATCATACAGTATGTACATTTTCAGATTGCCTTCATTTAGTAATTTGCATCAAAGATTGCATTTAAGGTTTCAAGTCTTTTCATGGTTTAACAACTTATTTCTTTTTACTGCTAAATAATATTCCATTGTCAGGATGGAAGCAACCAAGGCCATCTTGGTTGCTTCCAGGTTTGGGTAATTATGAGTAAAGTTGCTATAAACATTGGCGTGCAGGTTTTTGCTTGGAAATAAGTTTTCAGTTCATTTGGGTAAATATCAAGGAGCACGACTGCAGGATCATATGGTAAGTGTATGAAAGGTTTTATAAGAGACTGCCAAACTGCCTTCCAAAGTGCTGCACCATTTTGCATTTCCATCACCAATGAACAAGCGTCCTGTTGCTCCGCATCCTCGTCAGCATTTGGTGTTATCAGTATTTTGGATTTTGGCCGTAACAGATGTGTAGTGGTACCTCATTGTTGTTTTCATTTGTAATTCCTTAATGAAATATGAAATTTTTACTAATGCTTACTTTCCATCTGTGTATCTTCTTTGGCAAGGTATCTGTTCAGGTAGTTTGCCCATTTTTCAATCAGGTTGTTCGTTTTCTAGTTTTAAGAGTTCTTTGTCTACTTTGGATAACAGTCCTTTATCAGATATAACTTCTGCAAATATTTTCTGTCTGTGGCTTGTCTTCTCACCCACTTGACAGTGCCTTTCGCAGAGCAGAAGTTTTTGATTTTAATGAAGTCCAGCTTATCATTTCTCTCACATATCACGCCTTTGGTGTTATATTTAAAGAGTCATTGCCAAACCAAAGGTCATTTAGATTTTCTCCTCTATGTTATCCACTATAAATGTTATCTCTATGTTTTATATTTAGGTTCATGATCCATTTTTAATTTTTGTGAAGAGTTTGCACATGGCTGTCCAGTTGTTACAGCACCATTTGTTGAAAGCACTATCTGTTCTCCAGAGTCAGCGTCGCTTTGTTGTCAGTTGATTACGTTTGTATGAGTCTGTTTCTAGGCTATCCATTCTGTTCCAATGATCTGTGTGTCTATTATTTTGTCAATAGCACACCATCTTGATTATCATAGCTTTATAGTGAGCCTCGAAGTCAGGTAGCACCAGTCTTCTAACTTGGTTTTACTCCTTCATTATTATGTTGGCTTGTCTGGGTATTTGTCTTTCTATGTAAACTTTAGAGGAAGTTTGTTGATATATACAAAATACCTTGCTGGGATTGCTGATTACTGAAGTATAGCTAATTCACAATGTTGTGTTAGTTTCAGGTGCACAGCAAAGTGATTCAGATGTGTGTGTGTGTGTGTGTGCGTGTTTATATATTTATATAGGGTTGGCCAAAAAGTTCCTTTGGTTTTTAAGTAAAAATAAAAGACACATTTTTCAAAAAGTCTTTTGTGTCCAGGAGTCCCATTGGGTCCTGCTTGATTTCAGTAGGAGGTCAGATCCAGGCATTTTTTTTTTATTAGTTTCTGCTTTATAACAAAGTGAATCAGTTATACATATACATCTGTTCCCATATCCCTTCCCTCTTGCATCTCCCTCCCTCCCACCCTCCCTATCCCACCCCTCCAGGCGGTCACAAAGCACCAAGCTGATCTCCCTGTGCTAGATCCAGGCATTTTATATGCACTTATTCTCCCAGCAAAACCAAGTGCTAACCCTGACTCTGTTCTGCAGAACCTAGGGGCAGAATAGGAATAAAGATGCAGATGTAGAGAATGGACTTGAGGACACGGGGAGGGGGAAGGGTAAGCTGGGACAAAGTGATAGAGTGGCATGGACATATATACACTACCAAATGTAAAATAGATAGCTAGTGGGAAGCAGCCACATAGCACAGGGTTATCAGCTCGGTACTTTGTGACCACCTAGAGGGGTGGGATAGGGAGAGTGGGAGGGAGACACAAGAGGGAGGGGATATGGGGATATATGTATATGTATAGCTGATTCACTTTGTTATAAAGCAGAAACTAACACACCATTGTAAGGCAATTATACTCCAATAAAGATGTTAAAAAAACAAAGACACATTTTTCATTTTCACCAAGAACTTTATTGAACAACGTATTCACTGTTTTGTTCTACCACCTTCTGCCATTTTTCAGGCAATTTCATAATTCCATCTTCCTGAAACTTTTTACCTTTTTGAGCAAAGAACCCTTCTAGGTACCTTTTACAGTCTTTCAGAGAATTGAAATTTTTTCCATTTAGAGAATTTTGTAAGGACCGAAATAAATGGAAATCTGAAGGTGTAAAGTCTGGTGAATACGGCGGATGAATCAGAACTTCCCAGCCAAGCTGTAGAAGTTTTTGCCTGGTCATCAAAGAAACATGCGGTCTTGAGTTATCGTGATGGAAGATTATGTGTTTTCTGTTGACTAATTCTGGATTCAAGTATCAGATCAAAAACTATGAACAGTGTAAACAGATACTGTAACAAACACAGACATTACCAACAGAAAATATCCATTCATATGCCACACTCTCCACACACACACTCACACTCATCATTTGCTTATTACCTTTTGCTAAGAAAAAAGGCTTATCATACATGCAAATAAATCTAGGTTTTTATTTTTATTTTTGCATTACGTGGGCCTCTCACTGTTGTGGCCTCTCCCGTTGCGGAGCACAGGCTGCAGATGCGCAGGCTCAGTGGCCATGGCTCACGGGCCCAGCCGCTCCGCTGCATGTGGGATCTTCCCGGACTGGGGCACGAACCCGTGTCCCCTGCATCGGCAGGCGGACTCTCAACCACTGCGCCACCAGGGAAGCCCAAATCTAGGTTTTTAAATGGTCATGTTAAAAGAAACATTCACGTAAGATGTTGTTCCATTAATTTATAAACAAGTTGCTTCTCAGGGGCCCACCATACCTTAACTTACAGAGCTCACTTGAATAAATTCTTTAATGAACAAAATATGAAATTAAGTAATAAAGTATCTATTGCCTACAATATGAAAGAAAAAGCCTTTCAAAATAATGTATCATTATATCTAAAGATACAACATAAGCTAAAGGTTATAGCAGGGAAGAAACCATCTAGTTATGAGTTAGAATTTCTATTTTTCTATTGCTTGTTAGGTTTCATTGAGCACGTAGCCTGTTTAAGGCCTGAAAGCTTTAACCCTAGGACTCACCCTGCAAGGCCAAAACATATTTTGTTGGTGACAATTAAACATTCCTGGCTTCTGGCCTGGGATATCAGCAAAAAAGCAGAGTAGGATGCACCAAGGGTCTGTCCCTCCATGGAAATACTGAAAAATCAGCCAAAACAGTCAGAATCAACTTTGTCAGAATTCCGAAACACACTAAAATGTTCACAGCAACTAAGCAAACACTGAAACAAGGAAAAGGCAACATAAAAATGGCGGGAAAGCTCTGTGTGCCTTTATCTGCCCCTGCTCCACCTCTCTCAACAGTGCCCTCATATTAAAGACAGCTGCCCTCATTCCCAGTGCAGGAAACTGGTCCCCGGTGCCAGAAGAAGCAGAGCAGATCTTCTTTGCAAAGAACTGTGTCTGTCAGCTCTAATCTTTCTGGAGGCTGCCTGAAGGATTGGCACAATGGGCTCATCTCTGTTCCACCCAATTTGGAACTCACTCAGGGCATAAAATCAGCAGGCATGCCTCAAAAATGCTGTAAGGCAAATGAACAACTGGCAGCCACCTGGGACAGAAGATCACCATTGAAGAATACAAGAGAACACCAAAAGCCTGAAAGGAGAAACTGAAGAGAGAGTTTCTTTGGGCAATTTGGGCCTCAAAAGCAGTCATGTATGCTGGGAAATTCAGAAAGCCACATGCATATCCAGGTCAGGATGCAAGCTCAGAAAAGACCTGTGAAGACACTCATCTTTAACGTCTAGATGATCTTCACAGGAAGTGAAGGCTAGGCAGAGTTTTAAACAGCCTGGCTGAGGATTAAAGGAGTGTCCCAACACAAAGCCATACTGCAAAGGGCTTATTTTTAACTATCCTGCTCTCTCTCTCTCTCTCTTCTTCTTTTTTTTTTTTTTTTGAATATTCTTTTACTTTACTTTTCTTTCTTTCTTTCTTTCTTTTTTTACTCCTTGTGTTCAAGGAAATCTCTGTGAAACCAACTAGGTGAACCACAACTCTACAGATCAGAGACCATACATCACAAGGCATACAGACCTTGCAAAATAGTTTAGAAAAGTCACTAAACAGACAAACAGCTCGAGCCTAGAGCAAGCAACAACAAACCTTGAGGAGAGAGAAGAATCTAACCTCCAGAGTTATACTGTATAATATTCAAAATGTCCAATTTCCAACAAAACACTATGAAGCATGTAAAGACACAAGGAAGTATAACCCATTTACAGAAGAAATTAACAGAAACTGTCCTTCAGGGAACAGGTGTTGGACTAACTGTACAAACACTTTGAATCAACGGTCTTAAATATGCTAAAAGATTTAAAGCAAAGTGTGGACAAACAGCTAAAGGAAACCAGAAGCATGATGTATTACCAAATAGAGAATAGCAATAAAGAGACAGGAACTACAAAAAGGAACCAAACAAATTCTGAGGCTGAAAAGTACACTAACTGAAAATTTTAAAACTCACTAGAAGGCTTCAACTTGAGTAGGGAGAAGAAAGAATCAGCAAACTTGAAGATACAACATGAGAAATTATCTACTCTGAGGAGCAGGAAGAAAAAAGAATTTAAAAAATGAACACAGCCTAAGAGACCAGTGAGACAAAAGACCTGAGACCATTAAGCATACCAACATCAACTGCATAATAGGAATCTCAGAAGGACAGACAAGAAAGAGGCACAAAGAATACATGAAGAAATAATGGCCAAAAACTTCCCAAATTTGATAAATTATATGAATCTATGCATTCAAAAATCTCAAAGAACTCTAAGAAGGATAAACACAAAGAGATCCACACCAAGATACATTATAATCAAATTGTCAAAAGCCAAGGACAGAGAGAATCTTGAAAGTAGAAAGAGAGAAGTGATTCATCACATACTGGTGATCCTCAAAAAAATTAACTGTGATTTCTCATCAAAAACCACAGAGGCCAGAAAGCAGTAGGATGACATTCTTAAAGTGCTGGGGGAAAAGGCTGTTAACCAAGAATTGTATATCCTATAAAACTATCCTACAAAAATGAAGGAGAAATTCAGAACCACACAATGTATGATTCCTATTATTTGAAATATTCAGAGTAGGTACACAGAGACAGAAATAAGATTGGTAGTTTCCATGGGTTGGGGGATGAAGGAATGGGGGAAACTGCTTAATGGGTATGGACTTTCCTTTTAGGGTGATGAAAATGTTTTGGAACTAAATATAAGTAATGGTTGCACGAAAATGCAAATGTACTAAATGCCAATGGATTGTTCACTTTAAAATGGTTAATTTTATGTTATGTGAATTTCACCTCAATAAAATAAAAATTGAAAATAAAAAAATTATGGGTTCTGACAACCTGGCAGAAGTGTTAAATCATGAATGCCCACTGCTTACTCTCTTCCTTGGTCACCTGCCTGACCCCAAAGGTATCTGAGAAGGGATCCCTGGTTTAAGATAATGTGCTTTAGAAATACCAAAAAGCGGCACATCCCTGGTGGCACAGCGGTTAAGAATCCACCTGCCAATGCAGGGGACACGGATTCAAGCCCTGGTCCAGGAAGATCCCACATGCAGTGGAGCAACTAAGCGCATGCGCCACAACTGCTGAGCCTGTGAGCTAGAGCCCGCGAGCCACAACTACTGAAGCCCGCGCATCTAGAGCCCATGCTCTGCCACAATAGAGGCCACCGCAATGGGAAGCCCGCGCACCTCAATGAAGAGTAGCCCCAACTCGCCACAACCAGAGAAAGCCTGTGTGCAGCAACGAAGACGCAAAGCAGAAAGAAAGAAAGAAGGAAAGGAAGAAAGACCAAAAAGCAATGCAATATAGATTATGCCTTAGGGAACTAAGAATTGTCAAAGATAATTAGTGAGTTGCTATTCTAAGTAAGACCCCATCCTTGGGTATGGAGAGGAAACACTGGGAAAGCGACCTTTTTCAGCAATCAGCAATACGACAGAATACCACATGCAAGGCCACCTTACAGTTCATTGTTTCTTTAATTTTGTGTGTGGATATTTTATAGGGATGCAAACGCAAACTATATTAAAAATAGTTTAACCAACTTTATTCTATAAAGTTACCTAAGTGTGGCCCAGTGCCAATTACTGGTATCAATTCTGATCCAGTCAATGAGAACGTTAGTACTTCACACAGACAACCTTGCATCTGTCTGGATATCCTGTGTGCACCCTGAATGGTATCCCTTCATCCGTGTCTGCAGTTCTATGAAAGAGAACATATGTCACACTTCAGGGGGACCTGCCATTTCCTGATGCAGCCCTCAAAGCACATTCGGGGGCTCATCACTCAGCTCCACAACGAGAGGCTGTGATGGCATAGTTCTCCCAACTACGTCATGCCATAAAGCAGACAGATGATGATTTAAGCACATCTTGAGGTCTGTCCTCCAAAGAGCATCATTTAAAAATGTGAAAGCACATTATTCTCCTCAAAATCTTTTAATTCTCTTGAAATTGTGACATCATTTTCTCTAAATACTTCTACGGTACTTAAAAATTCAATTCAATGATGGAGTTCAAAGAAGTCAACAACGGAAAGTTAGTGCAGTTCAGGGCCGTCCATCCTGTCTCCTCTGTGAGCATGTCTGGTCTGCTGAGTCTGAGTACCTATACTTTCTCAAACAAACCAGCAATTATTTTGCTCCCTGAAACTTTCATTCCCAATCCGCCAGGTTTGGTCTCCTGGAGCCCTTTAAATCCAATATAGTCCTTGATTTGAAGGAAAAGCAAAGGAAACTCAAAAAATTTCCCATAAGAGCTGCCTGACTGTACTAAATAAATTTCCATGGTTTCCTTCAACTTCCCCCAAATATTTCTAAATTGTCGAAGACGTTAAAGGAAAACATAGAGATGTATTTATTTAGTGTAGATGGCTAGCGCGGGGGAACTTTTCAACCTTTCTGACTTAGGTCAATGACTAGAAAACGAATGTCTAATCTTGGCTAGGCCCTGCCTCACACCACACAATAGAGCTAAGCTAGAGAGTTTACCACACAATTCTTCTGATGGAACTAAACAGATCAACTTCCTCCTTCAACTGGAAAAAAAATTAGTTACATCATCTAGTACTCTTCTTGTATTATTTCATCAAAGCTCAGTATTTCAAACTTAATTGTTTTACAATCAAAGAGCAAGGCCAAAGCTGTTAAAGCACCCTATTCATCTGGTACAATACTTTTATCTCTACTGTTGGTTTGAATTTTGTTTGTTTGTGGGTTTCTGGGTGGGCAGGAGCAGCTAAAATTCTCAGGCAAGGAAGAGAATCTCAAGCAAGCTACACCAGACCCACATTTATTGCATGTAATGTACTTAATTCTCAAACCTTTCATTTAATTGTACCAGAATACATTAAAATGTGTTCTTGAATAAATATCTATGGATGCAAATGCTTAATACTAAAATTAGGTTGGGGGAGGGATAAATTAGTAGTTTGGGATTAAAATATACATACTACCATATATAAAATAAACAACATACTACCATATATAAAATAAATAAACATAAGTTCTCTTTCATAGAACTGCAGTCATGGATGGAGAGGTACCATTCAGGTGTGTAGCACAGGGAACTATACTCAATATTTTGTAATAACCTATGATGTAAAAGAATCTAAAAAGGAATACATATATAGATATATCTGTATCTATGTATAACTGAATCACTCTGCTGTACAATGGAAACACAGCATTATAAATCAACTATATTTCAATTAAAAAATTTTAAGTGACAAAAATAAAATAAAATAATGTCAATTCTCCTCTAATACATCTATAAATAAAACACAAATCCAATCAAAGATCCTAACAGTTTCTCACAGAACCCGACACACTGATTAAAAAGTTCATGGGTGGACTTCCCTAGTGGTCCAGTGGTTAAGACACCGCACTTTCATTGCAGGGGGCACGGGTTTGATCCCTGATCAGAAACTAAGATCCCACATGCCACGTGGCATGGCCAGAAAAAAAAAAATTCATGGGTAAAATATTTAAGAATAAAATTTTTTAAATTAAAGAAATCCAAGAAAATTGCCCTAAGAAAAACCTCAACTTATTATAGGGCTACCAGTGTCAGAACTCACAAAGAGACCAAAGCCAAAATAGAAATTCCAGAAACAGATCCACATACACAGTCCCAAAATCCTGGGGTAACTGGCCATCGGTTAAAAAACAATAACTAAAACAATTCTACTTCATACTACACATAAAAGTAAACATGTAGATTATAGATGAGCATGTAAAAAATTTTTTAACTTTTAGAAGAAATTATAAGAAAATTTCTCTATAATATTAGCATATGGAAATATTTCTTAAATAAGACAAAAATCACTTAATATTTACATATTTACATCAAAATTTAAACTTCTTATGGCAAGTGACAGTCTAGAGTCTAGGATAAGGTATTTCTAACATATTATTTTAAAAGTATCCACAATCTATAGAGATCCTATAAATTGGTAGGAAAAAGCAAACACACTAACAGGAAAATTAACAAGGGACAGGAATAGGTAATTTAATGAAGAAGAAATCCCCAAAGCAAATAACATAAAAATAAACACAAACTCATTAAACTCAGGAAATACAAGCTAAAACCGTGATACATACCCTGAGGTAGATTTACTACAAAGCTAATGAAGTGTAAGCTTCATGACCCCCTCACTCATGTGGGCCCTTTACAAGGCCCTGGCTTCCCATGGTATTCACACAGTCATACGCTTTTGCAAACTTTGTAAAAGTAATTGTTCATGGACATTTTGGAATCTAATAAAGAGGAAGTTAAACTGGTTTGGGATACACTGATGTGATTCGAAGTCATGTGGGTATAATTAGATTGTCACTACCCTTCCCCAGTAGGACTGGTGAACAGTGACACTTCTGCTGCCCTGTGCCAGCTCACCCCACGCAGTGAAATGCAGCCCGGGGCCAGAGGTCCAGCCACTATAAAACATGCCACAAAGCACTTACTGCAGATGGACAAGGAAGCATCTTAAAATTAATCTCTGGACAAGTAAACTTGAAATGACCTAAAATTTTACCATTCCTACATGAAAGAAATTTCATGGACGTTTCTAAACTCTACAGTAATCTAAGTATGCTGAAATAAACTTTTCTAGATTATTAGGGGGAAAAAAAAACACTTTAAGGAATGATGTCAGCAAAAATATCAAACTAAGGAGATGCAAAATTCTAACTCTCCATAAAAGCAATGGAAAAACTGTCATAATCAACTTTTTTAGGAATTCTGAAAATTATCAAAGGTTTACAGCAACACAGGAAGTGTTTATTCAAAGAAAAATGGCTAAATCTCAGTAAGAACAGTGAGCTCTGTGTGGTTTTTTTACTACAGCCCCATCCTCCATTCCCCAGCAGCAGCCTTGAAAATAACAGCCCACAGTCATAGTATCAGAGGAAGCAGAATGGGCCTCTTTCACAAAGAAATGTCATTATTTCTTTTAACCCGTCTGGTGGCTCCCTGGAAGACCAGATCAAAAGGCTTATTTTTATTTTATCTGACTAGGAATTCTCCCAGTGCTAAAGTTACTACCCAGGGATATTTGTTGAAAACATTTCCAGGCAAATGTTTTATTCACTATTGCCTGGGGTAATACATAACAGTCTGGGCAAACAATACCCTAATCAGAAAGCTGAGGATGAAAGGCTAGGGAATGAGAGGCCCAGAAGAGCTTTGAAAAGTTCTGAAGTATTCTTGGGAACCTAAAAGTCCATGCACATGTAGAGCTGTGCCCATGCTTCAGAAAGGCCCGAGAACGCACTAAGCTCTCACCTCTGGCTGACCTTGAGCTCTACACAAGCCACCTGGCTGATTATGAACAGGCCCCAACATGCACACATAGCCTCCTGGCAAAGACGGGGACATTTTCATGTTGCAGGCATTTAAGGAAACGTCTAATCATTAGCAGACCACCAAGCTCTCAGAACAGAGACTGCAGTGGCCACAAACAACAAAGAATACAGACTTCACAAAATTAGCTCAGAAAAGTTACCAACAAAGAAAAACTCCAAGGAACAGAAACAACAAAGCCTGGAGTGAGGGGAGAACATGGTTTCCAGAGTTATGACATAATAATATGCAATACGTCCACTTTTCAATGAACAAAATAAGGCATACAAAGAAACAGGAAAATATGGCCCAACACAGGAAGAAATAGCAATCAAAAGACACTGTCTCTGAGGAAGCATAGACACTTGGACTTACTGGACAAAGACATCATTTTTTCTTTTTAAGATTTTTTTCTTTTTTGATGTGGACCATTTTTAAAGTCTTTATTGAATTTGTTACAATATTGCTTCTTTTTCATGTTTTTTGGGTTTTTTGGCCTCAAGGTATGTGGGATCTTAGCTCCCTGACCAGGGATCGAACCCGCACCCCATGCATTGGAAGGCAAAGTCTTAACCACAGGACCGCCAAGGAAGTCCCTGGACAAAGACTTTAAATAAGCTTTTAAGTGTTAAAGAACTAAAGGAAACCATGACTAAAGAACTACAGGAGAGCAGCAGAATAATGTTTCACCAAATAGAGAATACAATAAAGAGACAGAAATTATAGAAGAAAAATTATAGAAACTCTGGAACTGAAAAGCATACTAACTAAAATTAACATTCCTCTATAGGGGCTCAACAACAAATTTTAGCAGGAAGAGGAAAGAATCAGTGAACCTGAAGATAGATCAATTAAGATTGTCCAGGCTTGGGGAAAAAAAAAAAAAAGAAGAAGAAGAAAAATGAACAGAGCCTCAGAGACCTGTGGGTGCCACCACAGTGCTCCACATACACATTTTGGGGATCTCAGAAGCACAGGAGAGAGAAGGGGCACAGAGAATATTTGAAGAAACAATGGCCTAAAACATTTCATATCTAATGAAAAACATTGATCTACATGTCCAAGAAGCTCAGGTAGAATAAACTCAAACACTCACCTAGATATGTCATAATCAAAGTGGCAAAAGCCAAAGAGAGAATCATGAACACAACAAAAGAGGAGCAACTCATCATATGGAATCAACCCTCAGTAAGATGAAAGGCCCATATCTCATCAGAAACCATGGAGACCAGCAAGGTAATGGGATGACATTCAAAGTGCTGAAATTTAAAAGGACAAAAAAACTGTCAATGAAAAATTCTATCCACCAAAACTGCAGTTCAAAAATGAGGGAGACATTGAGACATCCCCAGATCAACAAAAACTCGAAGTTCATAGCTGCCCTACAAGAAATGCCAAAGGGAGTCCTTCAGGCAGAAGTGACAGGACACTAAGTAGTAACTTGAGTCTATGTGAAGAATTAGTGGCCATCACTAGGGGTAATTACACAGGTAAATACAAAACACAATATAAATGCATTTTTGTTTGTCACTCCTTTTTTTCTATCTCATGTAAACCACGTCTACATGAAGCAATGATTACAGGTCTATGTTGATGAGCACACAATGTATAAAGATACAATTTGTGAAAACAGCAGAAAGAGAGAGAAGAATGGAGCAAGGTTTCTGTACATAATTAAGCTGGTATTAATAATAACTGTTTTGTTATAACTTACAATGCTAACTGTAATCTCCAGGGCAACCACTAAGTAAACAACTCAAAATATATAGTAAAAGAGATGATAAGGGAATGAAAATGGTACACTATCAAATAGTTATTTACCCACAAGAGAAGACAGTAACTGAGGAACAAAAAAGACTTAAAACATAGAAAACAAATAGTAAATGGCAGAAGTGAATTTTTTCTTATCACTAATTACATATTATGTAAATGGACTAACTGCTCCCCCAAAAAGCAAGGATTTGGCATAACAAACTAGAAAACATGATCAAACTACACCTACATGGAGCCCTGCAAGAGACCTAATTTAGATTTAGATTTAGGTTGACAGTAAAAGGGAAGAAAAAGATATTCTATATAAATTGGAACCAAAAGAGAGCTAGAGTGTATATACTAACATCAGACCAAATAGACTTTAAGACAAAAATGCTACGATAGACAAAGAAGAACATTATACAATAATATGAAGGTCAATCCATCAAGAAGATATAAGAATTATAAATATACATAACAACAGAGACCTCAAAATACACGAAGCAAAAACTGACAGAATCCAAGGAAGAAAAAGACAATTCAACAATAATAGATGGAGACTTCAATATCTCAATTTCAATAATGGATAGAAAAACTAGACAGAATATCAGCAAGGAAAGAGCATATCTAAACAAGACTATAAACCAACTCGACTTCATAGATACAACAGCAGAATACACCTTCAAGTTCATATGGAACATTCATCAGGATAGAACATATGTTGGGCCATAAAACAAGTCTCTACACATTTTTAAATTGTATATTATTGTTTTGATGTTGAGCATTTTTTCAAAGTCTTTACTGAATTTGTTACAATATTGCTTCTGTTTTATTTTTTGGTTTTTTTGGACATAAGCCATGTGGGATCTTAGCTCTCCAACCACGGGTCAAACCCATACCCCCTACATCAGAAGGCGAAGTCTTAACCACTGGACTACCCATGGAAGTCCCCAAGTCTCTACACCTTTTTAAAGATTCAAATCATGCGAGATATGTTCTCTGACCATAATATTTCTTTTAAAAAAAGAGGGAAATTTAGAAAACTTCCAAATATGTGCAAATTAAACAACACACTCCAACCTAAGGCAGATAAAGGCATTAGACAGGTCAATATACCTTGTGAATATAGAGGTAAAACTCCTCAACGAAATATTAGCAAATCTAATCCAAGAGCATATGAAAAGGGTTATTCACCATAACCAAGTGGGATTTACTACAGAAACATGAGGTTACCTTAACATATGAAAATCAATCAATATAATACACCATATTAATAGAATAAAACACAAAACCTACATGATGAACAGATGTACAAAAAGCATTTGACAGATTTCAACATTCTTTCAAGATAAAAACACTCAATAAACTAAAAATAGAAAGGAACTTCCTCAAGCTGATACAGGGCATCTATGAAAAACCAACAGCTAACATCATACTTAATGGGGAAAGACTGAAAGCTTCCCCCTAAGATCAGGAAAAAGACAAGGATGTCCACTGTCACCACTTATACTAAACATTGTACTGGAGGTTCTAGCCAGGGCAAGGAAGTTCTAAATAAAAAAATTATATAAAATACATCCAGTGTAGAAAAGAAGTAAAATTACCACTGGAGTCAAATGATATGATCTTATAGATAGAAAACCCTAAAGAATCCACTCACACACACACACAAACCAAATGTATTACTGCTTATAATAAACAAGTTCAGTAAGGTTAGAGGAAAAAGTTCAAAAAACAAATATCAGCTGTTCTTCTATACACTAACAATGAACAATATGAAAATGAAATTAAGAAAACAATTGCATTTACAATAGTAGCAAAAAGAATAAATTTAACCGAAGATGTATAAGACCTGTACACTGAAAACCATAAGACACTGTTGAAAGAAATTAAAGATGACAAATAAATGGAGAGACAACCATGTACACAGACAAATTCAATGCAATCCATATCAAAATCCTAATTACTTTGCAAAAATTGACAAACTAATCCTACAATTCATATGGAAATTCTAGGGACCCAGACTAGCCAAACTATCTCAAAAAGAAACTACAAAGTTGGAGGACTCACACTTTCTGATTTCAAAACTTACTATAATGCTACAATAATCAAGACAGTACAGTACTGGCATAAAGGTAACTAAACAGATCAGTGGAATAGAACTGAGAGTCCAGAAATAAACTTATACAACTTATGGATGATACTGATTTTCATCAAGGGTGCTAGGACCATTCAATGGGGAAAGAACAGTATTTTCCAAAAACTGTGCTAGGACAACTAGATATCTGCAAGAAAGGAATGAAGATGGACCCTGTCTTATGCCATAAACAAAAATTAACTCTAAATGCTTCAAAGGCCTACATTTAAGAGCTACAACTACCACAACTAAGACCCAACAAACAAACAAACAAACAAATAAATAATAAATAAATAAATAAATATTTTTTTAAAAGAAAGAGCTACAACTACAAAAGCCCTAGAAGAAAACATAAGTATAAATCTGCATGACTATGGATTAAGCAACAGTTTCTTGGATAGGACACCAAACGCACATATGACCTAAGAAAAATCAGATAAACTGGACCTCATCAAAAGTTAAAACTTTTGTGCATCAGAGGATACTATTTTTGTTAATGAAGTATAGTTCGTTTACAATATCATGTAAGTTTCAGGTATACAGCACAGCGATTCAGTTTTATTTATATATTCATATATATATATATATATATATATATATATATACATTCTTTTCCCTTATAGGTTATTACATAATATTGTTTCCTGAGCTATACAGTAGGTCCTTGTTGTTTACCTATTTTATCCATAGTAGTGTGTGTATGTTAATCCCAGTCTCCTAATGGATCCCTCCCCCCACGTGCCAAAGGATATTATTTAGAAAATAAAAACACAACCCACAGAATTAGAGAAGATATTTACAATATTTAGAAATCATATTGCATCTGATAAGGGTCTAGTATCCAGAATATATAAAGGACTCGTACAGGTCAACAATAAGAAGAGAAATAACCCAATTAGAAAATGGGCAAGGAATCTGAATAGAGGGGCTTCCCTGGTGCTTGAGAGTCCACCTGCTGATGCAGGGGACACGGGTTTGTGCCCCGGTCCGGGAGGATCCCACATGCCGCGGAGCTGCTGGGCCCGTGAGCCATGGCCGCTGGGCCTGCGCATCTGGAGCCTGTGCTCTGCAACGGGAGAGGCCACAGCAGTGAGAGGCCCACGTACCGCAAAAAAAAAAAAAAAAAATAATAATAATAATCTGAATAGAAATTTCTCCAAAGAAGATATTCAAGTGGCCAATAAGCACATGAAAAGAGGCTCAACATCATTAATCATTGGAGAAATGCAAATCAAAGCCACAAGATACCAATTCACACAAACAAACAAAGGAAAACAGGTGTTGGAGAGGTGATGGAGAAACTGGAACCCTCATACCTTCCTGGTGGGAATGTAAAATGGGGCAGCTGCTTTAAAAAGCAGTCTGGCAGTTTCTAAAAATGTTAAACATAGAATTAAACTCAGCAATTCTACGCCTTGGTATGTTAGATAGATAGATTAGAGAACTGAAAAGGTATGTTTTATGTTCACACAAAATCTAGTACACTAATGTTCATAGCAGCATTATTCATAATAGCAAAAAAGTGGAAACAACCCAAATGTCCATCAACTGGTAAATGGTTAAACAAATGTGATAGATCCACATAACAGAATACCATTTGTCATTAAAAGGATGGAAGTACTGTTTCACGCTGTAACATGGATAAACCTTGAAAACATGATGCTAAGTAACAGAAGCCAAACACAGAAGGCACATATTGTATGATTCCAGTTAACTGAAATGTCCAGAATAGGCAAATCCATAAGGACAGAAAGTAGGTTATTGGTTGGTAGTGGCTGAGGGGAGGGGGAAATTGGAGGTGACTGCTAATAGGTTTGGGATTTCTTTTGGGGGTTATGGAAATGTTCTGGAATTAGTGTGATGGTTGCACAACACTGAAATATACTGAAAACCACTGAATTGTACACTTTAAAAATGGTGAATTTTAGGTTATGTGAATAATACGTCTATAATAAAAAAAATAAAAATAATAAAATCATTTTAATCAGCAATGCCAAAGGAAAAAAACCTAAATATCTTTTGAGAATCTAGGGAAAATGAAATGACAAAATCATTGTCAGGAATAGGCAATCAAGGAATATGTGGCAACATAACGTAGAAAAAGAGTATTACAGAGGTGTGTCAGGCAAGTCTTTAACCTTTTAAAATGTGTTTTTTTCTAGATTGTATGATCTATCTGGTACATTTTAAAGCATTTGTGGTGACTTATTTTCTCATTCTAAATAAATATCCACTTTCATGTCTAAATTTGTATTTGCAATTTTGTATTCTTTCTGTTAAAAGAACTGTAAAAGTTGGGTCCCACGAAACCTGGAGAGGAAGTGAGAAAATAATAACTCTTATTGGCCCCAAATAGGAGTTCAAACTGACCTAAACAACTGGAAAAGCAATTTGGGAATTTTAGTGGCATTAAGGTGCCCATTCCCTGACCCGGGAATTCTTCTCGGGTGTGGGCTGTGCCAACACATTTGCACCTGAGCACAGGGACACGAGGGGACATTCCAGTCCCTGCTGCCGCGGGGTAAAGGCGGGTCACCAGAAACATGCTGCATGGTCATCACAGCACAGCACAGACAACTGGGATCTATTCTCCAAGGGAATCACAAACAGGCAGTAAATGAACCTACACCACCGGAAGGATGTGGGAAACCACACAAGATGCTCCAAGCACGTTTCAGAATGACACACAGTTAATACCACTTGTGTGATTTTTTTAAAAACACACGTGCAAGCTCTGTATGTTTATTCTGCAGATACAGAAATGAAGTAAAAAGGAAGGTTTTCTTTGGTTATGAAAGGCACAAGATAGGCTGGGGGAAGATACAAGAGAGACTATAACTGTATCTATGATGTTTTAGTTCTTTAAAAACACTGTGAAGAACTGATGCAAATATTTCAAAGCTTAGGCATCTAATTCTGCATTGTGCAAATACACATATTCTTTGGCTCACTCTCTGACCTTTTCTGTCTGAAGCTTGGTTGAGAACACTGACCTGAGCGGAAGAAATACTTGAATCTTAACATATTTGTCAACCAAGAGCAGGAAAAACAGGCATGAGCAATTCAGGAAATGCTAAGTAAAATAATGATACGTTAACAGTTTTCATCTATCAAACTGGAAGCACTGGCGGCTCCCCTCCCCCACCCCATGGTGGTACCCCAGGCTGGCAGAGACCTTGAAAACACACATCTCCCTTGGCTGGAGCAGTTCGAATCTGGCAGTTTATCATAATGTATGTTTCTCCTGATGTTGTGCAAAGATTACGCTACAAGGATGTACACTGCCAAGTCACGTTGTAGATAAAACGAGAAAACAGGGGAACAACCAAAATGCCCAACACTTGTTGGGTAAATTGGAATTTGTAAAATAAACCATGAATATACAGTGGATGTATATGCAGACAGTGAAAATGACATGTAGGTGAATATTTAAGTACTTAGAAAACACGTTCACGCGTGTCAGGCAGGCTTCCTGCAGACGCAGGGAGATGGGCTGCCTTTGTCACAGGGACCCCGAAGCCGCCTCCTTATGCCCTGAGTGTCAGAGATTTTTCCAACTTCTCCCAAGTCTCCCAGCTGCAGCCCGGAACCTTCCAGGCCTCTTCTGCATGATCAGCAGAACTGACCAGTCAGTCAACGGCCAAGCATACGCACACAGCTAGTGTCTGGCAGTTTTTTTTTTAATTGGGGTACAGTTGTTTTACAATGTTGTGTTATTTTCTACTGTACAGCGAAGTGAATCAGCTATATGTATACATATATCCCCTCTTTTTTGGGTTTGCTTCCCACTTAGGTCACCACAGAGCAATGAGTAGAGTCCCCTGTGCTATACAGCAGGTTCTCGTTGGTTATCTATTTTATACACAGTAATGTATATATGTCAATCCCAATCTCCCAATTCCTCCCACCCCCCCTATTTCCCCCCCTTGGTGTCCATATGTTTTTCTCTGCATCTGTGTCTCTATTTCTGCCTTGCAGACAGGTTCATCTGTACCATTTTTCTAGATTCCACGTATACACGTTAATATACGATATTTGTTTTTCTGTTTCTGACTTCACACTGTATGACAGTCTCTAGGTCCATCCAGTTTCATTCAATTCCCCAGTAATCCCGAGAGGTAAGGTGCCCTGATCTCTGTGTCATGGGACAGGAGCAGAGTAGAGGTCAAACATGCACAGGACAAGAAGCAATGGGGCACCATCCCCACCCCATCACCCCTGTCCCACTGGTTCTGGTCCCCATCACCTCCAACCTCAGGGGCACTAAGATACTTCAGCACATGTGTTATAACATGCCCCTTATTCCAGCACATCTAGGATGCCAACAATTGCAGGACGTCCCAGGAGAAGCAGCAGGCTGCTGACAAACGCTGACATGCCGTCCACAGGGAAAACCCACCCAGGATCTGGAAGTGTTGAAATGTGAAAATACGCGCACATCCTAAACTCAAAATACCTCATGCATGCTAAATCATCGACAGTGATTATTTGAGAGTTATGAAACTAGGGCCAGGATTTTTTCAGCCCATCTGTGTTTTCTAAAGTTTCTACAGTGAATTGTATTACTGCTAAGATTAGAAAAATGGCAAATAGGCTTTTAAAGGAAAAAAATAAAATAAATGAGCCAGCCAGATTTACCCTGAAACTAACGAAGTTCAAGCTTCGGGGCTCCCTACATACCCAGGCTCCGTCCAAGCCTTGTGGGAGAGGCCCGGGCTTGTTTGTATTTGCAGTTTTAGTCCCCCACAATGCACATGCTTCAGGCCCCATAAAGCCATGATCTGTCTTGGAACCAACAAATATGGAGTACGTAACACATCCGTGCTGACTGCTTTAAAGAGAGAGAGAAAGGGAAACATTTCAGCTCAGGTGAGGACAAAAGCAAGCCCAGGTAGTCACACCTGTATTCTCCCTCTGCCTTTCATAACCATCATCTCTGCAGCCACAGAGGGAACTGTGTCCCCCTTCCAAATTCACATGCTGAAGCTCTCACCCCACAACATGATGGTATTTGGAGGTGGGGCCTTGGGAGGTGAGATGGTTAGATGAGGTTGTGAGGGTGGGGCCCCCATGACAGGGTTAGTGCCCTTATGAGAAGAGGAAGAGAGCTCTCTCTACACCACGTGAGCACCAAACAAGGAGGCAGCTGCCCACAAGCCAGGAAGCGAGCCCTCCCAGGAACTGACTCCAATGGTACCTAGGACGTTCAGCCTCCAGAACTGTGAGAAATAAACATCTGTCGTTTAAACCACCCAGCCTCTGGTGTTCTGTTGTAGCAGCCTCAGCTGTCTCAGACACCTGCCCTCCCCGTGATGCCTGGACCTGGTTATGTACCCACCTAGAGGTCACCTCTCAGCTCTGTAAGCCACTCCACAATGCTGAAGTTTTATACACAAATGATGAGCTGTCAACATTTTATAAATGCTATTCACCCAGGATTCTCTTTTCTCTGGGACCTGCCAGGTTCTTTTAAAAGTCACCCTCGGGCTTCCCTGGTGGCGCAGTAGTTGAGAGTATGCCTGCCGATGCAGGGCACGCGGGTTCGTGCCCCGGTCCGGGAGGATCCCACATGCCGCGGAGCCGCTGGGCCCGTGAGCCATGGCCGCTGAGCCTGCGCATCCGGAGTCTGTGCTCTGCAACAGGAGAGGCCACGACAGTGAGAGGCCCGCATACCGCAAAAAAAAAATAAATAAAATTAAATTAAATTAAAAAGTCACCCTCTTTTCATCTGCACTGAGATTTTCTTTTTAAATCCCTCTTTAAACACTTCCTTTTGTGTGATGTCTTAACCTTAAGTACTGAACCTTAAAGAAAAGCTGTTTTCCACTCATTGCTTTTTTTAGATTCACTCTCCCTGACCTTTGAAAATGGAAAAAGAAAGAATCTGGGGTCACATGCTTTAAACGCCCAAGCAGTAAAGGGACCAAGTGATAAATCTACTTAGAATACCCAGCCCCAAGAACCCTAAAGCCATATGCCACAGAACCCTCAGCCAAACGAACCAGTATGTTGAACATCAAAATGTAACAACACTAAAAGTTAAAGTGCTCTCTTTGAAAAGGAGTAGGAAATCCCTAAAATTCCACAGAACCTAGTTTGCAAAACCATGGATCTGCATTCCCATCAAGCAAGAAGCAAACAGAATGCAGGATCTTTCCCTTTACAAAAACCAGGCCTCCTCTACCTTGTCCACAGAGGAGGGGGACATATACCAGGTGTGATGCACATATGCTGCAATACTACTGGGGAGATGGGTGACACAGCTCAAGGCCTGGGGGTGGTGAACAGGAGGTTCTCACTGTAGCAAGACTTTTACAATATTCGCTCAGAAATGGTGAGTATTTGCTCCAGCTTAGAGGTATTCCCTCTGGACCCTGCCTGTCTGTCCACATCCCACAAGAGCATCCCAACCCGAATGCAAACCCTCAGCTTAACTGACAACACCCATCAGCAGGAGCATCTCCAAGTCCATGTCCTGGTCTCTGAGGTCTGGAGGCACAGAGATTTGGGGCACATTCATGTAATCAATAGATATTAATGAAGTGCCTGATTGGTGGTCAGCACTGTTCCAGACCATCGGTGGACAAAACAAACAAAAATCTCCCCTTGTGGGGCTGACAATCTGTACGAGAGACATCCTAAATAAGCACCTAAGGAGGTGATGAGTGCTCCAGGGGAAAAGCAGAGACCAAATAAGGGGACCAGGGGTGATGGGGGGAGGCCTAGGTTTCTGTTTTCATTTTTTCTATTGTGTTAAAAGAACACATAATGTAAAATTTACCATCTTAACCATTTTTAAGTGTATAGTTCAGTAGTTAAGCACATTGACATTGTTGTGCTATGAATCTCTAGAACTTTCTCATCTTGTAAAACTGAAACCCTGGACCCACTGAACAACCCCCCACTGCCTCACCCCAGCCCTGGCAACCGACACTCCACCTTCCGTCTCTATGAATCTGACTGCTCTGGGTGCTTCGCGTAAGTGGAATCATACAGCATTTGTACTTCTGTGACTCGTTTATTTCATGTAGCAAAATGTCCCCAATCTGTGTTGCAGAATATGTCAGAATGTCCTTCCTTTTGAAAGCTGCATACTATTCCACTCTACGGACAGATCACAGTTTCTTCATCCATTCATTCTATCCGTCCATGGACACTTAGGTGGCTTCCACTAAGCACTGTAAACAGTGTTGCCATGAACGTGGGTGTGTGGGTGTCTCTTCGAGATCCTGTTTTCAGGGAAGGCCTAGTTTTAAAGAGAGCAGTCAAGGTGGTTCTCATTGAGAAGGTGGCATCTGAGGAAAGAGTTGAAGGTGATGAGAGAGAGGGGGGCATGCACTGTCTGGGGGCAGGGGGAGCGGACAGGTCAGGATCAAGGCTCTCAGCTGGGAGCATCCTGGTGCAGTGGGAGGACCAGTAAGAGGGCTGAGAGGCTACACGGGTAGGGGTGGGGGATGGGGGAGAGAGATGGAGACAGAGATAGAGACAGAGAGAGACAGAGAGAGGGAAGAGGAGACTCGAGGTCAGAGCGGGCTGACCACGCAGAGGGAAAGGGGGACAGACTGATGTCCACGTTAAAAGGAGTTGCAGGCGGGGTGGAGAGGTGCTGCAGTCATCAGACAAAGATGACCATGGCTCAGACCTGCAGGGGCAGCGGAAGAAAGAGGCAGACAGTCACCTTCAGGTGGACTTTATGTTCCCATTAACAGGGGGATGTGGGGTCAGGGTCAGGTCCCAGGTGCACAGCCTGGGAAGAGTGGAGCCGCCCGCAGCTGGGGCAGGAAGCCTTCCCAGGGAGCGGGGCAGGTGGACACCCAGCCCGAGCTGCCCACCGATGTCCCCGTCACTGACCCGCCCCCCCCTCCTGCCCCCTCCCCAGGCCCTTCCCCTTTCTCTCCTTGCACGGACTCTGTGGCTGCGCGCCACCTTCAGTGGAGGTGACAGTCCCCACTGTTAAACTATTTCTGGTCACTCTCTCATCAGTAGCTCTGCATCCTCACCCACATTTTCAGAGCAGCTCCCACAGACGTCCGTGAGTGCAAAATCACCTACTTTCTAAAGACGGATGTCTTCAAAGCCCAGGGCTGTTCGGGCCAGAGTGCATTAAGAGGGTAAGGAATGGAGATTGAGAAAATTAGTTATGGACACAGCAGACGACTCAAGATCTTTACAGGCGATGGCAGTCCCCACCCCCCGCAAGACATCCCCTTGTACTTTCCCTGTCCAGGTAAAGGGACAGGATGCCACCACCCACCATCTCAGCAAGGCCCCACTGTCCTCATTTCCCATGAAAGAACAACCTTCAGTAGAATCGCAAGGTCAGCATGAAAAGCCAGGTTAAAGGCTTACTTTAGAATTTTGGAAAGAAAAGTTGTGACACCCATTCAAGGAATTCTAGGAATTCACAATTAAAGGATTTCTTAAAGTTTTGAGTAATCACGATGCAACCTACTCAGCCACCCTACAAATCCTGACTAAGGGGCAGGACACGAGGCAGACGGTGCAGGGGCCAGGATGGGTGGCACCTGAGTCCTGAGCTTCAGCCCACACCTCCTGGCGGGAGACAGGAGACTCCACAAGCTCACAGTAAACCTGGCTGTGGGGTACGTTTATACTGAGTTTTAACAGTGACGCTTAAAATCATTTACAGTATGACATGCAACAGTGATAAAGGAGACAGTCACCGAACCGTGACCCTGAGACATGGCAGACAACAGCGACCCAGTGGAGGAATCAGGACACAGCAGGTCCAGGACTGACTCTGAGCTGAGGATGCTCCGGTCACGGCCCAGGAAGGGCACAGAGCCAAGAAAGGAGGCACGCGGGACTCACCGTTCAGGCCAGCACGCACAGGTGAGGGCACAGGCGACACCGCAGGGCCACCCACCCTCCTCGCTCTGCCAACCGACGACTTACAAAGTCAACTACGAAGGAGGAGGTCTTGGAGACAGAAAGGCCGGGCCCGCTCCTTACGCAGCACAGGAAAGAGTGTGAACATAACACACTCGCATCCTCATCCTGACACTGATGCTGCCCCTGATGAGCTAGTGAGGTCCGCTGTGAGTCTCAGTCTCAGAAACAAACCCCCAGTGAGTCAGCTGCCTGGTCTGTGACGGTGGCTGGGTAAAGCCTGGGCTGCGTTAACCTGATGAGGATTTCAAATTCCAGAAGGCCTCCTTCCCAAGAGCTCTCATTTCACATATAAATATATACACATACATATATATATGTACTGTTTTAATTTGACTCTAACACTAAAATTTACCTTGAAGGCGACCTGCTTGGAGAAGGAGCTCATCAACAGAGACTGACTTCCCTCCCCCACTCCCCTCCATCTCTCCCTGTGCAGGGGGGTGGGAGGGGGACAAGGAGGGGGCCCTGCAGCTGCCCCTGGAACTACCCCGGGATGGCCCCATCACTGACAGAGGTTTGGGGGCAGGGAAGTGAGTGATCTGAGGGGCAAGAAATGGTTAAAAACTCAGGGTGACAGGCTATCAGGTCCAGAACTCTTGGCCTCATAGTCAGTATTTCCAGTGACTGCCATTCAAGCTATCCATATATACTTGACTTGCAATCTGAGAAGAAAAACAACAAAATACCTTGTTTGACTTTGTGGATATATTAATTGGAGAAATGTGATTGTTCTTAATTACTAAATCTATGTTGTAATACTATGTTTTTCATTAAACACATCAGACTGAATCTCATGGGTTTTCATTTCAGCTCTAAACCCCAGTTCACGTCCTTTCTTCACAGCCTTGCCTTCTTCACGATCGATTTACTGGGCACCTACTACTATTCACCTACTGAACAACCACTGTTCCAGGTACTGCAGATACAGCAGAAAACAAAACAGACAGAATCCCTGCCTTTGCAGAGGAGGAGCAAACAAAAAATAGTAACCAAAAATAATAAACATTACCCCAAAATAGTAAACAATAACCACAGCAACACATGGGTTCTGTAGCACCTTAAACCACTGAAGTTGACAGTCTCACAGTCCTGGAGGCTGAAGACTGAGATCAAGGCGTCTCCAGGGTTGGTTCCTCCTGAGGGCTGGGAGGGAGCGTCTGCTCCAGGCCTGTCTCCATGACTTACAGGTGGCTATCTCCTCCCTCTGCCTTCCCATCGTCTTCCCCATGTGGGTCTGTATCCAAATTTCCCGTTTATAAGGACACCAGTCAGACTGGATTAGGGCCACCCCAAGGATCTCCTTCTACCTTGATTACTTCTGCAAAGACTCTACCTCCAAATAATGGCATATTCTGAGGTGCTGGGGGTTAGGACTTCAACATATGAATTGGGGGGACACAATTCAACCATAAAAACAGGAAACAAAAGTCACCCTAAGAAAAAGAGAGGCATGCAGACAACCATGGACGTTGTGGTCCTCTCTCAGCATCCATTCCTTCCCCCACCACCCAAGAAAACACAACAGCCGTCCTGAGGACAGACCCACCCAGCTCCGGGAGCTCCCTCACAGGTGCAAGCCAATCACCATAAACTCTTCCCCCGGCCAGAGCATCGGACGCGGGATGGACATACTCTAGGGCCTGAGCTAAGGTGGATTCAGGACAGTCCTTGACCACTGTGACAGTCAGGGAGTAGGCCACGGCCTAAGTTGGCCCAATTAACAGAAAGTCTAAAACGCTTGTTCAGACAGGGCAGTGTGAAGGTGTGAGGCCTGGAACTGTTGCAGCCACTTTGCCACTGCAAGGCCAAAGCTGAGCCTCAGAGGAGGACAGAACCAAGAGAACAGCAGAGAAGAAGAATCTAATCTCTGATTAATAAACCCACTTGAAGCTCATCCTGCCTGCAGAGATCCACAAAGCCAGGGTGACAGCAATGCCAGGAAAATCTGATATAAAACTGTCAACACAAAGCTTTTACCAGTGAACTTAATCACATTTAAAATAGAGAACTCACACTCTCACTAGTATTCAGGGGATAGCTCTGTCCACTCACACTGGTGAAAACGTGAAAGAGTAATAATACTAAGTGCTCGTGAGCATGTGGATAAAAAGTAACTCTCAGGGCTTCCCTGGTGGCGCAGTGGTTGAGAGTCCGCCTGCCGATGCAGGGGACACGGGTTCGTGCCCCGGTCTGGGAAGATCCCACATGCCGCGGAGCGGCTGGGCCCGTGAGTCATGGCCGCTGAGCCTGCGCGTCCGGAGCCTGTGCTCCGCAACGGGAGAGGCCACAACAGTGAGAGGCCCGCGTACCGCAAAAAAAAAAAAAAAAAAAGTAACTCTCAGATGCAGGCATGGATGTGTAAATCAGCACGGACCATACAAAAATGACCCCCTTCTGCCTCCCTCCCTCCTGCTTCATCAGAAGATGCCTACACCCTAATGCCCTGTGACTATGCAAGAGAGACCCTGAAAAGGTGATAAAGGTGAGGGATCTTGAGATGGGACAACCATCTTGGACTATCTGGGTGAGAGGATCCATCTAAGCCCACAAGCCACGAGAGCCCTTAGGAGCAGAGAACTTTTCCCGTTGGACTCAAGGTTGAGGCAGGAGAGATGTGAGAAGCCACTGTTGCTGGCTGTGCAGACAGAGTTGGAGGCCACTAGCCAATGAATGTGGTGGCCTGCAGAGGCTGGGAATGACATCGGCTGACAGCTAGCAGGGAGAAAAGGATCTCAGTCCTACAAACACCAGAAATGGAATTCTGCCAGCAATCGGAACTGCTGGAGTAAGGAAATGGATTCCCACCAGCGGTCTCCAGGAAGGAGCACAGCCTGCCCAGGCCTTGACCGTAACCTGGTGAGACATGCCACAGAATTGCTACGGAACAGTGAGACCATAAACCTGAGTTGTTTTAAGCCGCTAAACATGTGGCAATTGTTGCAGCAGCCCGAGAAAACAAAGACAGCTGCCTGGAAAAGCAGCACATCCGAAGCCAGCACAGCCAAGGAGGGACAGCCCCTGACCAGCAAGTGCCCACCCAGGTATACACCCTACAGCAAGTGCTATAGGCTATCTTTTTATCGTGATGTGTCAGAATCTGTGCATTAGAGTTGATGTGTTTTGTATTAGTGTCACAGGGTAAAATCATATTACAGGACTTAAGGATTCAGGGTCTCTTTATAGAATTATCACAGCTCTACATTGAATGAAAGCCACCATGCTTGTGTTCTGATTGGAAATTCCTTTGGTGTCAGTTGTTTGGAAGTTAATGTTTACCACTGAAATTCACATCCATAGGTGTATTATACTTACATGGAACTTTGTTTTAAGTGACACTATGCACACAGAATTCATTTCTAGTTCTCGATAGAACTGTACTTAATTCTCAGTATTATTCTTGACTTTTTAAGGGGTGTGCTATGAGAATATGTTCTATCTTACTGTTAAAATCTAATTACATATACTTTAGCATTTTCTAAGATGGTCCTTTGGATCCTGTAAATGTGAATTTTGATGTAATAACTGCTAATAAAACTATATTGAAACAGTAAAAAAAAAAAAAAAAGAAAGAAAGAAAGAAAAAGAAAGCCCCCACTGGTGGGACTGTCCTACACCTGTGGAGGCACCAGCCACTGAGGGCTCTTAGGCACTTGAAAGGCAGTTAGTACAACTGAGGAACTGCAGTCTTAATATAGTTAGTCTAAATTAACTTAAACTGTAACCATCACAGGTGATGCATGGTTTCTCCATTGGATGGCGGTGCCCACAGCAGAGATTCTCTAACACTGCTGCACATGAGAATTTCCTGGGGAGATTTTTAAACACTGATGCCCAGGCTGCGTGCCAGACCAATTACATAGAATACCTGGGGGTGGAAACGAGATACATCAGCAATTTTTTAACTCTCCGGGGATTCCAATGTACAGGCAAGTCTGAGACCCAGTGCCCCAGGGAGACACCCCACAGGAGCACACGTGGTCAGATACAAGGATGGTGGCTGAATTCCACCCCCCCGCCCCCACCTTGTAATAAATACTAAACGGAAAACTGTAAGGTTCCCATTCATGCAATGGAATATTAAGTACACGGCATTCAAAGTAAACGATGAGATCTACACGTATCACCATGGGTAAGTCTAGAAAGTAGCGTTGACTAAAACGAAGTAGAGGGAACACCACTGACAATAAAATATCATTTATGTGAATTTTAAAAATACACCAAACAACGGTACATGTTGATTATAGACACACAGAACTCATACCAAGTTCAAGATGGCAGCACCTGCTGAGGAAGGAGAAAGCGGGGGCTGGGGGCCATGTACAAAGGGAGCTTCAGTTGCATGTGAACTTACTTCATTTTAAAAGATTTGAAGCAATTACAGCAAAATATTATTTGTTACAACTGGATGTTAGGACCCAAGTGCATATTATACATATTTTCTCTACACTCTTGTGGTGCATTAAATTTTCCATCATCACAAAAAAGAGGACAGAAGAGTAGATCCCATGGTGGGCAGCACAGGGGATGGTGTTTCTTTGGCGGGGTGGGCGGGGCGGTTGGCAGGACTATATTATCTGGAGGGAAAGAAACTGATTCCTAGGTAGGTGTTCCTTCAAGTGGAGAGCCAATTCTCTTCAAGAACTTAAGGACTAAAGCAATTATGAGCCCTTCTTAGAGGAAAACACTACTGGATAACAAAATCTGGCCACGCACAAGTCAACCAAAATAAGGGAGCTAGGGATGCCCTCAGTAAAGGAAGCAACTTAGGAGGATAGAGGCTGTGGTGCAGGGCTGCTGGGGAGCACCAAATGCCCTCAAATATGGAATGATGGTGAAATACTCCAGGCAGTAGGGGTGCAGAAGAGAATACAAATGTTACTAACCCTGACCTATAAACCCAAAGATCTAACTAGCAAACAACAAGCTAAGGAAGGGGAAATAACAGTATTAATATATACCAGACACAGCCTATAAATTATAATACTAACTCCACCTTCAAAATAACTCTGTGACAAAGAGACTGTTACTACTTCCATCTTACCAAGGAGGGAAACGAGTCACAGTGAGGCTTCACGATCTGTCCAAGGTCAAGCAGGCAGTGCACTTGGGCAAGTGCCCGAGGGACTTGCACCCAAGCTGTCTGGGTGCAAGTGTTAATCCCTGTGCTACACTGTTCCCTGAAATTCAGTGTGCGTCTGCTGATTCCCTCTGCAGTGGTATTCAAGAGACAGTGTGCAAATCTGAACTTCTAGTTTAAAAAAGAAATGACTGGATAAACAACAAGGTCCTACTGCATAGTGCAGGGAACTATATTCAATATCCTGTAATAAACCATAATGGAAAAGAATATGAAAAAAATATATATATATGTATTAAGTTGACCAAAAAGTTCACCCGGGTTTTTCATAACATCTTACGGAAAAACTCGAATGAACTTTTTGGCCAAGCCAATATAACTGCATCACTTTGAAGCAGAAATTAACACAACACTGTAGGTCAACTATACTTCAATAAAATAATTTTTTAAAATATTTAACTGATATAGCATTAAAATTTCTTAATATAAAGAAATAAAAAAATGACTCCAACCACTAAAGATTTCTCATAACCTTTTCTACTAGACTGTAAAGCATATTCATATTCTATTTCCTGTTAAATTAAAGCAAAACAAAATTTACATTTTAATATTCATCCTTAAAGTAAAACACACAATACAGAACTCTCTATACACACCCCCTCTGCTTACATCCATGAACAGAGGGGTGCCTGAAACGCTGCTCCCCAGGCATCATTGATAGGCTTGTTGTTGAAGGCGGCATTTTGTATGTGTGGTTTTTTTTCCTTTATTTTCTTATACCTTTCTGTATGGCTTGAATGTTTGATAATGGGTATTTATCATTTTTCACAACAAAGTTATTCTCAATAAAATTTCCACTTAATGATACTTTGAAAAGACCGAGTGAAAAACACCAGTCAACGTGCCTCCTGTAGAAACAGAAGGAAAAGAAGGAGCATATGGACATTAAGAGGAAGAACATTCCTCCAAAAATAATCACAGGATCAGAAAGGTCTTTCGAAGACTGGCATCCTGCATGCACTGCAGGCACACAGCACCCTGTGAGCCCAGGGCTCCTTCGAAGGAGAGGGCAGACTGCTCGGAAGGCGCCAGATAAAAGAGCAGGCATGCCACGGAGACTAAAAATACAAGTTCAGGAGAAGAGTCCACAAAGAAGGAAATAAAGATCAGAACTTACACCCTGCAAAACCAAACCACTGGTAGAGGGAAAAGCTTTGGAAATTCTATCAGACTGCAAAAACAAAAAGAATGCCGCTTGACAAAGACTCCTGCAGTGAGACAAAACAGGAGAGGTCACAGAATATGAGAACAAAATGTAGACAAAAGGTGTTTCACGATGAGCTGCTATTTTCCAAAAAAATACAACTGTGGTACAAAAGCAGACAATTATTTTATGGAAGAAAATCTCTCTCCACAAGCATGTATTATAGATACTGCCTGAAATGCTCTCTAGGCTGTATAAAGGGACCAGTTTGTCTTACCATGTCAAGAAAACACGTCGGTACATTTACTTGGAGCATCACATTTCTTGGTGTCTAAAATAATATATACTATTCTCTCTCTCTCTCTCTCTCTCTCTCTCTCTCTCTCTCTCTCCCCCTCACACACACACACACACACACACACACACTCACACACACTCACACTCGAGATAAGAAGGTCCCTTTAAGCTAAACAGGAGCTCAAATATAACTTGAGGATTGTCAATAAACATAACTCCATCACATGAATAAAAATGAATAGCTTTAAAAAAAACAATGGTGATGTGATGGGAGCAAGATGGTGGAATGGTTGTCTATAATCATTCCCCACAGAACATCGATTTTGACCCACCACCCACAGACAAGAGTACCTTTGTGGGAGTCCAGGAGTCCAGCAGAGTTCCAACACAGCATTGAAGCAAAAAATCTAAGAGCAGAGGCATTGAAGAGAGTAACAGGAACAGTTTCACTTTGCCCATGTCACCCTCCCACAAGGCGGCACTGCTTGGTGCCAATGAAGCCCCCTCAGCCTGCGATGTCTTCAGGAGGGAAAATGAGAGTTTGAGAGGGCTCCTGGCTTCCCCAGCTCTGTAGGACATGGCCCAAGAGGCCCACTCCTTTCTTGCCCTGCCCAGAATACTGAGGTCATCTGCTCTTAGTACCAGCCCTGGCTTTGCAGGACTGAGAGATGGCAGACAATCTTAAAAACTCCCTGCCAAGAAGGAACAAAAGGTATGGAGGAGGCATACCCATAGAAAAGGTCCGAGAAAGCCCCAGAATCCCCAGCTGGACTGACTGGTGAAGCTATTTCTCCCCCAAAGTCAGTCAGTAAACACCAGAGGAGGTGACTGCTTCTTCAAATGCAGGAACAGGACAAGGATACCCACTCTCACCACTTCTATTCAACACAGTACTGGAAGTACTAGCCACAGCAATCAGACAAGAAAAAGAAATAAAAGGCATCCAAATCAGAAAGGAAGAAGTAAAACTGTCTGTTTGCAGATGATGTGATCTTACAAATTAAAAATTCTAAAAACTCCACCAAATAAACCTGTTAGAACTAATAAATTCAGTAAAGCTGCAGGATACAAAATCAATATACAAAAATCAGTTTTGTTTCTGTACACTTAACAATGAATTAGCTAAAGGAGAAATTAAGAAAACAATCCCATTTAAAAGAGCATATATATATATGAGTAAATTTAACAAAGGAGGCAAAAGACCTGTACAATGAAAATTATAAGACACTGATGAAAGAAACTGAAGAAGGAACACATAAACTAAAAGATATTTCACGTTCATAGATTGAAAGAATCAATACTGTTAAAATGTCCAAACTACCCAAAGTGATGTACAAATTTAATGCAAATTCCCAATCAAATGCCCTATCAAATTTCCAATGGGACTTATCATAAAAATAGAAATAACAATCCTAAAATTTTTGTGGAATCACAAAAGACCCTGAATAACTAAAGCAAACCTGAGAAAAAAGACAAAACTGGGGCATCACACTTCCTAATTTCAAACTCTATTACAAAGCTACAGTAATCAAAACAGTATGGCATTGGCATAAAAACAGACACACAGACAAACGGAACAGAATAGAGAGCCCATAAATAAACCCACACATGTATGGCCAACTAATCTTAGACAAGGACGCCAAGAACACACAACAGGGAAGGGACAGTCTCTTCAAAAAGTGGTGCTAGGTAAACTTGATATCCAAATGCAAAAGAATGAAACTGGTCCCCTATATTACACCACTCACAAAAACTAACTACATATAAACTAAAGACTTAAATGTAAGACCTGAAACCAAGAAAATCTTAGAAGAAAACATAAGGAAAAAGCTCTTTGAGATTGGCCCTGGCAATAATTTTTTGGAAATGACACTAAAAGCCCTGGCAACAAAAGCAATAACAAAGAAGCGAGACTACATCAAACTAAAAAGCTCCTATACAGCAAAAGAAACAATCAACAAAATTAAAAAGTAAACTGCGAAATAGGAGAAAACATTTGCAAACCATATACTGGATAAGGGGTTAATATCTAAAATATACAAGGAACTCATACAACTCAATAGCAAAACAACAATAAATAATCCAATTTAAAAATGAGCAAAGGACTGAATAGACATTTTCCCAAAGAAGAGATACAAATGGCCAACAAGTACATGAAAAGGTGCTCAACATCACTCATCATCAGGGAAATTCAAACCCAAACCACAATGAGATATCACATTATGCTTGTTAAAATGGTTTCATGAAAAAGACAAGAGATAAAAAGTGTTGGTGAGGATGTGGAGAAAAGGGCACCCTTGTGCACTGCTGGTGGGAATGTAAATTGGAACAACCATCATGGGAATGATTGTGGAGGCTCCTCAAAACATTAAAAATACAACTACCATATGATCCAGGAATCCCACTTCTGGTTATTTATCTGAAGGAAACAAAATCAGTGTCGAAGAGGTATTTGTACTCCCATGTTCACTGCAGCATTACTCACAATAGCCACAACATGGAAACAACATGTATGTTCAGCAACAGAGGAATTGATAAAGAAAATGTGTGTGTGCACCCACACACCACACAATGGAATGTTATTCAGCCATAAAAGAAGGAAACCCTGCCATTGTGACAACATGGATAAACCTAGAAGACATTATGCTAAGTGAAATAAACCAGATAGAGAAAGAAAAATACTGTATATGAGCTCACTCATATGTGGAATCTTAAAAAAATATTTTTTTTTAAATTTGAACTGATAGAAACAGAGAGAATGGTGATTTCCAAGGGCTAGAGGGTAGGAGAAATGGGAAGATATTGGTCAAAGTGTGCAAACTTGCAGTTATAAGATGAATAAGTTCTGGGCATGGTGACTATAGTTAATAATATTGTACTGTACTGTACTGTGAAATAAATAGGGGTAAGTCTGACAAAAGATGTGTAAGACCTGTACACTAAAAACTAAAAAACACCTTTGAAAGAAATTTAAGACCTCAATTAAAGACCTAAATAAATGAAGGGGTATAATGTGTTCATAAGACATAAAACTCCATATTGTTACAACATCAATTCTCCCCAAATTGATCAGTAGAAGTGATTTTTCAACACGGGGTGACTTTGTCCCTCCAGGAGATATCTGCAACGTCTGGAGACATTATTAGTTGTTGTAACTTGTGAGCAGGGGATAGTTCTGCTATCTAGTGAGCAAAGGCCAGGGATGCTGCTAAACATCCTGCAATGCAGAGGACAGCTCTCATAACAAAGCATTATCCCAGCCCCAAATGTCAACAGTGCCAGTGTCAAGATTGAGAAAATACTGATCTATAGATTTAATGCAATTCCAGTCAAAATCCCAGCAGGCTTCATTGTAAAACTGAAACACTAAATCTGAAATTCACATGAAAATCCAAAGGATATAGAACAGCTACGACAGCTCTGAAAAATAAGATCAAAGTTGGAAAATTAATACATCCTGATTTCAAGGTTTAATATAAAAGTTACCGCATGTTGAGAGAGAATTCTCCATGTATTTCTACACAGTCTGGGTTTTCTGAGCAAGCAGCATGGGAGTAACACAGTTAGAGGGTGATGTGAATGTCTTGAAAGCCAGAGAGAGATTTAGAGAGATTTAGAGACTCATCTCCCCTGTAGCCATTTGCTTATATTCCAGTGTAATAAACCTGGGAGAGAAAGAACAGAGATGCCAGCCACCCTACATGAATCCACAGCTCCTCTCCTAGGGTGCAGCCCCACCATACTTACGGGGAACAGCTGCGACTCACCATGCTGCTCCCCAGGGGAACTGACACAAGATGCACTATGAGTAATAAAATGTTTGTTCTCGGCTCCAGAGACCTCATTTCCTGCAACACACACACACACACACACACACACACACACACACGGGTTTTGGGAATTTTTTAACACAATAATCAAGGCAGTGTAGTGTTAGCATCAAGATAGACAAATAGACCAATGAAGCATTGCAAAACTAGACCCACAAATACAGGGACAAAAAATGTTGACAAACATACAAAAGCAATTCTGTTGAGAAAAGCCAGTCTTTTCAACAAATGGTGCTTGAAAATTGGATCTCCTTATGGAAAAAAATGAAATAAACTTCAGTGTTTATCTCATACTACAAAAAAAAAGAGTTAATTTCAAATGACTCACAGACTTCAATGTACTATAAAATTTGCATCAAAAGAACAAGAGAAAATCTTTGTGACCTTGGATCTGGCAAAGATTTCTTAGATACAATACCAAAGCATGAATCATAAAAGAAAAAAATTGAAAAACTGGACTTCGTAAATATTTTTACTGTCTTGTTTTTTAAAAGTCTTAGTGTCCAAGACACTGTTAAGGGAATGAAAAGACAAGCCACACAGTAGAAGAAAATAATTGCAAAGCATATATATTACACAGGATTTGTACCCAAAATATATAAAGAACTCAGAAACTTTAATAAAAAGAGGTATGACAGCAAAAACAGCAGAGTAAGGGCCAATGAAAATTCTCTCCACCATAAAAGCAATGAAAAACTTGCTTTTTTATGGCCAAAAGGTGTCAGAATCAACTTTTCCAGAACTTTAGAAATAAATAAGAGGTTTGCAGCAATCTAGTGAGTATTTATTAAAGAAAAACAGCTATATCTCAGTAAAAACAATGAGCATTTGTGGCATTTTAGCTTGCCCTATTCCCATCCTACCTCCCAAGCTCCACTGTAGCCTTGAAACTAACAGCCCACAATCATGGTGCATACCAGCAGCCAGGCAAAGCACAGCAGAAGCTGCATCAAAGCCCCATTCCCAGAGAACTGTCACAACGTGACCTGTCTGCTGGTTCTCTGGAAGAACCCACTCAGAAGGCTGTCTTTATTTGACCTGATTCAGAGCCCACTCACCATGAAAAGTCTTTTCCCTGGGAATATTTGTGGGAAACAATGGAAGAAAACTTAATAATCACAGCTACTAGAAGCAATGGATAACAAAGGGGCACAAAATAGGCTGACCAAAAAGCTTAAAGGAAAAAGCCATGGAACGAGACGTCCATTAGGCCTTGGAAAAGCTCCAACATACTCCTGAAAAGCTAGAAAGCCACAGCATGAAAAGGGTTATGCACAAGCCAGGGACTGTGCATGTGCTCAGGAAAGGCCTGAGAAAGCCCTAAGCACTTGTCTCTGACTGACCTTGAGGTTCTGTGCAAGCAGGAAGTGAGGGCTAAAATGGAGCTGTAAGCTAAGTGGTTGAGTGTAGAAAGTATGGCTCAAGATCTACACACAGCCCTTCTGTAAAGACCTCTAGGACTCTAACTCATTCCAGGTATTTAGGAAATTTCTGTCTGATCATTGGTTGACCCCTAAGCTAACTGAGCAGAATATTCAGTAGTGACACATGACAAAGAATACGAACTTTACAGAATCAGTTTAAATCACTGAACAAGCAACAATAACAAATAACAAACTAGGAAGGGGGAATGACAAAATATCCAGAGTTGCCACATTATATTATTTAGAATGTCAAATTTTCAACAAAAGATTATGAGGCATACAAGTAAACAAGAAAACATAATCCATATACAGCAGAGAAATACAGTAATCAATAGAAGCTTCCTGAGGAAGCCTAGATGTTGGACATACTAAATAAAGATCTTAAATAAGCTATTTTAAACATGTTCAAAGAATGTTGTCTCACCAAATAGAGGATATCAATGAAGACATAAAAATAATAGAAAGAATGAAATGGAAATTCTGTAGTTGAAAAAAGTACAATAATTAAAAAACTTCCTAGAGGAGATCAACTGCAGATTTGAAAAGGAAGAAAAAAAATGAGTGAACTTACAGATAGGTCAATTAAAATCATGCAGTCTGAGGAAGAGAAGAAAAAAGAATGATGGAAAAGGAACACAGCCTTAACCTCAGAAATCTATAAGACACCATCAAATACACCAAGACACAAATAATGGGAGTCTCAGAAGGAAAGGAGAGACAGAAAAGGGCAGAATGGATATCTGAAGAAATAATGGCTCAAAGTTTTTATGAAAAACATTAAATAGGAGGTATAGCATCCAAGTTCAACAAATTCCAAATAATATGAACTCAAAGACAAGCACACCAAGACAAAGCATAAAAAAGTTGTTGAAGGACAAAGACAAAGAGAATATGAAAAGCAGCAAGTGAGAAGCAACTGGTCATGGACAAGAGAGCCTCAATAAGACTAACAGTTAATTTCTTATCAGAAGGCAATGAGATGAAATATTCAAAGTGCTGAAAGAAAAACTCTCAGCCAAGAATTTTATATACAAAAAATTATCATTCAATAAGGAGAAATTAATAATTTCCCAGGTAAACTAAAACTGAGGTAGTCTGTCACTAGCACACTTGCCCTACAAGATATACTCAAAGGAAGCCATTAGGCAGAAATGAAAGAACACTAGATAGGTAACTAAAATCCACATGAAGAAAAAAAAGCACCAGTAAGGTAACTACATAGGTAAACATTAAAAATGGTATAAATTTTTGTTTGTAACTCTTTTCTACAATCTGATATAAAAGACATCTACATAAAGCAACAATTAAATATCTCTGTAGTTCTATCTATGTAGTTCACAATAGATAAAGATGTAATTACATAACAGGAACAGCAAAAATGATGGGTAAGGAATAGGGACACATTAAAGCAAAAATTTTGTAAGCTATTGTAATTAAATTTACTTGAACTAGATTCCTGTAAATTGTTCATTTCAATCTCCAGTGCAACCACTATAAAATAACTCAAAAATGTAGTAAAAGACAAGGGAATAAAATGACACACTGGAAAATATGCATTTAATCCAAAAGAAGGCAGTAATGGATGAACCGAGAAAAAAAGAAGACATAAGACATATAGAAAACAAACAGCAAAATAACAGATATAAATACTACCTTACTAGTAATTACATTAAATGTAAATGGATTAAACACTCAAATTTTATTTTATTTTTTTATTTTTTATTTTTAATTATTATTATTTTTTTGCTTTATAACAAATTTAATCAGTTATACATATACATATGTTCCCATATCCCCTCCCTTTTGCGTCTCCCTCCCACCCTCCCTGTCCCACGCCTCCAGGAAACACTCAAATTTTAAAAGGCAGACATTGACAGAACAAATTTTTTTTAAATAACGCAATCCAACTATAAGCTATCTCTAAGGGAAACACTTTAGATTCAAATACACATATTGATTGAAAGTAAAAGGATGGAAAAAGATATACCATGCAAACAGTAACCAAAAGGGATCTGAAGTGGCAACACTAATATCAGACAAAATAGACTTTGAGAGAAAAGATATTACTGGAGACCAAAAAAAAAATTTAATAATGATAAAACTATCACTTTAACTAGAAGATATAACAATTGTAAATATATGTGCACCTAAAAACAGAGCCCCAAAATATATGAAGCAAATGGTGGAAGAATTTAACATAGAAATAGATAATTTGACAATAACAGTTCCAGGGTTTCCACCTTGAAAATGGATAGAATATCTAGACAAAATATCCACAAGATGATAGCAAACTTGAACAACTCTGTGAACCAACTCAACCTAACAGACACCTATAGAACACCCCATTCAACAAAAGCAGAATATGTATTCTTCTGAAGGGCATATGGGACATTCTCCAGTATAGACCACATGTTATGCCCTAAAACAAATCTCTGTAAATTTGAAAGGACTGAAATCATATAGAGTATGCTCTCTGACCACAATGAAATGAAATTAGAAATCAATAATGGAAGGAAAACTAGAAAATTCACAAATACGTAAAAATAAAACAACCCACTACTAAATAATCAATGGGTCAAAGAAAAAAATCTCAAGAGAAATTGGGGGATAGGGCCCAAGATGATGGCTTAGGAAGATACTGAACTTACCTCTTCCCACAGACACATCAAATCTACAGCTACACATGGATCACTTCCTTCTGAAAAAGATCTGAAAACTAGATGAACTGTTTCTCCACAACAACAGATAAAAGGGCCAAACTGAGACAAGTAGGAAAGGCAGAGACATGGTCTTGCAAAAATCCCACCCCTGGTTCAGCAGTGTACAATAGGGAGGGGTCTCACCACTCCAGCACTTCTCCTAGAAAATCGAGGGGTTGGTGCCCCACATCAGGCACCCCAACCCCTGGGATCTGCATCAGAGAGACAAGCACCCCAGATGTCTGCTCAGTAAACCAACGAGGGGCCCAAGTGCTATAGAAAACTGAACTTCCCCCTTTAAAGGGTGTGCATGCAATCTCACTCACCCCAAGACCTAGCAAAAAAAAAGCAGTTTGAAAAGCGCTTAGACTATATGTGAAGAACACTAATTCTGCTAATCTAAAAGCATACGCTGGAAGGGCAGGGGTCGGTTGAAATTCTCCTTGGAGACAGAGGTGCTGATGGACACTGTTATTCCACTTTCCACCTACCCTGCCAGCACAGGCGGGCGAGATTGAAGGCAGCACCACCTCTCTACTCTACCTCACTAAGACAGGCAGGGGTGAGTGTTGGCAGCACTATCCCACTGCCTTGCTAAAGCCCGAGAGTGTGGGCAGGTGCAGAATTCCCCCACTCGAGGTTGGGGAAGGTGAGCAAAAGTGGTCATGGCATTCTCTGTTCCCAGCCTAAAGTCAACATGTGCACAATGGCAATGCACTGCTGAAACCTGGGGACACGTGTAGTCAAGATGTTTTCTCATTGCCTTGCTGTAGCCGGGGAACATGTCCTGCCCTCTGCACTCTTAGGCTGCCTTGCTAAAGCCAGTGGGCCCATGCAATCCACACAGGGGGCACCCCTTGACCACCTCGCTCTGGTGGCCAAGGGGACTGGTGTTACTGGGCTCCAGGGGGCTGTAACAAGCAGAAAGACAGTTCTCGACAGGCCCCCACCCCCAAGGCACTGCAAAGGCAGCAGACTGAAACACAACCCCAGTCTTCTTATAAAAGGCCTGTTTCGTCAGCCTGGAGCTTTCCCCTGAGGCTTCAGATTTCCCACACATCTGGGGGCTAAGGAGGCACTCCCAGGCACATAAGTAGGGAGACATCACTCTTGCACATACCTCTGGCCTCACTACAGACCAACAAAACCACCCAGAAAGGAATTATTACACTCATCTGGAGACCGGATTTTTGCAACTGTCACCGAGGGGACACTTCCAGATCTCCTAGACTGGAGGCCAGAAGGGATTATGACCATGGCCCCACAGGGGCCGTGTATGTACTTTCATACTTTAAAAGCTGCTGCCTGAGGGTGTGACTCCCAATCAGCCTGAAACTAGGTGACAAATAAGATTCCTCCCCTTGGAACACTGACAAATCTTGGCACACCCTCAACACAGGGAATATCAAGAACAAACCAGGCAATTGAGACAATCACAAAGGTACTAGAGACAACCAAAAGCTAGGCCAAGGTAGAACAAGAAGGTTCATTATCTAAGCAAGGCCACTCCTTCAAGGCTGAGAGAGGTAGCTGTTTCCTTTAATACAAAGACACATACACAGAGAGTCAAGCAAAATGAGGAGACAGAGAAACATGTTCCAAATGAAAAAGCAAGATAAAACCTCAGGAAGAGACCTTAATGATATGGAGATTAGTAATCTACCTGATAAAGAATGGAAACTAATGGCCATAAAGATGCTCACCAAACTCAGGAGAAGAATGGATGAAACAGTGAGAACTTCAAAAGAGATTGAAAATATAAGAAAGTACCAAACAGAAGTCACAGAGCTGAAGAATACAATAGCTAAACTGAGAAATATAAGAGCAGCCTGGATAAAGAAGAACAGCTCAGCAAGCTGGAAGACAAAGCAATGGAACTCACCCAGAAAGAGCAACAAAAAGAAAAAAAGAATTAAAAAGAAAAAAAAAAGATAATTTAAGGGACCTGTGGGACATCAAGCAGAATAACATTTGCATTATAGGGAGTCCCAGAAGGAGAAGAGAGAGAGAAAGGGCCACAAGATTTATTTTAAGAAATAACAGCTCAATCCTTCCCTAACCCAGGAAGGAAACAGACATCCAGGTACAAGTAGCCCAGAGAGTTACAAGATGAACCCAAAGAGACCACACCAGGACACATTATAATTAAAATGTCAAATGTCAAAGTTAGAGAGAATCTTAAAAGCAGCAAGAGAAAAACAAACTGTTACATACAAGGGAACCTCCATAAGACTATCAGCAGATTTCTCAGCAGAAACTCTGCAGGCCAGAAAAGAATAGCATGCTATATTCAGATCTGAAAGGGAAAAAGCTTCCAATGAAGAATACTCTTCTTGGCAAGGTTATAATTCAGGATTGAAGAAAAGATAAAGAGCTTTCCAGACAAGCAAGAGCTTAAGGAGTTCAATACCAAACCAGCCTTACAAAAAACATTGACAAGATTTCTTTAAGCTAAAAAGAAATGGCACTAATTAATAACAAGAAAATAAATGAAACCTCATTACAGAAGATAAATATATAGTAAAGGTATGAGATTAATCTTAGCTATTATGAAGGTTGTTAAAGGACAAAAGTAGTAAAACTAAAACTAAAATAATTTGTTAAGGGGTCCAAAAAATAGACAGATATAAAATGTGACATCTGTGAAAATGAATAACAGAAACCCTCATTCAAAATGGAGTCAGGAAGTCTTGAAGCGGGGGATCTCCCACACATATCACTCATCACAGTGTACTTTACATGCCCCAGTAGGAAGAAGCTTACTTTACACACCCCAGCAGGAAGAAGGAAGATTTTCTCCTTGTCCAGCAACAATCCAGCCAATAAGAAATTGCCACAACCCCAAACTCTGCTCTCCTCCAATGAACTTTCCTTCAGAACAGCCCCTCCCAACTGCCCCCTTTCCTCCCCTTTGTTCTCCAGACTTACCTATGGTTTGCCATAGTTTGCATATCCTGAATTGCAATTCCTCTGCTATTCCCAAATAAACTCGATTTTGCTGGCCAAACTGCTTACCTTTTTGTTTTAAAGGCTGAAACATCAAAAACATAAAATATGAAGGGGAGGAGTAAAAATATAGAATTTTGGAATGCGTTCAAATTTAAGTTCCTATCAACTTAGACTATTATATACATAGGATGATACATATGTGAACCCCATGTTAACAACAAAGCAAAAACTTATAGTAAATACACAAAAGAAAATTATAAAAGACTAAACATAAAACTAAAAGTCATCAATCCACAAGGCAAGAGTGAAAGAGAAGAAGAAAGGAACAGAGAGGAACTACAAAAACAGCCATAAAACAAGAGACTGCCTACAAGAGACTCACCCAGAAGTAAGGACACACACAGACTGAAAGTGAAAAGATAAAAAAGGATATTTCATGCAAATGGCAACAAAAAGAAAGTTGACATGGCTTTATTCATATCAGACAAATAAAACTTTTTAAAAAAGACTAATAAAAGACAAAGAGGGGAACTATACAATGACAAAGGGGTCAACCCAGCAAGAAATAAAACATTTATAAATATATGTACCCAACATCAGAGCACCTAAATATATGAAGTGAATAGTAACAGACCTAAAAGGAAAAACTGACAGCAAACAATATAGGAGGGGACTTTAACACTCCACTTATATCAATGAATAGATCATCCAGATAGAAAATCATGAAGAAAGCATAGTCTGTAAACAACACACAAGACCAGATAGACTTAATAGATACCTACAGAACACTAAATGCAGAAGTAGCAGAATAAAAATTCTCCTCAAGTTCACATGGAACATTCTTCAGGATAGATCACATGTTAGACCACAAAACAAGACTCAATAAATTCAAGAAGATGGAAATCATATTACGTATCTCTTCTGGCCACAATGGTATGAAACTAGAAATCAATTACAAGAAGAAAACTGGAAAAACTGCAAATACATGAAGATTAAACAACACAGTACTGAACAGCTACTAGGTCAAAGGAGAAATCAAAAACTACCTAGAGACAAATGAAAACAGAAACATGACATACAAAAATCTATGGGATGGGGGGCTTCCTTGGTGGCGCAGTGGTTGAGAGTCCGCCTGCCGATGCAGGGGACACGGGTTCGTGCCCCGGCCCAGGAAGATCTCACATGCCGTGGAGCGGCTGGGTCCATGAGCCATGGCCACTGAGCCTGTGCGTCTGGAGCCTGTGCTCCGCAATGGGAGAGGCCACAAGTGAGAGGCCCGCGTACCACAGAAAAAAAAAAAAAATCTATGGGATACAGCAAAACTGGTTCTAAGAGGGAAGTTCATGCCCATTCAGGCCTACCTCAGAAAACAAGAAAAGTATCAAATAAACAACTTTATATTTAAAAGAACTAGAAAAAGAAGAACAAATGAAGTCTAAAATTAGTAGCAAGAAGTAAATAATAAAGGTCGGAGCAAAAATAAAGTAGAACTAAAAAAACAATAGGAAGAAGAAACACTTCCAAATTCATTTTACAAGGCTAGCATTACCATGGCAACAAAACCAGAAAAGGACAACACACACAAAAAAGAAAATTACAGGCCAATATCCCTGATGAACACAGATGTAAAAATCATCAACAAAATAACTAGCAAACCAAATTCAACAATACATTAAAAGAATCATACACCATAATCAAGTGGGATTTACTCCAGGGAGGTAAGAATGGTTCAACACCCTCAAATCAATCAATGTGACACACAACATTAACAAAATGAAGAATAAAAATCATACGATTATCTCAATAGGTACAGAAAAAGAATTTGACAATATTCAACATCCATTTATTATAAAAACTCTAAACAAAGTGGATACAGAGGAAATGTACCTTAACATAACGAGGGCCTATATGACAAACTCACAGCTGATATCGTACCCAATGGTGAAAAGCTGAAAGCCTTCCCTTAAGATCAGGACCAAGACAAGGATGTCCACTCTCCCCACTTTTATTCAACATAGTATCAGAAGTCCTAGAATCAGCAATTAGGCAAGAAAAATAAATGGTAAACAAATTGAAAAGGAGGAAGTAAAGCTGTCACTATTTGCAGATGACATGATAATACATATAAAAAACCTTGAAGACCACACACACACACACACACACAAACTGTTAGAATAGCTGAATCTAGTAACATTGCAGGGTGTAAAATTATATACAGAAATCTGTTGCATTTAAACACACTAACAGCAAACTATCAGAAAGAGAAATTAAGAAAATTCCATTTACAACTGCATCCAAAAGAATAAAATATCTAGGAATAAATTTAACCAAGGAGGTGAAAGACCTATACACTAAAAACTATAAGACACCGATGAAAGAAACTGAGGAAGGCACAAATAAATGGAAAGATATTCCATGCTCATTTTAATATTGTTAAAATGTCCACATTCCCCAAAGCAATCTACAGATTCAATGCAATCCCTATCAAAATTCCAATGGCATTTTTCACAGAACTAGAACAAATAATCCTAAAATTTGTATGAAACTACAAAAGAGGCAAAACAATCTTGAGAAAGAACAAAACTGGAGGTACCATGCTCCCTTTCAAGCTATACTACAAAGCTAAGTAATCAAAACAGTATAGTATTGTAATAAAAACAGATACATAGATCAATGGAACAGAATAGAGAGCCCAGAAATAAACCCACACATATATGGTCAATTAATTTATGACAAAAGAGGCAAGAATATACAATGAGGAAAGGACAGTCTCTTCAATAAATGGTGCTGAGAATATCTGACAGCTACATACAAAAGACTGAAACTGGACCACTATCTTACACCACATACAAAAAATTAGCTCGGGCTTCCCTGGTGGTGCAGTGGTTGAGAGTCCACCTGCCGATGCAGGGGACACGGGTTCGTGTCCCGGTCCGGGAAGATCCCACATGCCATGGAGCGGCTGGGCCTGTGAGCCATGGCTGCTGAGCCTGCGCATCCGGAGCCTGTGCTCCGCAACAGGAGAGGCCACAACAGTTAGAGGCCCGTGTACTGCAAAAAAAAAAAAAAGCTCAAAATGGATTAAAGACTTGAATGTAAGACCTGAAACCATAAAACTCCTAGAAGAAAAGATAGGCATAACATTCTTGATATCTGTCTTAGTGATGTTTTTCTGGATCTGACCCCAAAGGCAAGGGAAACAAAAGCAAAAATAAACAAATGGGACTACATCAAACTAAAAAGCTTCTGCCCAGTGAAGGAAACCAACAGCAAAATGAAATGGCAACTTACTGAATGGAAGAAGATATTTTCAAATCATATATCCAATAAGATGTTACTATCTAAAATGTATAAAGACCTCATATAATTCAATAACCAAAAAAAACAGTCCAATTAAAATGCAGAGAATCTCAATAGACATTTTTCCAAGAAGACACAGAGACAGCCAACAAGTACATGACAAGATGTTCAATGTCACTAATTAACCAGGGAAATGCAAATCAAAACCACAATGAGATATCACCTCATACCTGTTAGAGGGGCTATTGTCAAAAAGACAAGAAATTACAAGTGTTGGCAAGGATGTGGAGAAAAGGGTATCCTTGTGCACTGTTGGTGGGAATGTAAATTGGTGCAGCAAGTATAGAAAACAGTGTGGAGGTTCCTCAAAAACTTTAAAATAGTCTACCATATGATCCAGCAACTTCACTTCTGGGTATTAATCTGAAGAAAACAAAAATACTCATTTGAAATGATACACGCATCCCTATGTTCACTGCAGCACTATTTACAACAGACAAGATATTAAAAAACAAAAACAAAAAAACAAACCTAAGTGTCCATCAATGGACACTTTAAGAGGTGGTGTATACACACACACACACACACACACACACACACACACACACAATGGAATACTATTCAGCCATGAAAAAGTGAAGTTTTGCCATTTACAAAAACATGTATGGGGGCTTCCCTGGTGGCGCAGTGGTTGAGAGTCCGCCTGCCGATGCAGGGGACACGGGTTCGTGCCCAGTCCGGGAAGATCCCACATGCCGCAGAGCGGCTAGGCCCGTGAGCCATGGCCGCTGAGCCTGCACGTCTGGAGCCTGTGCTCTGCAACGGGAGAGGCCACAACAGTGAGAGGCCCGCGTACCACAAAAATAAAAAACAAACCAAAAAAAACATGTATGGACCTAGACTGTATTATGCTAAATGAAATAAGTCAGACAGAGAAAGACAAATACCACATATTCCACTTATGTGTGTAATCTGAAAAACAAAACAAAACCCAGACTCATAGATACAGAGAACAGATAATGGTTGCTGGAGGTGAGGGTGTTGGAGGAGAGGGGTTGGAATGGGTGAAGAGGATCAGGAACTACAAACTTCCAGTAATAAAAAAAATAAGTCATGGGGATATAACATGCAGCATGGGGAATATATAATATAATAATATTGTATTAACTTTGTATGCATATATGTATGGTAACTAGACTTACAGTGATTATTTCACAACATACAAATATTGAATCACTAATATAATATTGTATGTCAATTATATGTATGTATGTTATATATATATGTGGAAATTAGAAAATGCTTTGATATGGATGAAAACAAAACCATAGCATACCAAAATTTATGGAATGTAGCAAAAATGGTGCTTAGTGGTAAGTTTAGAGCTATAAGTGCTTATATTAAAAAAGGAGAAAAATCTCAAGTCAACCTAACCTTCTACTTTAAGAAACTAGGAAAAGATCCAACTAAAGCAAACAGAGTAAAGAAACAGTAAGACTTAAGAGTGGAAATAAACAGATAATTTTTTTAAGTAGAGAAAATCAATGAAACCAGAATTGGGTTCTTTTAAAAGATCACATTTTAAAATTGAAAAACCTTTAGATACACTGACCAAGTAGAGAGGACGAGGGAGGAATAAAGAGAAAGAGAAAGAGGACTCAAATTACTAATGTCAAAAATTAAAATTGAGCATATTGCTACTGATCCTACAGAAATAAAAGAATTACAAGGGAATACTACAATCCACTGTATGCCAAAAAGTTAGACAACACAGATGAAATGGATAAATTCCTACAAAGTTACAAACTACAGAAACTGATTACAGAAGAATAGAAATTTTTTTTTTTTTTTTTTAGATGTTGGGGGTAGGAGTTTATTAATTTAATTTTTTTTTTTTTTTTTGCTGTGTTGCATCTTCGTTTCTGTGCGAGGGCTTTCTCTAGTTGTGGCAAGCGGGGGCCACTCTTCATCGCGGTGCGCAGGCCTCTCACTATGGCGACGTCTTGTTGCAGAGCACAGGCTCCAGACGCGCAGGCTCAGTAGTTGTGGCTCACGGGCCCAGCTGCTCCGTGGCATGTGGGATCTTCCCAGACCAAGGCTCGAACCCGTGTCCCCTGCATTAGCAGGCAGATTCTCAACCACTACGCCACCAGGGAAGCCCAAGAATAGAAATTTTGAATACACTTATAATAAGAAAAGAGATTGAGTTAACAATCAAAAACCTTCGTTTAAAGAAGGCCCAGAATCAGATGGCTTCACTGGAGACTTCTACAAAACATTAAAGAAGAATTAACATCAATCCTTGACAAACTCTTCCAAAAATTAAAGAAGGAGTAGTTTTCAACTCATTCTGTGAGACTAATATTAGTCTGATAGCAAAATCCACAAAGACATCACAAGAAAACTACATAACAATATTCCCTATAAATAAGACTGAAAACACTCTCAACAAAGTATCAGCATATCAAATCCAGCAACATACAGCAGGTTTATGCACCATGACCAACTAGAATATATCTCAGGAATGAAAAGTTGATTTAACATACAAAAATCAGTCAATATAACACAAAATATTAATAAAAAACAGGGGAAGGAAATGGTATGGTTATCTCAATAGACACAGTAAAAAGCCTTTGTAAAACAACAACTTTTCATGATTTGAAAGGAAAAACAAAACCAAACCTCAACTACTAAGAAATAGAAAGAATTTCATCAACCTGATAAAGGGCATCTACAAAGAAGCTATAGGCTACTTTAGACTGAAAGCTTCCCCATTAAGATCAAGACCAAGATAAGGATATCTGTTCTCACCACTTACTCTTTTCTATTCAACACTACACTGGTGGTGCCAGCCAGGGTAATTAGGCAAAAAAGTGAAATAAAAGGCATCCCAATTGGAAAAGAAGAATTAAAACTGTATTTTCAGATGACATGATCTTCTAGAGATAAAGATCTTCAGGAATCCACAAAAATATTATTAGAGCTAATAAATGATTACCGCAAGGTTGTGAGATACAAAAATCAATAAACAAAAATCAATTATATCTCTGTACATGTGCAATGAACAATCCAAAAATAAATTTCAGAAAATAATTCTGTTTACAACACCATAAAAAATAAAAAAGGAATAAATCTTTAGCAAAAGAAGTACAAGATGTGTACACTAAAAACTACAAAATATCATTGAAGCAAATTAAAGAATATTTAAATAAATGGAAAGACAGCCTTTATTCCTGGACTAGAGAACTTAATATTGATTAGGTCAGTGGTCTCCAACGTTTTTGGCACCAGGGACTGGTTTCACGAAAAACAATTTTTCCACGGACCGGGGGTAGCAGGGGGGATGGTTCAGGTGGTAACACAAGTGATGGGGAGCGGCAGATGAAGCTTCACTCACTCAACCACCGCTCACCTTCTGCTGTGCAGTCCACTTCCTAACAGGCCACAGACCGGTACTGGTCGGTGGCCCAGGGGGTGGGGACCCCTGGTTTAGATGGTGATACTCCCCAAATTGATCTACAAATTCAATACAATCCCAGCTAGACTTTTTGCAGAATTGGATAATATGGATCCTACAATTAATATGGAAATGCTAGGGATAAGAATCGCAGGATTCACATTTCCTGATTTCAAAACTCACTACAAAGCTACAGTAATCAACACAGTGTCATACTGGTATAAGGATAGATAAATCAATGGAAAACACCTGAGAGTCCAGAAATAAACCTATATATTTATTGTCAATTGATTTTCAACAATAGTGCCAAGAAAATTCAATATGGAAAAAAACAGCCTTTTCCACAAACAGTGGAATAGTTACATGCAAAAGAATAAAACTGAACCCCTATTTCACACTATCTATAAAACCTAAGTCAAAATGGATCAAAGACCTACATATAAGAGCTGAAACTATAAAAGTCTTAGAAGAAAACATGGATAAAAATCTTCATGATGTTGGATTAATGGTCTCTTAGATGGACACCAAATACAAGCAACCAAAGAAAAAATAGATAAATTTAGCCTCATCAAAATTAAAACTTTTCTTGTTCAATGGACACTATAAGAAAGTATAAAGACAATGCACAGAATTAGAGAAAATATTTGCAAAGCATATATCTGATAAGGGTCTAGTATCCAGAATATATAAAGAACTCTTATAACTCAATTAATACAAGACAACCCAGAGGACCTTCAAGATGGAGGAAGAGTAAGATGCGGAGATCACCTTCCTCTACACAAACACAACAGAAATACATCTACATGTGGAACAACTCCTACAGAACACCTACTGAACGCTGGCAGAAGACCTCAGACCTCCCAAAAGGCAAGAAATTCCCCATGTACCTGGGTAGGAAAAAGAAAAAAGAAAAAACAGAGGCAAAAGAATAGGGACGGGACCTGCACCAGTGGAAGGGAGCTGTGAAGGAGGAAAGGTTTCCACACACTAGGAAGCACCTTCACAGGCAGAGACTGCGGGTGTCAGAGGTGGGGAGCTTCAGAGCCATGGAGGAGAGCGCAGCAACAGGGGTGCCGAGGGCAAAGCAGAGAGATTCCCTCAAAGAGGATCGGGGCCGACCAGCAATCACCAGCCTGAGAGGCTTCTCTGCTCACCCGCCGAGACGGGTCGGGGCTGGGAGCTGAGGCTCGGGCTTCCTTCGGATCCCAGGGAGAGGACTGGGGTTGGCTGCGTGAACACAGCCTGAAGGAGGCTAGTGCGCCATAGCTAGCCAGGAGGGAGTCTGGGAAAAACTCTGGAGCTGCTGAAGAGGTGGCAGACTTTTTCTTGCCTCTTTGTTTCCTGGTGTGCGAGGAGAGGAGATTAACAGTGCCGCTTAAAGGAGCTCCAGAGACAGGCACGAGCTGCGGCTACCACCGCGGACCCCAGAGACCGACATCAGATGCTAAGGCTGCTGTTGCACCCAACAAGAAGCCTGTGTGCAAGCACAGGTCACTCTCCACACCTCCCCTCCCAGGAGCCTGTGCAGCCCCCCACTGCCAGGGTCCCATGATCCAGGGACAACTTCCCCAGTAGAACACACGGTGCGCCTCAGGCTGGTGCAACGTCACTCTGGCCTCTGCCGCCGCAGGCTTGCCCCGCATCCGTACCCCTCTCTCCTCCCGGCCTGAGTGAGCCAGAGCCCCCGAATCAGCTGCTCTTTTAACCCTGTCCTTTCTGGGCGAAGAACAGGTGCCCTCAGGCGACCTACACACAGAGGCGGGTCCAAATCCAAAGCTGAACCCCAGGAGCTGTGTGAACAAAGAAGAGAAAGGGAAATTTCTCCCCACAGCCTCAGGAGCAGCAGATTAAATCTCCACAATCAACCTCATGTACCCTGCATCTGTGGAACACCTGAATACACAACGAATCATCCCAAACTGAGGAGGTGAACTTTGGGAGCAAAGGTATATATATATTTTTTCCCTTTTTCTCTTTTTGTGAGTGTGTATGTGTATGCTTCTGTATGTGATTTTGTCTGTATAGCTTTCCTTTTACCATTTCTCCTGGGGGTTCTGCCTGTCCGTTTTTTTGTTGTTGTTTTATTACTTAAAATTTTTTTTTCTTAATAATTATTTTTTAATTTAATAATTTTATTTTACTTCATTTTATTTTATTTTATCTTCTTTCCTTCTATTTTTTCCCCCTTTTATTCTGAGCCATGTGTATGAAGGCTCTTGGTACTCCAGCCAGGCGTCAGGGCTCTGCCTCTGAGGTGGGAGAGCCAAGTTCAGGACACGGGTCCACAACAGACCTCCCAGCTCCACATAATATCAAATGGCGAAAATCTCCCAGAGACCTCCTTATCAACACCAAGACCCAGCTTCACTCAACGACCAGCAAGCAACAGTGCTGGACACCTTATGACAAACAACTAGCAAGACAGGAACACAACCTCATCCATTAGCAGAGAGGCTGCCAAAAATCATAATAAGGCCACAGACACCCCAAAACACACCAGAAGACGTGGACCTGCCCACCAGAAAGACAAGATCCAACCTCATCCACCAGAACATAGGCACTAGTCCCCTCCACCAGGAAGCCTACACAACCCACTGAACCAACCTTAGCCACTGGGGACAGACAACAAAAACAAGGGGAACTACGAACCTGCAGCCTGAGAAAAGGAGACCGCAAACACAGTAAGTTAAGCAAAATGAGAAGAAAGAAAAACACACAGCAGATAAAGGAGCAAGGCAAAAACCCACCAGACCTAACAAATGAAGAGGAAATAGGCAGTCTACCTGAAAAAGAATTCAGAATAATGATACTAAAGATGATCCAAAATCTTGGAAATGGAATAGAGAAAATACAAGAAACATTTAACAAGGACCTAGAACTAACTAAAGAGCAAACAACCAGTGATGAACAACACAATAAATGAAAGTAAAAATTCTCCAGAAGGGATCAATAGCAGAATAACTGAGGCAGAAGAACAGATAAGTGACCTGGAATATAAAATAGTGAAAATAACTACTGCAGAGCAGAATAAAGAAAAAAGAATGAAAAGAATTGAGGACAGTCTCAGAGACCTCTGGGACAACATTAAACGCACCAGCATTCGAATTATAGGGGTCCCAGAAGAAGAGAAAAAGAAAGGGACTGAGAAAATATTTGAAGAGATTATAGTTGAAAACTTCCCTAATATGGGAAAGGAAAGAGTTAATCAAGGCCAGGAAGCACACAGAGTCCCATACAGGATAAATCCAAGGAGAAACATGCCAAGACACATATTAATCAAACTATCAAAAATTAATACAAAGAAAAAATATTAAAAGCAGCAAGGGAAAAACAACAAATAACACACAAGGGAATCCCCATAAGGTTAACAGCTGATCTTTCAGCAGAAACTCTGCAAGCCAGAAGGGAGTGGCAGGACTTACATAAAGTGATGAAGGAGAAGAACCTACAACCAAGATTACTCTACCCAGCAAGGATCTCATTCAGATTTGATGGAGAAATTAAAACCTTTACAGACAAGAAAAAGCTAAGAGAATTCAGCACCACCAAACCAGCTTTACAACAATGATAAAGGAACTTCTCTAGGCAGGAAACACAAGAGAGGGAAAAGACATACAATAACAAACCCAAAACAATTAAGAAAATGGTAATAGGAACATACATATCAATAATTACCTTAAATGTAAATGGATTAAATGCCGCAACCAAAAGACATAGACTGGATGAACGGACACAAAAACAAGACCTGTATATATTATCTCTACAAGATACCCACTTCAAACCTAGGGACACATACAGACTGAAAGTGAGAGGATGGAAAAAGATATTCCATGCAAATAGAAATCAAAAGAAAGCTGGAGTAGCAATTCTCATATCAGATAAAATAGACTTTAAAATAAAGACTGTTACAAGAGACAAAGAAGGACACTACACAATGAACAAGGGATCGATCGAAGAAGAAGATATAACAATTGTAAATATTTATGCCCCCAACATAGGAACACCTCAATACATAAGGCAAATGCTAACAGCCATAAAAAGGGAAATCGACAGTAACACAATCATAGTAGGGGACTTTAACACCCCACCTTCACCAATGGACAGATCATCCAAAATGAAAATAAATAAGGAAACACAAGCTTTAAATGATACATTAAACAAGATGGACTTAATTGATATTTATAGGACATTCCATCCAAAAACAACAGAACACACATTCTTCTCAAGTGCTCATGGAATATTCTCCAGGATAGATCATATCTTGGGTCACAAATCAAGCCTTGGTAAATTTAACAAAATTGAAATTGTATCAAGTATCTTTTCCAACCTCAACGATATGAGACTAGATATCAATTTCAGGAAAAGATCTATAAAAAATACGAACACATGGAGGCTAAACAATACACTACTTAATAACCAAGAGATCAAAGAGGAAATCAAAAAATACATAGAAAAAAATGACAATGAAAACATGATGACCCAAACCTATGGGATGCAGCAAAAGCAGTTCTTAGAGAGAAGTTTATAGCAATACAATCCTACCTTAAGAAACAAGAAACATCTCAAAAAAACAACCTAACCTTACACCTAAAACAATTAGAGAAAGAAGAACAAAAAATCCCCAAAGTTAGCAGAAGGAAAGAAATCATAAAGATCAGATCAGAAATAAATGAAAAAGAGATGAAGGAAATGATAGCAAAGATTAATAAGACTAAAAGCTGTTTCTTTGAGAAGATAAACAAAACTGATAAACCATTAGCCAGACTCATCAAGAAAAAAAGGGAGAAGACTCAAATCAATAGAATTAGAAATGAAAACGGAGAAGTAACAACTGACACTTCAGAAATACAAAGGATCATGAGAGGTTACTACAAACAACTATATGCCAATAAAATGGACAACCTGGAAGAAATGGACAAATTCTTAGAAATGCACAACCTTCCGAGACTGAACCAGGAAGAAATAGAAAATAAGAACAGACCAGTCACAAGCACTGAAATTGAGACTGTGATTAAAAATCCCCCAGCAAACAAAAGCCCAGGACCAGACGGCTTCACAGGAGAATTCTATCAAACATTTACAGAAGAGCTAACACCTACCCTTCTCAAACTCTTCCAAAATATAGTAGAGGTAGGATCACTCCCAAACTCATTCTACGAGGCCACTATCACCTTGATACCAAAACCAGACAAAGATGTCACAAAGAAAGAAAACTATAGGCCAATATCCCTGATGAACATAGATGCAAAAATCCTCAACAAAATACTAGCAAACAGAATCCAACAGCACATTAAAAAAGATCATACACTATGATGAAGTGGGGTTTATCCCAGGAATGCAAGGATTCTTCAATATACACAAATCAATAAACGTGATACACCATATTAACAAATTGAAGGAGAAAAACCATATGATCCTCTCAATAGACGCAGAGAAAGCTTTCAACAAAATTCAACACCCATTTATGATAAAAACCCTCCAGAAAGTAGGCATAGAGGGAACTTTCCTCAACATGATAAAGGCCATATATGACAAACCCACAGCCAACATCGTCCTCAATGGTGAAAACATGAAACCATTTCTACTAAGATCAGGAACAAGACAAGGTTGCCCACTCTCACCACTCTTATTCAACATAGTTTTCGAAGTTTTAGTCACAGCAATCAGAGAAGAAAAAGAAAAAAAATGAATCCAAATCAGAAAAGAAGTAAAACTGTCACTGTTTGCAGATGACATGATACTATACATAGAGAATCCTAAAGATGCTACCAGAAAACTACTAGAGCTAATCAATGAATTTGGTAAAGTAGCAGGATACCAAATTAATGCACAGAAATCTCTGGCATTCCTATACACTAATGATGCAAAATCTGAAAGAGAAATTAAGGAAACACTCCCATTTACCATTGCAAAAAAAAGAATAGAATACCTAGGAAAACCTACCTAAGGAGACAAAAGACCTGTATGCAGAAAATTATAAGACACTGATGAAAGAAATTAAAGATGATACAAACAGATGGAGAGATATACCATGTTCTTGGATTGGAAGAATCAACATTGTGAAAATTACTATACTACCCAAAGGAATCTACAGATTCAATGCAATCCCTATGAAACTACCAGTGGTATTTTTCACAGAACTAGAACAAAAAATTTCACAATTTGTACGGAAACACAAAAGATCCCGAATAGCAAAAGCAATCTTGAGAAAGCAAAACGGAGCTGGAGGAATCAGGCTCCCGGACTTCAGACTATACTACAAAGCTACAGTAATCAAGACAGTATGGTACTCACACAAAAACAGAAATATAGAACAGTGGAACAGGATAGAAAGCCCAGAGATAAACCCACACACATATGGTCACCTTATGTTTGATAAAGGAGGCAATAATATACAGTGGAGAAAAGACAGCCTCTTCAATAAGTGGTGCTGGGAAACCTGGACAGGTACATGTAAAAGTATGAAATTAGAACACTCCCTAACACCATACACAAAAATAAAATCAAAATGGATTAAAGACCTAAATGTAAGGCCAGTCACTATCAAACTCTTAGAGGAAAACATAGGCAGAACACTCTATGACATAAATCACAGCAAGATCCTTTTTGACTCACCTCCTACAGAAATGGAAATAAAAACAAAAATAAACAAATGGGACCTAATGAAACTTAAAAGCTTTTGCACAGCAAGGGAAACTTTAAACAAGACGAAAAGAAAACCCTCAGGATAGGAGAAAATATTTGCAAATGAAGCAACTGACAGAGGATTAATCTCCAAAATTTACAAGCAGCTCATGCAGCTCAATATCAAAAAAACAAACAACCCAATCCAAAAATGGGCAGAAGACCTAAATAGACATTTCTCCAAAGAAGATATACAGATTGCCAACAAACACATGAAAGAATGCTCAACATCATTAATCATTAGAGAAATGCAAATCAAAACTACAATGAGATATCATCTCACACCGGTCAGAATGGACATCATCACAAAGTCTACAAACAATAAATGCTGGAGAGGGTTTGGAGAAAAGGGAACCCTCTTGCACTGTTGGTGGGAATGTAAATTGATACAGCCACTATGGAAAACAGTATGGAGGTTCCTTAAAAAACTAAAAATAGAGCTACCATATGACCCAGCAATCCCACTACTGGGCATACACCCTGAGAAAACCATAATTCAAAAAGAGTCATGTACCAAAATGTTCATTGCAGCTCTATCTACAATAGCCAGGACATGGAACAAACCTAAGTGTCCATCAACAGATGAATGGATAAAGAAGATGTGGTACATATATACAATGGAATATTACTCAGCCATAAAAAAGAAACGAAATTGAGTTATTTGTAGTGAGGTGGATGGACCTAGAACCTGTCATACAGAATGAAATAAGTCAGAAAGAGGAAAACAAATACCGCATGCTGACACATATATATGGAATCTAAGAAAAAAAAAAAGGTCATGAACAACCCAGGGGCAAGATGGGAATAAAGACACAGACCTACTAGAGAATGGACCTGAGGATATGAAGAGGGGAACGGGTAAGCTGTGACAAAGTCAGACAGTCGCATGGACATATATACACTACCAAACGTAAAATAGACAGCTAGTGGAAAGCAGCCGCATAGCACAGGGAGATCAGCTCAGTGCTTTGTGACCACCTAGAGGGGTGGGATAGGGAGGGTGAGAGGGAGGGAGACGCAAGAGGGAAGAGATATGGGAACATATGTATATGTATAACTGATTCACTTTGTTATAAAGCAGAAACTAACACACCATTGTAAAGCAATTATACTCCAATAAAAATATTACCAAAAAAAGGCAACCCAATTGAAAAATGAGCAAAGTACCTGAGTAGATATGTCTCCAAAGAAGATATTCAAATGATCAATAAGCACAAAAAAGATTCTCAAAATCTTTAGTCATTAGGGAAAAATAAATCAAAACCACAATGAGATACTATTTCACAACCACTGGGAGAGCTAAAATCAAGAAACTGAAAAATACAAGTGTTGGTGAAGATGTGGAGAATCTGGAGCCCAAAACATTGCTAGTGGACATGTAAAATCATGCGGCCACTTTGGAAAACAGTTTGGCAGTTCCTCAAAATGTTAAACACAGAATTACCTATGACCCAGCAATTCCACTCCTAGGTAAACATCCAAGAGAACTGAAAACATATGTTCACTCAAAAACTTGTACGTAAATATTCACAGCAGCATTAGTCATGGTGGCCAAACAATGGAAGCAGCCCAAATGCCCATCACCTGATGGATGGATAAACAAATGTGGTATATCACTACAATGTAATTTGTTACATGCTACAACTTGGGTGAACCTTGAAAACATTTTGCTAAGTGTAAGAAACCAGACACAAGAGGCCACAACGAAGATGTCCTTTAATAGGTAAAGATAACAAACTGTGTTGTATCCATCCAACAGAATACTACTAGGCAATTGAAATGGATAAGCTACTGCCACATGCAACAACATGGATGAATCTCAGAGGCATTATTATACTGAGTATAAGAGGCCAGTCTCAAAAGGTTACATACTGCGTGACTCCATTTAAGTGACATTCTCAAAAAAACAAAACTGTCGTGATGGAGAACAGATCTGTGGTTGGCAGGGGTTGGACGGGGGGAGAAGGTGTGAATAAAAAGGAGCCACATGAGATAAGGGCGCTTTTTCAGGTAATGGAACTGTTCTCTATCTGATTTTGATGGTGGTTATAGGAATCTATACATGCGTTGAAGTTCATTGAACTGTACAACCAGCCAGGAAATAAAAACAAAAACGTAACCACAAACAGAAAATAAAGAAACAGGAATAAGTCCCTAACATGCACATTCTTTTTTTTGTTTGTTTCTTTTGGCCGCACTGTGGCATGCGGGATCTTAGTTCCCCGACCAGGGATGGAACCCACGCCCCATGGAATGTAAGTGCAGAGTCTTAGCAACTGGACCACCAGGGAATTCCACCATGCACATTCTTTAGTATTTAATTGGAAGAAATGTCCACAACTCAAAAAAGAACAAGTTTGAGACGTCCTTCAAAAATGAGCTAATCCATTAAGTATGTATTAAATCCAAACGTTTCCAATGGGTAGATGTAATATGCTACAGCAGGCAAAAGGTGCAGGCTATATATTGGAAGTACAAGAATTAACTGTTGAAGTCTGGATGAAAAAAGTAAAATTAAAATTCCATGTATATGACATAATGCTAAGCTTGGGGGAAAAAGCCTTCCTATATAGATTGAACTGAAAGGCCCTTGCAAACATTTCAGTCACCTGATAAAAGAAAACTGAAAGAGAAAAACTAGGGTCACAACTCCGTACTATGATAGTGAAAATGTCCCTCTTCCTAAAATCAAGCACTCCCCTCAAGCTTCTAGAAGATGGTGTTTCTCTTAGGTAGCCTCTGTCTGTCCAAATCACCCTCCCCAACCCCACTGACAAATTCCTGGCTTCAAGACAAGCCCTATCCCCCAGGCAGCTACCTCTAACTGCCTCCTGAGCAGACACTTGAGAGCAGCCAGGTAGCAAGCCCCTCCTCTCTCCCAATGTCCCAGCATGTCTCCCCACACCCCTCTTGTGCCACCCCATTTTTCTAACCTTGCCAGAGGACCACGTCTGCTCCCGCGCTCCCATCCTCTCGTCCATCATTCCCATCTGGCTGTGTCACCTTATCTTCCTCAAAACCTGTCCTGCAATGGTCACCAACCATCTCCACCCTGTGGGACCCAAGGGATGCATTTCTTTTCTCTTTGCCCAACTTCTCAAATGTCATCAACCCAGCTGAACGCACATTCCTTCTGCTCCCATTTTCTGCTCTCAGCCTCTTTTACACCCCATTCTCCTGGTTTCTCCTGCTCTGGCCATTCTGTTGGCCGCTTTTGCTGACTCAGCCTGCTCCCCTGGGCTTCTCAATATGACAGTGTTTCAGGTTCCAGGCAAAGCCCCTCATTTCTCTGCACTCTCCCCTTTGTGGCCCACCTCTCCTGCTCCCAGTGCCACCTTTATGCCCCTGCTCAGTTTGTTTCAGGATGTTTTCTAATCAGTCTGAGATCTGAGTAAATGTTGCAATAAAATGAGGGTTGCATTAAAAAGAAGGAAGGGCTTCCCTGGTGGCGCAGTGGTTGAGAGTACACCTGCCGATGCAGGGGACACGGGTTCGTGCCCCGGTCTGGGAAGATCCCACATGCCGCGGAGCGGCTGGGCCCGTGAGCCATGGCCGCTGGGCCTGTGCGTCCGGAGCCTGTGCTCCGCAACAGGAGGGGCCACAGCAGTGAGAGGCCCGCGTACCGCAAAAAAAATTTTTTTTAAATAAAAATAGAAAGAGGGAAAATGAGCTTGAGAAGTAGTGCTTCACGTGACCCTCTCCTCAATGAAACGAGTAGAAAAACAAATACGTCTAAAACATTCCTAGAAAAATAAACCAGTCAACCAGTTCTCTTCCCTCTTTCACCCAGGTATTTGGCAAAACTTGCAACCTTCTTCTCATCCGCTCTTGCTGAAATTTAGTCCTGTGTAAAATGAAAGACAAAACTTACTACGGTCATCCCTCACTATCTGCGGGGGGTTGGTTCCAAGAGGCTGTTCAGCCACCAAAGCCTGCGGATGCTCAAGTCCCTTATATCAAAGAGCTCAGTACAGCTGGCCCTCCGTGTCCACAGATGGGGAACACCTCCCTCGTTTCCTCACCAGGGTGCAGAATCAGAGGAGTGCCGACAAGAGGGGTCTGCAGACCCACCAGTTTTACCACCTGAGTTCTTTGTGGGTTGTGGAAAAGCTGACGAAAGCTGTGGTGCTCTCCTCAGAAAAATGAACACACACACAAGACACAAGCTTCTGTGCACAACTTCAAGGGTCCACACGCTCAAGCTCGTTCCCTGACCCACGGACTCAAGCTCAACACCCTGGACTGTGGATTCCTGGGGGCTCCCCTAGACTCACACAGACCTCCACCCTGTCAGGTTCACTGCTAAGACTACAAGAAACAAGGCCCAATGAGAATGATCGTGCACAACATAACCAAGACCTCTCTGACACGTCCTGCAGAGACCACACCATCCATTCACTGAGTCCAGGTTTACTGAGCTCATCTTACATCCTAGGTGCTCTTCTAGTTGAAGAAGACAGACTCAGGGAGCAGACATCCTAGTGAAGGAGTATTCTTGATCTTGGGTGGTTAGTGGTATCACTTGACAGCCTTTGAGATTCCATTCCATAAAAATCCCGTCAAGATGTGTAAAGCATCTCTAAATCCTTCAAAATAAGAAGCTACAGTCTCAATGTTAAGGGTTGACTGAGAAGAAGAAAAAAAAAAAAAAAGATGAGCTGGCAGAGCAGCTGAATATCCTTCTAAACTAATGAAGGGATACTCATCCTCCCAGATGTCCACTCCCAGCAGAAATCTAGCCTCCGTCACCAAGCGAGAGGCACACATTTCTGCCATAGTCACAGCCATCTGGTACGCTGGCCTCGTGCCACTGCAAAGACAATGAGCCAGTTCCAAATGGTAAAGGAACCCCAAACTAAAGATGTAAAATCAGAGACCCTAAAATGAGCCAAGTGATACTTCCTCAGCAAACATCTCCTGATGGCGAATCAAGCACAAAGGTCTCATTAACAAAGAACTGTAATTCTAGACAGTGGGAGAATTAGTTCCACAATGAAAGGCTATATGCCAAAGCTCTTGTTTAATTCATTTAATTATAGGTCTCTGCATTTGAAAATTATATTCTTGTGTTTCAGATAACCAAAAAAAATGAAATGTCTAAACTCCATCAGTAGGAGAACGGTTACATAGATGATGTTTTATAAAATAGAGTAATATGCAACCATTAAAAATAACTGGGCACAACACGCTACTATATATAAAATAGGTAACTAATAAGGACCTACTGTGTAGCACAGGGAACTCTACTCAGTACTCTGTAATGACCTATATGGGAAAAGAATCTAAAAAAGAGTGGATATACGTCTATGTATAACTGATTCACCTTGCTGTACAGCGGAAAGTAACACAACATTGTAAATCAACTATACTCCAATTTAAAAGAAAACTGGTAAACCCCTATTACAGCTGACCCTTGAACAACGTGGCAGTTAAGGGCACCGACCCTTCATGGAAGTCCTTTTATAACTTTACAGTCAGCCCTCCGTATCTGCAGGTCCACATCCTCAGATTCAGACAACCATGGATCATGTAGTGCTGTATTACTGAAAAGAATCCACATATAAGTAGACACACAGTTCAAACCCATATTGTTCAAGGGTCAGCTGTATATTACTCAAGTGACGTGTATTGTTTTATCTGCCTAAAACTTTATTCTTCTCATAAATTCTCCTTCATCCCTTGTGATTCTACCTGGAACTTGCAAATCATACGGCCACTGTGATTCATCCTGGGATAGGAATCACAACATGAAAAAAAAAATCTATTAGTCTCCCTTAGGACTTTCCCACCTGGAAAACAATTATGGGGCTGTGAGCACATGAGCTTACAAGAGCTTCGAGTAGCAGAAATCCACATAAAGGGTGTGTGCACATGTATGTGTGTGTGTGTGTGTGTGCATGTGTATAAACACAGGATGACTGCCCTTACACAGGTTATAACAGTGTGGGAGGCAAAGACAGAGGAAATGCTACGTTTTTATGAAATTCAACAGAAATTTTAGGATTATCAGTGATATTTTTCTTCCTCTTTAATATGTTTCAAATTAAAGGAAAGGCACCACAGTGTACCACTGACAAGACCCCAAGTTGCATTCCGTAACTCCACTTAGGAGTCAGTTATTTGGAACTGAAAACATATTTTTCCAGAGAAACCATGCTACAAACAGCTGAGGTTAGATCCTAAGCCAAATCCATAAATGCTTACTTAAACCATCATTTACTTTGGGGAAACTACATTTGTTAAAGTCCTTTCTATGTGCCAGACATTACGTCTTCCAAAAACATTAACTCATATATTTCTCAAAACAACAACGGATGGGGTTTTACTTCCTAAAATGAGCATCTGTGAAGCATGCGCTAACAGGCCCCCTGGAGCTCCAGGCGATGGGTCTTCACTTCCTTTCTGCCATCACCATAAACTCACCCAACTGTGACGCTGCCCGGGGTGGGGGGCACGGTAGAGCAGAGCTCCCCTCCGGTGGAGACCAGGCTCCCAACATGCATCCTGGATCCTGGGTCTCCGCTGGTTTCCCATGACCCTCCTCTCTACTATCTGTACAAACGCACACCACCATTAAGCCCCACCCTGCCTCCCCCTCCAGCCACCCTCCACTCCCTCTTTCCTGTCTCCCCAATCCCACCCCTCTCTGCATCCTAACCCTCCCTCGTGCCATCCAGCTTCTGCCCCAGCTGCTTGGGCCCTCAGTCCTTTCCTTGCCAAAACCAGTGGATGGATGCATTGTGGTCCTCAGATGTTCTGGCCTGTCTGCAGCATGGGCACTGCCGTCACACCTCCCCTGGCTCCTGCAACACCTCTCTCCTCTTCTCTTCCCAGTCCCGGGACCACTCCCCCACTCCTGCTCTCATTTCTCTCCTAGTTCTCCTTAGGACACCACTGGTTCCTGGAGTCCCGTCCTCGGCCATGAGTTCCCATCACACATGCTCTTCTTGGGTAACTGCATCTATTTCCAGAGCCTGAGCCACCCCACCCCGGCACGGAGACAAAGAATCCCAGATCTTTATCTAGGGACCTGCCAAGAAAGATCCATCAGGATCAGCAGTCAGCTGCCTCAGCCCTAAGGACCCCACACTGAACTCAAGATCCCTTTTCCACCTGCCTCCTGGCTCTGATCCTGTCCCACTTTAGGAAGGCCACACGTCATCAGCATCTCATCTCAGCAAGTACTTTCATGCACATTCTCCCATTCAATCCCCATGAAAACCTGTGGACAGGCAGGACAGGCATCGTGTTCCAAGGGTTCCCAGGATTTGTTTTTATCAGGCACGGTTAAACATGCAGACGCAAAATACCTCTCACAAGGAAAGAGCTTTGAACTCAGTTTTCTAGAAACAAGAGGCACAACAGGCCACGCAGGGCCACACAGGGAGGCACTAGTGTCGGTCAGGAGGCAGAGGGATGGGAAACAAGGCCTTTATTGTGGATTCTGCAGGATGGAAAGGGTGAGGCAGGGTGAGGGGATTAGCCTTGGCTGATTTTGATAATTGCAGAGTGCTGCAGGGGGTAGAGGCTGTCCCGAGTTGTCTGGTACCTGGCCCTGGGGTGGATACAGCAGCTGGACAGGCAGACAGTGGTCCAGAATGTCAGAGCCCCGTAGAGGAGGGGGTTGGGAACATGCACTCTGGACTGGCTGGTCTGGCTTTGAAAGCCTCGCTTGCAGAGGAGTTATTTGCTATCTCTAGGAACTAGCTAGTCCTGGGAGGGGCAGTGTCTCCAAGGTCGCAAGATGTCAAAGCATCAAAATATAGAAAATAAAAAGGCATGATTAATACACACTGAAACCCTGTCTTCCAGGGAACAGCCTAAAAAGTGGTTCACTTTTTTTTATGTCATTTATTTTTTTAATTAATTTTTATTGGAGTATAGTTGCTTGAGGTTCACTGATTTGACCAAGTTCAAATGGGCTAATAAAAATTCTACCTTAGAGTTTATACAGCATTTACATACATTAGCTCCATTTATTTTTTTTAATTGAAGTATAATTGATTTACAATGCTGTGTTAATCTCTGCTGTATATATAGCAAAGTGATTCAGTTATACATGTATATATATTCTTTTTTTTTTTTTTTTTGCGGTACGCGGGCCTCTCACTGTTGTGGCCTCTCCCGCTGTGGAGCACAGGCTCCGGACGTGCAGGCTCAGCGGCCATAGCTCACGGGCCTAGCCGCTCTGCTGCATGTGGGATCTTCCCGGACTGGGGCACGAACCCGTATCCCCTGCATCAGCAGGCGGACTCTCAACCACTGCACCACCAGGGAAGCCCTATATATTCTTTTTTATATTCTTTTCCATTATGGTTTATCACAGGATACTGAATATAGTTCCGTGTGCTATACAGTAGGACCTTGTTGTTTATCCATATATAATACTTTGCATCTGCTAATCGCAAACTCCCAACCCATCCCTCCTCCATCCCCTCTCCCTTGGCAACCACAAGTCTGTTCTCTATGTCCATGAGTCTGTTTCTGTTTCACAGATAAATTCATTTGTGTCATATTTTAGATTCCACACATAAGTGATATCATATGGTATTTGTCTTTCTCTTTCTGACTTAATTCACTTAGTATGATCATCTCTAGGTCCATCAATGTTGCTACAAATGCATTATTTCATTCTTTTTTATGGCTGAGTAATATTCCATTGTATATATGTACCACATCTTCTTTATTCATTCCTCTGCTGATGGACACTTAGGTTGTTTCCATGTCTTGGACATTAGCTCCGTTTAGATCTCACAAGAACTCGAGAGCATGGCAACTTTATGACCTTTCTGCTTCTGAGGGGAATGGAGCTCAGAGGTTGATGCAGTTTTCCCTACGTCCCCGACTAAGGAAAGGCAGGGCTGAACCTAAGCCAGACCTTCCCTTCCAGCCTTTGCACGAGGGCCTTGCCACTCAGCCTCCCAGACCCCAGGCCCCATCAGGCCCCGGGGTGTATTAGGCACCTCTCAGTTATGGGAGTGTCAGCAGGGGTTGCCTTTCCCGCTGTCATCTCCCACACTCAGATATGCTGAAGACACCTCTGTGGGGATAATATGCTCCAGATCATGCATTTTTATTCCAGAACAAGGCTTCAGATTCAGTCTGGAGCTGTGTTCTCATCCAGGGAACAGGACTGAACAACACACTACTCCCTGAGCCCAACCCTACAGCAGTGGTTTCTGGGGGGGCTGGGGTGGGGGACTGTGGGCACTCTGGTTCTTCATATGACCATGCTGTTCCTGGCACTTGGGGAACAGTGTCCAGGCCAGAATGGTGACCATCCTTCAATACAAGAGGTACTAACCTTTAAATATTCACGTGGGTGAAACATCAGTTTATATAACAATCTCAACCCAAAACTCGCTTCCACAATTAAACCCAAGGTGTTTTCCATTGTTCTACACACTGGAGTTGCCCAGGAACGCAACCCCTACCAGGTCAGTCGAGGGAACTGTAGTGTTACCAAGAGCTGGGCACCCTTTTGGCAAATCAATCATTGACGACAGCACCTCATCCTGGCTGCAGGGGCAGCTGTCACATCCATGGTGACCGTAGGCATAGGTGCAAGCACGTGGTCATTCATTATGTGTCTTAGTGGGGGCTGTCCTAAGCAGCAAATATGTATTATTTTATTGAAATGGACTTTCATTTATTTTTATACTACATTCAGGGCTTTATCATGCTTTTTGGAAATCATAAGTGAGACTATATTAGGCTTTCTACGACTTCCATTTTGGGAGATGACAAAAATATTGTAACAATGGGCAGTGGAGTTGGATGGGGTTTGGACCACCTGTAGCCTTTCCTCTGGGTCCCACCCTGGATCCTGTTAGCATTTCAGAGCTCAAATGCAGATCCATCTCCAAAATGGCTCTCCACATAGGTCTGGGATCAGCAACAGAGAAAGAAAAGAGAAGAGAGAACTGCCTTCCTTTATTCCTCCTCTCTGTGTCCCGAGCACACTTGTCCCTGTGCACATTCTCTGCCCCCAGTTGGCTGCATCTTATCGTCCTCTAAGTTTCTTACTACCTGCAATGGCTCTTATCACTCCTGCCTTTGCAGATTCTTTGCTTATGCCTGACTCTCCTTGAGGAGATAGGGACACAGCATGGAGGGGAGCAGGCAGGTTTTTTTTTATATATATATTGGAGTATATAGTTGATGAACAGTGTTGTATCAGTCTCAGGTGTACAACAAAGTGATTCAGTTATACATATACCTATAATCATTCTTTTGCAAATTCTCTTCCCATTTAGGCTATTACAGAGTATTAAGTAGAGTTCCCTGTGCTATACAGTAGGTCCTTATTAGTTATTTATTTTATATATAGTAGTGTGTATATGTCGATCACAATCTCCCCATTTGTCCCTCCACCTCACCTTTCCCCTTTGGTAACCATAAGTTTGTTTTCTAAGTCTGTGAGTCTGTTTCTGTTTTGTAAATAAGTTCATTTGTACCATTCTTTTTGATTCTGCATATAAATGATATCTCACTTCACTTAGTATGATAATCTCCAGGTCCATCCATGTTGCTGCAAATGGCATTATTTCATTCTTTTTAATGGCTGAGTAATATTCCACTGTATGTATATACCACATCTTCTTTGTCCATTCATCTGTCAATGTTCATTTAGGTTGCTTCCATGTCTTGGCTATTGTAAATAGTGCTCCAGTGAAAACTGGGGTGCATGTATCTTTGAAGCATGGTTTTCTCTGGGTATATGCCCAGGAGTGAGATGGCTGGATCATATGGCAATTCTAGTTTTAGTTTTTTAAGGAACCTGCATACTGTTCTCCATAGTAGTTGCACCAATTTACATTCCTACCAACAGTGTAGGAGGGTTCCCTTTTCAAGGAGCAGGCAGTTTTATCCACCCATGCAGGAAACATTTTAAATGCCTAGTATCTTCTTCACCAGAACTCCTCACAGACATTCCAGACTCTGAAATTGACCATGAAATGTAAAATAATTCAGAATTTCACATGAAAAGCGTTTAATACTTGGAAAATGGGCAGGTGTGGATTAACAGCCATCTTCCACCTTGAGGAGGGCCTGGGAGGTCAGGCAGACTCCTGGCTCAGAGCTCAAGAAACTTGAAAGAAAAAAAGCAAAGCTGACTTGGGAAGAGCCAAACACAGGGGAAGGATGGTTGAGAGATCAAAAGCCTGCCTGAAACCTTCCATTTTTAATGTGTATCCTATATTATGGACAGCAGTTTTGAACTTCTGTCGCTACACTGTGACTTGAAGAAAACATTTTATTCAGAAAACATCACTGGTAAACAAAAAGCTCAAGAAGTGAACTTGGTCTACTAACACTGGCGAGTACATTTTAAGTATGTTCTTCAAGGATAAAATGCAGTTAACACAAGAAGGAGAGGGTGTTTCTAACATGGGGTATTCACCACTGAGATGCACGATAAAAAAAAACCTGCTTGATGATTTAGGCATCTCTTCAGAATCCTAGGCATAAAACACGACCAAACCTTCCCACTGGCAGACACACAAAATCAAAGCCTCCCAAACACTTACCGTAGCAGCTCCAACACCAGCTGTTCCAGCAACTTCTGCAAGAAGCTGCAGTCACAGACGGACCTGGTCACTGATGTGCCAAACAGCAGCCTCTTCCAACCCAAAGCTGAAGTCTCATGTTGACAAGTGGGCTGAGCAAATTAAGTGAGCTAAACCAGTGCTCAGCCTGAGTTTCAACTTTTACAACTTTCCATACATGCTGTACAGTCGTCCCTTGGTAGCTGCAGGGGGTTGGCTCCAGGACCCCCATGGATACCAAGTTTCTCATATAAAATGGCACAGTATTTGCATAGAACCTACACCCATCCTCCCACACACTTTACTTGTTTTGAACTTGATGAATTGAACTTTATTTTTTTACTAAAGTACAGTTGACTTACAATGTTGTGTTAATTACTGCTGTACAGCAATGTGACTCAGCTATACATATTTAAATTCTTTTTCATATTCTCTTCCATCATGGTTTATGACAAGATACTGAATATAGTTCCCTGTACTATACAGTAGGACCTTGTTGTTTATCCATCCTATATATACCAGTTTGCATGGGATAATTCCAAACTCCCAATCCATCCCTCTCTCACCCCCATCCCCGTTGGCAACCACCAATCTATTCTCTATGTCTGTTTCTGCTTCATAGATAAGTTCATTTGTGTCATATTTTAGATTCCACATATAAGTGATACCATATGGTATTTGTCTTTCTCTTTCTGACTTACTTAGCTTAGTATGATCATCTCTAAGTCCATCCATGTCTCTGCAAATTGCACAATTTCATTCCTTTTCATGGCTGTGTAATATTCCATTGTATATATGTACCACACCTTCTTTATCCATTCCTCTGTTAATGGATATTTAAGCTGTTTCCATGTCCTGGCTCCTGTAAATAGTGCTGCAATGAACATTGGGGTGCATGTATCTTTTTGAATTATGGTTTTCTTCAGGTATATACCCAGTAGTGAGATTGCTGGGTCATATGGTAGTTCTATATTTAGTTTTTTAAAGAACCTCCATACTGTTCTCCATAGTGGCTGTATCAATTTACATTCCCACCAACAGCGAAAGAGGGTTCCCTTTTCTCCACACCCTCTCCAGCATTTATTGTTAGTGGAATTTTTTTTTTTTTTTTTTTTTTTGCAGTACGCGGGCCTCACTGTTGTGGCCTCTCCCGCTGCGGAGTACAGGCTCCGGATGCGCAGGCTCAGCGGCCATGGCTCATGGGCCCAGCCGCTCCGCGGCGTGTGGGATCTTCCTGGACTGGGGCACGAGCCTGTGTCCCCTGCATCGGCAGGCAGACTCTCAACCACTGCGCCACCAGGGAAGCCCCTGTTAGTGGATTTTTTGATGATGGCCATTCTGACTGGTGTAAGGTGATACCTCGTTGTAGTTTTGATTTGCATTTCTCTAATACAGACTTACATCATTTTAACAAAAAAGTAGAGACTGGAACTTATCCCTACTAGATTTCAAAACCTACAAAATCCAAGATCTTCCCAAGAATTAAAAGCAATTCTCAGATTAACATACTTATCAAATATATAAATTCCATTGGTATTTCAAAGAAAATGAAGAAAAGACATTGAACAGAAGGACAGTGATTACAGCCAAGATTCTCAACTATCCCCCTGAAACTGGGTGGCATATTCACCACCCAAAGACAGCAGAGCCCTCCATGCTACTCTGGTCTCTGCTGGAGCAAAAGGAGGGGAGCATGCACTGAGCACCTGTCTGTGCACTGTAGACAGACTATTTCAGTGAATTCTCCAACTTTGGGCTTCCCACAGAGCAGGCTCCTCATCACCACTCTGCAGGGGCAGAAACTGAGGCTGGGCAACTCGCCCATGGCTGCCCAGGCAGGAAGCGCCAGGCGGGTCTAGTGAGGCCTCCATCCTCTTCCAGGGCACCATGTCCATCTGCCACTAAATCCACAGCATATCAAACTTCAACTCCAGAAGAATTCCAACCAACCTATGTTTTTCTCCTACCATAAAAAGTATGCATTTTGGTTATAGTAAGCAGTAGACACTTTAAATATAACAGATGTTGTGACCCTAAAGAAGGGCTCTGGGCTGCAGATGTACTTGTAACCAGTGGGAAGAGAGAAGCAGTAGCCAGAGAAGTGACCACGAAATGGTTGCTGGACCAGACTCAGGGACAAGAGATACCTCTTTAATGTTTTCCAAATGAAATACTTCTCAGCCTACGTCTGTCAGTCTGGTGAGAAATTCAATTTCACCATGTCGTGTAAGAATCCCAGGATGGATTATGCAGCCCAGAAAAATGTGGGGAAAGGTCCATGACGGTCGTCACTGAGCCTCTCATATTCCAGATCCATATGGTCCATCCCAAAGGCACTTATGGTGGCAAGGATTCTGTCTCCAGACATCTACAGCCATCCACACTGTGGAATTTATACCCCAATAAACAAGAAGAGTCTGGCACTTCTCCCTGAGAGCAAGGGAACTTCCCACTTCGGCAGACCAAGGCTCAATACTCTCCTTGAGGGGCAGGAGAAGGGAAAGACCACCCCTGCCTCAGGAATGAGCCAGGAGCAGGTGTGGCCCAAGCAAAGAAAGCAGGTCCACATTTGGGTCTGTTTTAAATTGCTTCAGTTGTGCTTTGCCAGGACCCCAGGAGGCCCCAGGACTCAGGCACTAGAGAAGATGCATCAGGCTGAACTGCACACCGCTGCCCATATTGGACCACATGTGACCCACAAAAACGGCAACTTCCTAGATTCAGCCCAAGACCACACAGCACAGGTGGCTCTGGGCTGGTGTGGTCTTTTCCAATAAGGAACATGTGGGGATGTTTGAGCCAACCCAGCTCTGACTCCAATCTTCCTCTCACAATCCTAAATACTGAGAATCAACTCCTCGTTGGGGCCTTTGAGAGGAGGGATGGGCCCATAACTAAAAAGGGTTCTGTGGCAACACTGGGTTAGACTTTATAAATGTGGCTCAAATTCCCTGGCAGTCCACTGGTTAGGACTCTGCGCTTCCACTTCAGGGAGCACGGGTTCGATCCCTGGTGGGGGAACTAAGATCCCACATGCTGCGGGGCTTGGCCAAAAAAAAAAAAAAGTTATATAAATGTGGCTCACGCATCCCAAAACCCGTAAATAGAAGACTGAGCTGCCAGGATATTATGATGACTGTTTTGTACTTAACTCTTTTATTTACATCCCTTCTTGTTCTGAAACATATTTTAGGGGTTTTATTTCACCATGACAAAAGGGTTGCTTTAGCAACAGTACAGAAGGAAAGGATAAAGAAGTATACTTCTTAAATGTCTAGAAATGACCCGGATTAGGCCTCCAAGTTTGAAAAATACCTAATCTCTTTCAGCAATGAAATGCTAAGATCACAAGAAGAAATTCCGAAAGTTCTTTTAAGGGCTGAGGGCTGATTTATTTTTAGGTAGGAGATGAGTTAAACTTCTGGTAATCTCAGTCCATCAGAGGCGCCCCTACAAAAAAATGTGGTGAGCACGAGGCAAGGCACCCCAGAGCGAGAACCTTAATGGTAGTCAGTTCTGAGGTGTCGTTACCACATTCTGTGCAGAGACAAAGTTTTCACTGTTCTAGACAAAATGAGAAAAATAAGGGCAGTTCTCAGTACATAAAAGGCACCAATAACTATCTGAAGATGGATGGACTGAATGAATGACAGTAAATGCTTTTCAAAAGTAGAGAGATATACAAGCAGCTCATGCAGCTCTATATCAAAAAAACAAACAACCCAATCAAAAAATGGGCAGAAGACCTAAATAGACATTTCTCCAAAGAAGACATACAGATGGCCAAGAAGCACATGAAAATATACTGAACATCACTAATTATTAGAGAAATTGAACTCAAAACTACAGTGAGGTACCACCTCACACCTGTCAGAATGGTATCATCAAAAAGTCTACAAACAATAAATGCTGGAGAGGGTGTGGAGAAAAGGCTGCCCTCCCACACCGTTGGTGGGAATGTAAATTGGTGCAGCCACTATGGAGAACAGTATGGAGGTTCCTTAAGAAACTACAGCTAGAACTACCATATGGTCCTGTAATCCCACTACTGGGCATATACCCTGAGAAAACCATAATTCAAAAAGATACATGCACCTCCAACATTCAATGCAGCTCTATTTACAGTAGCCAAGACATGGAATCAACCTAAATGCCCATTGACGGAGAAGTGGATAAAGAAGTGGTATGTATATACAATGGAATATTACTCAGCCATAAAAAGGAATGGAATAATGCCATTTGCAGCAACATGGATGGACCTGGATCATACTAAGCGAAGTAAGTCAGAAAGACAAAGACAAATATCATATGATATCACTCACATGTGAATCTAATTTTAAAAAGTGATACAAATGAATTTATTTACAAAACAGAAATAGACTTACAGATATTGAAAACAAACTTATGATTACCAATGGGAAAACATGGGTGGGGAGAGAGATAAATCAGGAGCTTGGGATTAAGATACACACACTACTACATATAAGATAGATAACCAACAAGGACCTACTACATAGCACAGGGAACCCTACTCAATATTCTATGATAACCTATATAAGAAAAGAATCTGAAAAAGAATGAATATATATATATATATATGTATAACTGAATCACTTTGTTGTACACCTGAAATTCATACAACATTGTCAATCAACTCTACTTCATAAAATTATAAAAACAAAAGTCAAGAGATAAATTTATTACATGTAGAAAATTATCCTTAAAAGAGCTGAACTTTCAACTGAGAGTGACCTTCGTAACTTTCTCGTATTATAACATCCTTTTCATTGGGTAAGAAAATGATGTGATACAAGATAACAGTGTTCGGTCTGCAAAAACTGACTTCATTCTGGCAGCTCTGCTGAGAGCACTTGGGAGAAGGGCCCGGGGGGAGGGGCAGGGCTACTGATCCAAGGGGAGATGATGGTGGCTCGAGCCAGGCCGTGGGTTGGATGAGAAACAGCGGGGTTTTGCATATATTGTATATAGGGGGCATTGTTGGTCTTCAGTTATACAATGTAGTCTCTCAGTTAGACTAAAAGAGGAATCAGAAGACAATTGGCCATCACAAGGGTCCCTGCACTGGGACTGCCTTCCATGGGTGGGTTCTGGCTGTAGGAGTATGACAGAGGGAAGCGTGGAGTCGCTGTGTGGAAGCGTGAGGCTAGGATGGAGGGGGATGTTGGTGCTGGGTGGCTACATGGGTGGGCTGTGCTGGACAGTCACTCCCTGAAAATAATCCACAGAGGGCACTGTCACATGTCAGGGGAGGAAGGCCTAACCCTTTGCTTGCCGTTATAACTACTCGACATCATGAAAGTAACTGACGACTCTCTCACCATCTTGTTCTTAAGCATTCAAGATGCCAGGGATAAGGTAAGATGTAACACTGCAAACTGCACACGTAATCCCCTAAACAACATGATCCAGAAAGTGCTAAAGCCAACCGGGGCTCATGTAGATGATACCACTGCATTTTTTAGGCATTTTCTCTGAACATAAGCACAAAAAAGCTCTCTCTAAAATAAATGAAAAGTAGACAACACATGAGACCCATAGCTTTGAAAAGTTATGCTAGAATATTCTAGACACGGCGGGGCTACAAATAGAACCTGTCTGAGTACGAGGAAAATGTGTTTAAAAATACGAAGCCCATAAAGGAATCCAGCTGGCATCTTCAGGTGACAGAGCCAGGGCCGAGCATTGATGGGGATCCTGGCCTGATGATCACAAACCTCCAGGTACTCCCCAACCTGCGCTGACCTTAAAAGCCATCACCAGCTGACAAGGACCCACCAGACCCACGTCGGGAGACCGACAGCAACGCAGAGCCATGTCCACAGGGATTGAGGCTCGTTTCCTCTGTTCACTAGCTTGTTCTGTAGACCCCTACGGAGCACCTGCCCCGGGCCATGCATGGTCCTGGGGACAAGGTGGGCACACCTGCCCGGGCCCTGCCTCAGGAGCCTCCGCTCCCACGAGGAAGACAGATGCTCAATGAAACCGAAGCTCAGATGCTAAACAGCGTTGAACAGAAGGTGAAGCCAGGAGAGCGGGCCTGGGTGGCAGTGGGGGGAAAGATGGGGTCTTATATCAAGAGGAGGGGTCAGGGGTCAAGGAGAGCCCACTCTGAAAGTGACCAAAGGCTGGGGCCCGAACATGAGCAGGTGTTAGGAGAACTGGGAGTCCAGCTGGAGAGAAGTCTTAGCAAAGGAAGATGGAATGTTTTCTAGACAGAGGGGAGCAGAGGCACAAGTGTCCTGTAATGGGGGGACCAGCAGGGCCTGGGAACACAGAGAGGTCATGTGACTGGGCGCACAGAGCTGCCATTCATTCATTCATTCATTCATCCCATCAGTATACAGACCCGGGGGGGCTAGCAGGCCAGCTAAAGAACAGGTACTTTCTCCACGAAGGGCAGGAAATGAGGTGAGGGGGCATCACTCCTGGGGCTACACGATCAGAACCACCACACCAGCAAGAAAGCAAAATCAGGCTTCCCACAGAAGCCCACCTTGGATCGTTTCCTGAATGAGGCAGTTCTGTTTCGGTTTTAACTGGTGAAGTGTGCTGTATTTCATCCCATTCGAGTAATGCTCCTAACTTCTTGCTTTTTAAAATTATTATTTAACAGTCACTTTTTTTTTTTTTTTTTTGCGGTACACGGGCCTCTCACTGTTGTGGCCTCTCCCATTGCAGAGCACAGGCTCCGGACGCACAGGCTCAGCGGCCATGGCTCACGGGCCCAGCTGCTCCGCGGCATGTGAGATCTTCCCGGACCGGGACATGAACCTGTGTCCCCGCATTGGCAGGCAGACTCTCAACCACTGTGCCACCAGGGAAGCCCTAACAGTCACTTTTTAAATTGATTTTATTAAGTTTTTTAAATTGTGGTAAAATATAGTACCTAACATAAAATCTACCATCTTAACAATTCTTTTTTAAAAATTTATTTTATTGAAGTAGAGTTGATTTACAATGACGTGTTAATTTCTGCTGTACAGCAAAGTGACTCAGTTATACCTATTATGTATTCTTTTTCATATTCTTTTCCATTATGGTTTACCACAGGATATTGAATACAGTTCCCTGTGCTATACAGTAGGACTTTGTTTATCTATCCTGTATTCAGTTCTGTGGCATTAAGTACATTCATATTGTTTGCAGCCATCACCACTATCCAGTTCCAGAACTCTCTTCATCCTGCAAAACTGAAACTCTGAACCCATCAGACACTAGCACCCCACTCCCCCTCCTCCCAGCCCCTGCCACCCACTGTCCTACTCTTTGTCTCTATGGATTTGACTAGTCTAGGGCCCTCCACCATATAAATGGAGTCATACAGTATTTGTCTTTTTGTCTCTGGCTTATTTCACTTTACATAATGTCCTCATAGGTCATCTACATTGTAGCAGACTTCTGTGTTTCCTTCCTTTTTTTAAGGCTGAATACTATTCCATTGTATGTATAGACCACAGTTTGTTAGCCATTCATCCATCGATGGACACTTGGGCTGCTTCCACTTTTTGGCTACTGTGAATCATCCTACTTTGAACACGGATGGGCAAATATCTCTTCGAGTCCCTGTTTTCACTTCTTTTGGGTGTATACACACCCAGAGTAACTTCTTACTTTTAAAGATACCCTCTACACTGAGTCAGTCATATGTGGTTTACAATAGGAATCCGGCACAAGCTGAACGAATCATGACTGTGTCAACTAAAGCAGCACGTACACCAGGGGGCTCCCACTGTGCCTGTGAACCAGACGTCAACCCCTGCTCCCGGGACACACTCCAGGGTTCACACCTCCTGGGACACACCTCCGGGGGCTCTCACACCTCCTGGGACACATCACCGGGGGCTCACACCGCAGCTGACACAGGTCATGACCTCAGTTCTAACATGCTACATAATTTGGTCTCAGGAACTTGGTGAGATAATTTCCATTTTTCCCTTCAAAGTTACCTAGTGGGGAAAAAAATACTGTCTTTGACTTTTTTTGGGAGAATTTAAAATTTAGCTACCAATTTAAAATTTAGAAGCCAATGACACATCTCAGGCTTAGAAAAGACACCAAAAATTTTCCCCAAAGAACTTTGCTCAAATCTGCGACCTCTCTTTAAGTTTCATAATGAAGGTGACCAACAAGGTTGGCTTGATTCTACTACCAAAATAGTCTCAAATTTTCTATCCTCTTTATTGTTCTTTGTTTTTTTATTAAATTATTATTCAGATTTTCTGTAAATAAGTGTTTATTTTTTTAAAACATTTTTTATTTTTTTTAATTATTTTATTTTTTATCTTTTTGGCTGCGTGGGTCTTCGTTGCTGCATGTGGGCTTTCTCTAGTTGTGGAAGCGGGGACTACTCTTCATTGCAGTGCATGGGCTTCTCATTATGGTGCCTTGTCTTTGCTGTGGAGCACGAGCTCTAGGCGTGCGGTCTTCAGTCCTTGTGGCATAAGGGCTCAGTAGTTTTGGCTCATGGGCTCTAGAGTGCAAGCTTCGTAGCTGTGGTGCACGGGCTTAGTTGCTCCGCAGCACGTGGGACCTTCCCAGACCAGGGCTCAAGCCTGTAACCGCTGCATTGGCAGGTGGATTCTTAACCACTGAGCCACCAGGGAAGTCCCAATAAGTGTTAACTTTAACTAGAGGTGTTTACAAAACACATTCTCTTAAATATAACTTTTAAATGTTTTTATTTTATTATATATTTATTTTGTATGAATTTACTTTATTAAAATATTTCTACTCTGCATAATTTTATTCTACACACTTAAATGTGAAAAATTGATCCAGGGCCCTTTAAGGAACTCATTAATTTTATAAAATACAGTAATACTGCAGAAAGAAGAATCAGAACATTCTCCAAGCCAGATAAATAGATACTAGAGTAAGGATATTTGCACATTCAGTATTAATTGGCACACGGAACAAAATAATTCATGGCTAGTTTAAATTCAAATTCATAGAGACAGAATGTAGAATGGTGGTTGCCAGGGGCTGAGGGGAGGGGAGGGTAAGGAGTTGTTGTTTAGCAGATATGGAGTTTCAGTTTTACAAGATGAAAAGTGTTCTGGAGGTTGGCTGTATAACAATGTGAATGTGATTAACACTACTGGACTGTACACTTAAAGGTTAAGATGGTAAATTTTATGTTATGTGTATTTTACCACAATTTTAATTTTTTTTAAATTTTTTCAAATTAAAAAAAATCATAGTTTTTGCATAACTAATGCTAGGCAGGACTGGCCACTGGTCAGCAGGAGAAGACTGCTCACAATTACTCATAACTCCACAGGCAAGGAGCAGAGATCCTGGTCAGAGTAAGGTGTTACGTCTACTTTGGAGAAGAAGGAGTGCAGCTCTGAATTCAGTCCTGGATTTCCTTAAGTGTAACACTGACATTTCCTCACACTTAACAGTCCTGATGCTAAGGTGCCTCACGCAATCAACGTCAAATAAATCTGCTACCTGCTAAGCAGACGTGTAGACTGAGAAAGAGCTGTGGCTGGCTGTGCATGCATAAACGTAACCAGGCATGAAAGGTACTGGTTCCTAGTGACACGTGTCTACACTGGTGGTACCAGGTGGTTGAATGTGAGCTTAAATTTGAATACCTAACGGGCCCTTCGAATTTCTTCAAAGTCCCTATGATATATAACTAAAGCTACATATTATTCTGTGGACAGAAGGTTGCCTTTCACACATCTAAGCTGTACAACTAAAATAAGCAACAGCTGCCCAATCTTGTGAGTCGATCATGAAATGTTCAAAGTTGGGACCGGTTGATGAAACTGACTCATGCACTGGGACACTTCTCTGTCCAAAGTTCCAGCTGACTTTCCGGAGCAGCTGTTTAATTTCCACAGATACATAATGCAATTATGGAAAAAGGGGAATTCAGAGATTAACCAAAGAGGGAATGCAGGCATCTCATAATTTTCAGTATGCCTTGAAATTATGCTGTCAATCCTAAAACTGTGCAAGAGGTCAAGAACAAGAGTATGGAATATAAAAAGTATCCTGATAAAGGCTGCCAACACAACCATCGTGGGCCAAAAGAGATAACAGAAAAAATTATACTATGAATGATAGGAGAGTTTAAGACTCAAACTTTGTGACAGTGAAGAAGAAAACAGAATGAAGTGAGGGGATAAATGCAGCTACCATTGGTTAGCTATTTTATGGAAGCAACATTTATTATAGTGTTTCTTTTCTCCCAAAAGATGCTGCTTAATAGAGGGTGGTCTTTATAAGAGGAGGTATGTCATTGGTTTTACACTATGGTTATTTACTATGTGGTGAGCCCAGTCACTTTTGCCATCATGAAGAACAGTTTGTTGCTGAAGGCCACCCTGTCTCTCACTTTTTATTATTAATGTGATGCAAACTCTTCTGATGAAGGTAGAATACAGACTTTTTTTTAAATCAAATATGGACACTGTAAAGTCAACCTCTAGTACTACTAATAAACAACTGTTTAACTGAAAACCGTTACTCCTAAGCAGATCCTAAGCATTGTTTAACATGTTTAAGATTGGTGTCACTGACCACGCTTACCTGAGAAGAAAACACGTGATCAATTTAGGAAAACACTGAAAGTACACGTAATAACTCTACATCACTACTAGACATTTAAATTTCACAAAGAAAAAAGACAAAAGAACTGGGAGTAGGAACCAAATTGGGAGTAAAGATAACAGAGGCAAAGGAAGGCGAAGGACCAGATACAAGAGGCAGACTGGTGACGAGGAGGTAGATCTCACCACATACATGGCCAAGGGCACTGTCACTTCATGAAAACAGCAGGAGAAGGTGTGATGGAGCTGTGAAACTATGATTAACCTATCTAGAAACACAGATAACAATAAAACTAGAAGATAGAGAAGAGGAACTTTTTAATAATAAAAAGCAATGGAGCAAGAGATAAAGAGCATTCAAGAGAAAGTCCTTCAGAAGACAGGTAAAGAGGGTCCAACATATATATAACTGGAGGTCTCAGCAAACAGAAACACTAAAAATTATAATTCCTGGGTTCACTAAAAACTATAATTCCTGAAGTTAAAAAAAAGACTTAAAACTAGGGATCAACTCAGTTTTTAAAATGGGTAAAGTACTTGAATAGACATTTCTCCAAATAAGATATACAAATGGCCAACAACATGAAAAGATAGTCAACATCATTAACCATCAGGGAAATGCAAACTGAAGCCACAATGAGGTATCACCTCAAACCCATTAGAATGACTACAATAAATAAATAAATAAATAAGTAAATAACAAGTGTTGGCAAGGATGGGGAGACCTGGAATCCTGTGCACTGCACATGGGAATGTGACATGGTGCAGCCACTGTGGAAGTTGCATGGCTGTTCCTCAAAAAATTGAAAACAGAATTACCATATTACCCAGCAATTCTACTTGTGGGTATACACCCAAAAGAACTGAAAGGAGGGACTCAAAGAGATACCTGTACATCCATGTTCACAGCAGTATTATTCTCAACAGCCAAAAGGTGGAAACAACCCAAGTGTCCACTGATTGATGAACAGATAAACAAATGTGATCTATGCATACAATGGAATATTATTCAGCCTTAAAGAGGAAGGAAATTCTGACACCTGCTACAACGTGGATGAACCTTGAGGACATGATGCTAAGTGAAATAAGCCAGTAACAAAAATACAAATACTGTATGATTCCATTTATATGAGGTCCCTAGGAGAGTTAAATTCATAGAGACACAAAGTAGAATGGTGGTTGCCAGAGGCTGTGGGGGAGGAAGGAACAGGAAGTTGTATAGAACTTCAGGTTTGTAAAATGAAAAAGTCCTGGAGATTGGTTGCACACAGCCATGTGAATATACTTAACAAGACTGAAATGTACAGTTAGAAATGGTTAGGATGATACATTTTATATTATGTATATTTAACCACAATTTTTTAAAACTAAATTAAACTACATATCAAAAAGGCACATCATGTAGCTAAACACACACACACACACACACACACACACACAAACATACATGCAGCAGACCAGCCACACTAAGACATATTCCAGCAAAATCATTAAGGAAGAAAGGATAATGGTACTACAGAAGCACAAAAAGTTACGTCCAACGCTTTTATACTTTGGTTCTTTGGGGGAAAAAACTGTACCTTGATGCAAGTAAGAAAAGAGTTATATTTTTCATTGTAGGAGGTACATAAATGGGGATTTATTATATTACCCTCTATGTTCCTCTGCATGCTTGAAATATTTGATCACACATTCACACCTATTGGCTCCCATAACTGAAAAGGTCAGAGATTAATGCTGTCTTCAGGACAAGCTTGAACCAGGAGCTCAATGTTACCAGAGTCTCAATTCTTCTCTACCTTCTGCTTTGCAGCCTCATCCTGGGCCCCACAAAGAAATCCTCAAGCTTTTCTTTTATGGTGACTAAGTATCTGTGATGGTTCCTAGTCTCAAACCACCGTTCCATAGCAAGCCAGAGCATTTCTTCTAGAAATTCCATTTAGGTCCTGGAATTCACTCTCTCACATTGACTGAAGTTGGGTTCCTGAAGCAATTGCTATGACAAGCCAGTGGGTACAATGATGAGTTTAAACTTACCAGGACCCACTCATGGAGTCAGAAGTGGGGTCAACCCTAAGAATGGAAAAGGGAAATGGAGATGAACAAAGGAGAAACGGATTCCGTGAGGCACCTGCAGCATCTCTGACAGGGACCGTTGTCCTTGTGGTTGCTTCTCAGCCTCACAGACACTATCCCTCTGCTGACCCCTCTGGGATCACCTGAGGAAGGTGATCCCAGAGGAGCACCTTAAAATAATTTTCCCTCACTTCCTCCTAATCCTGACCAAGAAAAAAAAATGAAGGAAAGCCAGCACATAATTAAAATAGAGTTGAGAGTCAATGAACAAGTCCTACTCAAAGATGAGAGAGGCTGAAAACTTCCCCTGGGTACTCACACAATGAATACTCATTCATCTACTGCAAAAGCAACTCATCAATAATTTAACTCACTTAAGAAAGGATCTTTCCCATTATTTTATCTGGATGTTATCTTATCGTGATGTTTGGAAGTCTGACAGTTACCAAAGCAGATAAAAATACTAATGCTCTAAATGCTAAGATGATCATTAATAATACATTTGGACTGAAGCTTTCTTGATGACTTTTGCTTCCTTGTTCTTGCCATAAATTAGCTTTTTTAAAAAAAGCTAAAATCTAAAGCATTTGCAGGACTCTAAAACCACCAGAATGTAAGTGAACTAAGTCACAGAAAGACAAATATATGATATCACTTGTATGTGGAATCTAAAAAATGATACAAATGTACTTATTTACAAAACAGAAATAGACACACAGACATAGAAAACAAACTTATGGTTACCAAAGGGGAAAGAGGGGGAGGAAAATATTAGGAGTTTGGGATTAGCAGATACACACTACTGTATATAAATAGATAACCAACAAGGACCTACTGTATAACACAGGGAACTATAGTCAATATCTTATAATAACCTATAATGGAAAAGAATTTGCAAAAGAACGGATTTATGCACATGTATAACTGAATTGCTTCTGTACACCTGAAACCACCACAACATTGTAAATCAACTATACTTCAATAAAAATAATAACAGTAATAATAAAAACCCACTAGAATGTAAGCACACTCTATTTTTTTATTGGTAATATTATTTTATTTATTTATTTATTTTAGGCTGTGCTGTGCAGTTTGGGGACTCCCAGCATTGCTTGATCACCCCTCCTACATCTGGACAATGTCCCCAAGGTAGAAGCAAGATCCTGCTGTGCAGGATCTAGTTCCCCGACCAGGGATCAAACCTGGCCCCCCTGCACTGGGAGCACAGGGTCTTAACCACTGGACCTCCAGAGAAGTCCCAGCACACTCTAATTTAAAACAAAATTCATCACCAAAAGTTAACCCACCTAATCATGATGTTCTTCGTGCTCATTTATCTTTCTCCAAGGCCCGACTGACAACAGACTCATTCATTCATTCAGGCGGCAAACATTTACTAAGTGTCTTACACATTCTGGAAGGGATCTGAAACACCACACTTCCTGAGTCCTTTTTCACAGATGAGGAAAATCAGGTCAAAGAGTGTAAGTGATCTGCCCACAGGCACGGAGCTAATAAACACGAGAAGTCACAGGAGCAATCACGTGTCCTCAACTCTGCCTGATGCCCTGGCCGTCCTGGCACGCCTCCTCCCTTGTGCCTCCAACTCAGTCCTCCCCCCGACAGAGAACACTACTATAGGAGGCGTTTTTCTCCAGTTTGGGGACTCCCAGCATTGCTTGATCACCCCTCCTACATCTGGACAATGTCCCTAAGGTAGAAGCAAGACCTCATCCAGCCCCCTTGCAGTTGGGCCTCAGGCTCGTGACTCAGCTTTGCCATCGGTGGGCAGAGCGGGGAGGCATCAGTAGCTGGTGGAGCTGCTGGCACTCGATCCCCAGCAAGCACGGTGTCTGTGCTGAGTGGTGGTCACAGAGCTGTCTTCACTTGTCACAGCCCAGTGCAGTGCTCCTGGCACTGGTCCTGGCTACATGGAGTTTTGCGAAATTGGCTACAAAAACGGACTCTGATTTTTGCAACTAAGAACGCTGACCGCTATTCCACCTATGTACTCAATTATCCAAATGCTCAACAGATATGCCTCAAAGCTCTATTCAAAGTAAAGGGAGCCTCTGCTCGGAACTTCACTATGCATCCCCAGTTCTCATCTACCTACCCAAGTCACAAACTTTAAAAAATATAAATGCTTCTTTTCTATAAAAAAGACAATGATGGAAAGAGAGAATGGGCTTGTGCCGAAATGTTCCTGTAGGCATATTTGGGGAACCGGTACTTCTTTGCTTTACCGAACAACCTTTATTCATCCTTTTATAAACAAAATGTCCCATTCATAATTGCAAAAACATTTTCCTTCGGTGCAAAAAGAGTTTTTTTATTCACATTTTCAATAAACTTATATAGATCAAAAACAGACAGAGGGGGACTTCCCTGGCGGTCCCGTGGTTAAGACTTCAACTTCCAACGCAGAGGGTGTGGGTCCAGTACCTGGTCGGGGAGCTAAGATCCCACATGTCTCATGGTCATAAAAACAAAAAATAAAACAGAAGCAATACTGTAACAAATTCAATACAGACTTTAAAAATGGTCCACATCAAAAAAAATCTTAAAAAACAAAACAAAACAAAACAGTACATGTACTTTTAGCAACATGTACTGAATTGTCAAATGTCTCCTTACTTTAAAGAGAAGACATTTGGAAGATGGCACAGTGAAAACCAATACCAAATATCTTTCCCCCCAAATTTAACAACACAGCAAAGCTGGGACCAAGCCACCATCCGAGCTGCACAGCAAGTCCCCACAGCTCTGGCGCTGCCCTACTTGGAAGCAGGAAGCAAGCGAGAAGCAAGTTAATAAAATCCTGAACAACCTCACTAACAGCCACCAACTTCAGAGAGTAGCAGAAGGGAAACGGCTGATGCAACCTCCAGAGAATAAGGAGAATTTCCCCCAACACTTCTGTGTCATCCCAGAAACAGAAAAAAAATACTGTGACTCCCGCAGAGAGGAAAGCAAGACACTCTTTCCAAGGGTTACAGAAGGGAAATGTTTAAAAATGACATTGCAAAAGGAATCGTCTTCTCAGCTGGACAGGATGGAGGGGGGAAGGCAAAGATGTCTAAGGGCCTTCATTTCCTCGTCTGTCTAAGATAGGGCCTAAAACTGGTAACCCAGAAAGAGTCTTCAACTTGGTATTTAAAGTTAAAATGTAACAACGATAACAACACCACAAAAACTAAACATAAGAATATAAGAAACAAAACTCAGGAAATAGAAAACGTGATAACGTTTTCATTTTCATAGCAAGCAAACAACAGATATAATTTAAGAATTGCTAAACCATGAAGGAGAAGGTTATATCTAGTAAATACACAGATTTAGACCAGTAACCACTGTAAAAACTAAAAGGAGACTCTAAACCACCCAATGCACCAGGAGAAACACCACAAATATACACTCAGGTAACAAAAAAGGAGGAAAAATGCAATTAAAAAATAAACAATATGGCAGCCAGGGTGATAGAATTCAGACCCAATGTATCTGTTTTATCCCAAAATGCAAGTGACACAGAATTAGGGTAACTGGCAAATGATAGGTTACATCTGGTAAGCACAAGAGAATCAAATTTTAAGAACTATTAGAAATAGAGTATTAAGCAAATTGACAACTTACAAAATTTTTAACTATCTTTTTTCCTATAATCAAACAAAAACAATCAAACAAAATCAGAAAACACTCAGGATAACACCTGAAAAGAAGGGCACTGCTGGGAATTCACTTAAGTAGACAAAGCAGAACCTTCAAGAAGAAAACTCAGGAAAACTCACAAACTCTTTCTTGGGGCACAAAGGAGAAAGTAAATGAAAAGTAACAGCATGTTCTTGTAGAGGAGGGTTCAATACTGTCAAGTTATTGATTAATTCTCCCTAAATCATATCATAAATTCGCTACAAACCTACTAGAATACCAAGAGGATTTTGGAACTTGTTTTAGAACTTGACAAAATGATACTAAGAGTAAATCTGAAAAATTAAACACATGAGAATGACCAGGTGTGACAGCCTTATATTTTCTAACACGGCCACTATCTCATCCACCTCACATGCTTTGCTGCGGCATGACCTTGCCGCTCCCCGCACCCAGAGCTGGGGCTCCGTCCCCTCCCCTGAAGGTGGACAGGCTTGTGACCGCACAGGGGGTGACACCATGTGACTTCTGAGACAAGGCTGGAAAAGGCCATCAGCTTCCACTGGTGCTCCTGGGACACCTGCTCTGAGGGGAGCAGCCATCGTGGAGGAGTCCAACCACCCTGAGACCACAGGCTGGAGAGGCCACGGGGAGGTACGTGGCCAAGCTCCCAGCCACCGGCCAGTGACAACCGCCAGCCTGAGTGAGGCAGCTGGACATCCAGCCCAGTCGAGCCTTCAGATGACTGCAGCCCCGGCCGGCATCTGATGCAGTTAAGGTGAGGAGACCCGCTCCACAGAGTCCTCCAACTCCCTCAGTGACAAAATCACGAGCAAAACAAAATACCTCTTTCCAGCTGCTACCTCTCGTGATAATGTGCTATGCAGCAACAGTAAATGGGATTGCAAGTAAGTTCTGTTAAAAAGAAAAAGAAAAAGAGAAAGAAAATGAGAAAGAAAAAAAAAAAAGGAAGAACCAAGGGGGAAGGAGCACCATCACATTTTAACACATAGTGAATCAAAGTCCATCCATTAATTCATTGAACAAATGCACATCAACTGTATACAGGTTCTCACAGGCCAGGCTTTACAGGCAGAGTAGTGTACAGAACCTTCGTCTTTATGGGGTTTCAATTTTAGTGAGACAGACAAACAAACAGAAATGAACAAAAATTAATCTCAGGTAATATTAAGTGCTCTGAAGGAAAATAAAAATCGGGATAAGAGAGTGGAAAGAGGACGGTCAGGGCAGGCCTCTGGGAGGAGGTGATGACAGAGCAGACCCCAGCGAAGGGTTTGGGGCTTTCCCACTTACTTGCTAGGTTTATGAACCATGCAGCCTGTTCTTGGGGCAATTTGCAAAATCTGCCTCAATCTAAAATGCATGGACCCCTCCACCTAGAAATCTGTTGGCTAGGAAACTCCCTACGAAGGTGCTTACCCAAGTCCGCATATACTTTCAAAGTAAGTTTTAACAGGAATGGAAATCACCAAAGTGTCAGATCAATAGGCGTTTATTAAATAAATGATGTTCTAGTCATTCAATAGAGCACCACGAAGATTTAACAAGAAAGAAGTATGCTGAAAAACAAAGAGCCACATCGTTCAGTGACAGTAGAAGGCTGAGAACAGGGCACAGGGTATCTCTCCTTCTGACTCACCCAGGGACCGAAAGACGTCCTCTTCCTTGGAACACCTCTGGGGAAGGGAAGGAGACTTCAACCTCTCATTCTGTATCTTTCTGAGTCCCTTGAATTTTCTAACAAGATGCTGTACGCTTCCCTTTTGTTCTGTAAACACCCACAGCAGTTATCTGGGCCGTGGATACGACACATGTGACAGCTGGGGCCGTGTGACAGCTTCTCCCCAGAGAAAGAACTGAGGTTGCCATAGAGGCATGTTTCCTCTTCTGGGAGTCTTTATATTCTCAAAAACTAACAGAATGATAGCTTTTAAGTAGAAAAGATTTAAGGAGAAAAGCACTCTAACAACAAAAGATGAAATGGTGCTAAAATACTCCCGTTCTCTTGATTATATGAAAACCTACAAAATCCTACTGCAGAGCCCAGGCGGTGAACACTGCTCTACGGAAAGGCAGCCCTTCCCCACTGTTCAGAGGACCCCTATCCCGGTGATCCGGCCCCCGACGTTCAGATCCCCCACCCTGCCCCGTTGGCACGTGCCAACCAGTTCAGACCTGGGAGAGAAGAGCTGTGGGCCAGGCCCTCCCGATGACCCTCCGAGGGCAGCCGCTTCTTCCCCCCCACCCCATCCCCTCTTTCCAGAGCTCGGCAGGACCTGGGTCTCCCTGAGCAAGTCAGACACACCCCTGGTGATACGCGGAACAATTCCTTATCCACCACTGCTCTGCCAACACCCTGCACTGCAGCCCCCAAATCTTCTGCACGTGTGGGATAGCTTCTCCCCAAAGAAAGAATCAAAATTCCCCAAGAACGGGCTTCCCTGGTGGCGCAGTGGTTGAGAGTCCGTCTGCCGATGCAGGGGACACGGGTTCGTGCCCCGGTCTGGGAATATCCCACATGTAACGGAGCGGCTGGGCCCGTGAACCATGGCCGCTGAGCCTGCGCGTCCGGAGCCTGTGCTTCGCAACGGGAGAGGCCACAGCAGTGAGAGGCCCGCGTACCGCACACACACACACACAAAATTCCGCAAGAACAGAGAAAATAAGTATTTCCCAACTCATTGGTTTATTCAGTATTTTCATCACCAGAAAACGTGAGGAACCAGTTTTTCCAAGAGTGGTGAAGACAAAACTTTACACTGAGCCTTGCCTGCACGATCACTCGGGGTAACCCCCAACCCCCCCGGCTGACTCGTTCGTGCAGGTGTCTGGCGCCCTGACCTCCTCAGATTTTCCTGTCTCCATCGTGATCTCCTCCTCCATTCAAGGGTCTCTCCCCTGAAGGGTTCTCTCCCCTGGCTTCAGCCCTACGCGGTCTCTACATACACAGACACCTGTAGCCCCGAGAATGTTCGGAAGTTCACCACTCCAAGTGTGACTCGGGGGGCCGGGCTGTCGTAGGGCGAGGACTGGGGCAGCCATCTCAGGCCCAGAGCCTCTGTCCCATGACCAAAGGGATGGACACTCTGCCCCTGGACACCTGGGTGTGCATGATACACAGTGTGGCCTTTCAAATGTGCCCACATGCACATAACCCATCAAGAGCTAGCTTTACTCACTTAAAAAGAACACAAAAGTACAAGATGAGTCTTTCTACTGCTTGCGTGATGTGAGTTCTAGGAGGTTCCTCATGTCCAAACCTGGCAGCCCCTCTCCTCCCCCCCCATGCCCCGCCCTTGTGTTGAGGGAGGGTCCCCAGCCAGGCTCCCTGCTTCCTGTATGGTGCCCCCACTGGGCTCCCGAGGGCTCTTTCAGGCCAACAGACTCAGATCAACACCACCTTCGGTGACCCTGACTTTGACTCGCAGGGAGCTGGGGTGGGGTTTTTGGTTTCTTGCTCTGAAAGCTCAGAGCCAGATGCAAACAGATCCACCCCATTCCTGGCCACTGGCTTCGCAGTCGGGGTGGCAAAGGGTAGAGCAAGAGTGAGACCCGCTCCCATCCCCGGCCCCTCTCCCCACTCCAAGCCCTCCCTGGATCGATGCAATGAAGGGACCCGTTCCAGACTCCAGCTGGGATAAAGCAGCTGCCCTGGGGCGACGACCCATGTCTCCATGTGACACAGGGGAGGAGGGGCTGGCAGGACTTCTGGACGCCCACACCCACTCGACAGTCCACTCGACAGGCGGTGTGCAGTGCTCACTCGGGACCGAGGGGGAATACATCACTCCTTGTTGAAGGGTCTGCAACGTGAGCCCACCTCAGTGACCCTGCTCCACTGCCAGGACCCTGGGGCAGGAGCTGGGCCCTCTACAAGCTCCCCTGGATGTCCGGGTTCCCACGCTGCCCCCTTGCCAGAGCACCGGGGTCACAGACCTGCCCCGATGCCCAGAAACCTGTGCCCACTGCTCTCATTTATCTTAGAAGGTTACACTGTTTACATTCTCCGGTAAGCTTAATGAGTAAAATGACCATTTTCTATATATTTACCAACCTATAGCAGAGTCTGGCTTGGAAACAGCACTCAGATCCAATCCCCACTGTCCACAAATGAGAAAAACGATGCTCAGAGAAGGTGAAGAATTAGCCAAGTCTTTCTTCAGTCAGTCCACAGACTTTTTCTTAATTATTAAAAAAAAATTTTTAATTGAAGTATAGTTGATTTATAATGTTGTGTTAGTTTCTGGTGTACAGCACAGTGATTCTGTTTATATATATATAATATATATATAAATAATCTTTTTCAGATTCTCTTCCATTATAGGTTATTTTAAGATACTGAGTATAGCTCCCTGTGCTACACAGAAGCTCCTTGTTGTTTACCTATTTTATACACAGTAGTGTGTATCCACTAAACCCAAACTCCTAATTTATCTAGTTCTTAAAGGCTGGGTTGGTCCAAACCACCCCGGAACTCTTGTGACACTTCACAACTGCATTTTTCAAGATGACTCTGGCCAATGTGTGAAGGGCGGGACAAGAGTGGACGTGAGAAGCCAGGTAGGGGCCATGGGAATGATCTGGAAAAGAGACACACATGGGGGACAGACATAGATACTTGAGAGGAAGAGTCAACAGGACTCGGGGACCGACAAGACGCGGGTTAGCTGCTTTGAGGAACCGGGTGGGTGGGGAGTGAGGAGTGGTGAAAGCACCCCCGAGACCCAGGAAAAGACACCTGCATGGAGGGAGGATGAGGAACTCGGGTGGGGACTCCCGAATTTGGTGCTGAGGCTCGTCCAAGTGGAGATGGGAAGCGGGCAGTGGGTGTCTCAGAGGAGGGAGAGAACGGTCTCAAGTGCGAAGAACTCTGTGAGTGAACCAGGCGCCCACTGGTGCAGGGAGAGAGGAGCCCCACTGGGAGGTGTAGCCCACCCGGGCGTATCCCCATCCTGCAGGGTCAGCCCTGCCCTCGGCGAGTCTGTGGCAGAGGTGGACCTCAGGGGACAAGGCGATGTCGCCAACCCCGGCGAGCACAGTACTGGCCCTGTTGCCTCTGCCCCCACCTCACCTCATCCTGGGGGGTGGTCCTGAGGATCCTGAGCCTGGGCCATGGTCAGCACAGCCCCCGCTGCGGACGCTCTGACCTATCATCTCATCTAGGGGCGTCTCTCTGCCTCCACAGAGGGGCCCTCACTCCGAGCTTCCTTTGACACACCTCACATGTACACAGAAACCTCCAGACGTCTTTATCCCACACACGGGCCACGGGAAATCTCGGGCCCAATCACTTAGATGAGAGGTCAGCAAACCGTGGCCCGTGGGTCAAACCTGGCCTGCTGTGTTTTTGTGAACAAAGTTTTGTTGGGACACAACTACACCCATTCACTTACGAAGTGGGTAGGGCTGCTTTCACACTGCAGTGGCAGAGTGGAGTCCTTACAGTGGAGATCACCCCACCCACAAGGCCTGAAATACCTACTGCCCTGGACAGAAAGGTTTCCTACCCTGGTCTAGGACACTTGCTTCCCCAGCGATGCCTTGTGGCTCCTGCATCAGACTGCAAAGCATGAAGGGTGAAAGGGCTCCAGCAGCCCTCCGAGAGGGGGGTCTCATCCACCCACATGGCGTCTGCCATGTGCAGTGGGGTGAGATGCCAATGTGCTGTGTCCCTTCTCGGGGACCCTTTCTCCTTAATTTCAAAAAGAGTCTTTTAATTGTTCAAAATTGCACAAAACATCACACTATGGTAATACTGAGTCACTGGGGTTACTCTACAATAGATGAACGGCATACCGTTTCCAGAAACGAGAAATCAAAGGGCACTCGGGTAAAGGGACGGGGGGTGGGGGGGGAACAATAGGACCAGGTGATGGGCTCCAAAGTGACTAAACGTGATGTTTCCACAGCAAAATACACTAGAAAACAACAAACCAGAGGCCAGAGGGAGCCGGTAGGGGGCAGGGGTTGCAGAGGCTGGGGTCCCCGCAGCCACAGCTGCATCTCCAGGGCAGAGGAAGGGGCTTTGAAAAGATTGGCTGCTCAGGGACCCAAGGAGCCTCTTCGCTCCAGCTTCTCAGGGTTCTTCTCTTACCCCCAGAGGGCTTTCTGCCTCCCCCTCCTGACGGCGTCCTGCTGGATGGAAAAACCCTTCCACGTGTCCTCCGTTTACCAACACAGTGCTTAAGACTAAAACAATCTTCAGGCCTTTAAGCTTTGCTCTCAGTAGATAAAGGAAAGCTCCCAGCACTGAGAGCTCCTTTTCTCTCGTAACAAAGCCTGGTTTTCATGACTGTTGTCTCTCCAGAGATTCAAGGAAGTCGGTGTTGGGACTCAAAGCTGAGGAATGAGTTCTCTGTTCTAAAGGGTACCTTCTCTTACCCTAAAGCCATAAATGTCCTCGAATGAATGGGTGAAAGAGCTGCAGGGTAACATGGTTTACAGGAAGTTTAAAAATGGGTCCCTTTAAATTCTCAGAAATATTGTTCTTGCAATAACTAGAGTGAGGGCCAGAAAGTTGACACCAGGCAGTGGAAAGAGGGGTGCAATGCAACTTGGGGAGCTAGCCCAGGATGCAAGGGAGGCAGCTCTGGCATCCAGTCCCAGACTGTGGGAGCTGCTCCCCCTGAAGTTCTCTGCCAAGGCAGCTAATCTGGGTGCCAGAGAAGAAAAAGAAGACCACTGAAAGATATGAAAAAAAGTTAAGCTCAGTTAATGGTGAAGGAACCAGAGGGAAGATTCTGGATCAGTGTATATGTGAGAGAAGGCTTTGGAGATGAGCCCCCGGACCACAGGTCCCAAGGGCAAAAGCAAGACACGGGACCCAAAGAGCAGGTGACTACAGTCTGTCTGCAGAACTACAGATGGGCCTCAGACCCCCAGACCCCCTGCCCTCAACCCAGACTTACAGCACTGGTGTATGCAGAGACCAAAAGAATGCTGTACGCACCAAAGAAATGAGCTTCCTGCCTCGCCTGCTTCCAAAGCGAGAATTCACATCCCAGAGCAGACGCTCTCTTAAGCACATGGGAGGAGAGTTCCCACCCAACATCCAAAGGTGAAGCTGCCAGGTGACCTGCTTTTACCCACACCTAGACAGAGCGAGGTCAAGCCCCTGTTCAATGGGTAGGACAGGAAAGTCAAGGAAAACATGCCAAGCACTGCTATGAATCAGCTAGTCCCTCAATGATAAACCCCAAAGGACACCAAGAACAATCAGACCATTAGAGAAAATCAAACCCACAGAAGAGGCAGATTCAGAAGAAAAAAATAGAAAAATGCTAGAGCAAACAATTCAAGAATAAGAAGAAGCCTTCTTGACTTAATTAGTACCCTCAGGCAGAAATGGAAAATAATGCAAACAGAAAATAAGAGGAATACTAAGAAAAATTAGCAGAAAAGATGAAAGACAGCATCACAATCTTAATTATGGTTACTGTATCAATACAGGGTTCATCTCCCCCGGGGTGGTTACCACCCTGTGCTGGTGTCCAGAGAGGCTTGGAACCAGGGTGCAGACAGTTAGCCAAATCAGAATGAAATGCAGAAACTTGCAACTGATGTTGACCCATGCTGGGGTCCCAAACAGAGCAGGGGCAACCTACACCACTTTGTCAGATGGTTTATAGAAAATGTTTGCACCTGTTCTCTAGGTTTTTGTTTTTGAACCTGGTAGCCTCGTTTTGGCTCTGTAATCAGAAGGAGAGAAAAGACCCCTTCTCAGATGAGACAGTTGCTCTCAAACATCTTAGCGCTTCACAATTCAAAGTCGAAGTGCGTCCTGTGTGGCAGAGGAAGGCCCCTGGCTGGGGGGTGGGGGGTCCAACTTCTGTGATATCTGCTTCCCTTGCCCTTCAGAAAAGCCTTGGGATTGACATGTACACACTACTACACTTAAAATGGGTAACCAACAAGGACCTACTATAGCACAGGGGACTCTGCTCAATATTATGTAACAACCTAAATGGGAAAAGAATTTGAAAAAGAATAGATATGTGTGTTTGTATAACTAAATCACTTTGCTGTACACCTGGAACTAATACAACATTGTTAATCAACTATGTTCCAATATAAAATAAAAATTAAAAGAAAAAAGAAAAGGCTTACTCAAGTGCAGCCTGCAGACCCCCAGGGAGTCCTTTCCATTGGCCAACACTGCCGCTGCTGCAATTATTTTTTTTAATTTAAAATTTCAATACCTGGTCCAGAAGGTGAAGCTGAAGAAATCTCTCAGAGGATAAAGTAAAAAGTAGTGTCATGGCAAATAGGAGAGAAAAGTTAAGATGCCCAGAAGATGAACCCAGGAGGTCAAACAGCCAACAAACAGGAGTTCCGAGAAAATAGAAATGAGGAAATAATCGAAGAAAAATATTTCCAGTATCAAAGAAGGGACACACTGGGTGCCTAAGTCCCTTCACGAAATACTGTGAAATAATCAGGACACCAAGAATCAAGAGTAGACCCTAGAAGCTCCCAGAAAGGAAAAACAGGCTAGGTCACCAATGAAAGAAGATGAATCAACACAGGATCAGACCTCTCGTCAGTGACATCTGATATGAAGACAATGGCGTACCTGCCACCAAAGAAGTAACAACAGGGGACTTCCCTGGCGGTCCAGCGGTTAAGACTTCACCTTCCATTGCAGAGGGTGCAGGTTCAATCCCTGGTCAGGGAGCTAAGAGCCCACAAGCCTTCCGGCCAAAAAACGAAAATATAAAACAAAAGCAATATTGTAACAAATTCAATAAAGACTCTAAAAATGGTCCACATCAAAAAAAAATCTTAAAAAAAAAAAGTAACAACAAAAAGGTTGAAAATATTTAACTCCGAGTAACGGGGAAGGCGGGAGATAAGGGTTCGATTTAGCACTTCGATTTGCACCCTTCCATGCTGTTTTAATTTTAATTTCCATGAAATTAAGTCAATAATACTTTTATCATCATCATCACAATCACCATCAAAAAACATAGAGAGATACATTGCGTACTTTCACCAGAATATGTGATATCACCACTCTTTCTCTTAAACTCTGATTTTATGCCTCTCACCTGAGAGGCACACCATATGGACCACAGGTAACAGCCACAGGTGTAACTCCTGAAGTCACCGGGCAGGTGCCTTGCTTAGGGGCTTTCTGGTTTTTTGTTTCATTTTCTTTTGGTTTTTGTTATTCTTTATACAGAAAAAAGATAAAGCATCATATATATATATACACACACATACATATATATGTATTATATTTACACAATCTCTTTTTCAAAGAGAAAGTCAATCTTGAGAAGCTATTTACCACTAGTTATGACAGATTCCAGCTCTGTTAATCCACTCACACCTCTTGGGTGTTATTTCCTCATCTTTAAAAGGGTCAGCTCTGAGCCTCACACGCTGCCTCAGCACCAAAAGGCAATAACAAGCATGGAGAGAGGCCCCGGGGACACCAACGCTGAATTTAATGAATTGGCAGGTGAAAAGCAGATGCTTTGACTTTTTCTGAGACTGGGTCAAATGTTAGTTTCTACAAAGGCAGTGTCCCTTAGTGAACAGTTGTAAAGAGCTCTGTGGGGTATAACTGAAAAAAAAAAGATGTATTCTTTTTTAAATCACAAGATTCTGATGAGTATATGCTCTTTATTATATGTATTATACTTAATATACATATATAGTATATGCTGCTTATTAACATGTTAAACAGGGACCATTCTCAGAGTCCTTTCAAATTCTGAGGGTTCCAAAAATGTATTTCAAAATCACTATTTGTATCACTATCAAAGCCATTAGCTACAATTTCTCATTATAGATGAGAAACAACACTCATCATTACGTCACATCAATGTTTTTCAAAGAAAAAGTTGTTTTTTCACGAAGTCCTAAATTCTCTATACTTTTTCTGTAAAAGGATGAGCTGAAATTTTAAGGGTTTATCTTCGAACAATTAAGTTGCTTGTCTCTGTGATAGATAATTACGTAATAGGCTCTGGTAGCTGCTGATACAAGAGAAGTAGTTTGTTTACATTTATCATGTACTTGTCTGAAGGCCTCCCCCTCCCCCCAAAATGCCGGTATCCCCAATTCCTGTGGGCTCCACCTCACTTTACTGCACCCTTTAAGTGAAATAGGACACTTTCATCATCACTTCGATGTAGAGGAGGTAAGAGCAGGCCATAATGATCAACTGAAGCTATCAAGGTTAGGTGGGTAAAGTGCCTAAATGCAGAAGCAGAATTCAGGCAGGCCTGAGCGTGGGCATGCCAGGGACAGTGGGCCTGGAAATCTCACCTTCCCTAGGAATTATACCTGGTCGCTGGAAAGGAAGGTCTCAGGGCTGCAGTTGGTCAGCACACAGGCAGGCGTGCCTCCAGAGCCTCCAGAAAAGCGAACAGGAGCCATTACGCATATGGCCCCTGTGGGGAAGGTAAAAGGAGTTCTCCCAGGACCGGAGGGTCCTCACCTCATCAGGCAAACTTCTCAGCAGAGGGTGTGGTCCTGCGGGCTGGAAGGCAGCCCTGTCATAGCCGCCTCTGCATCTTTCCTGCGGCCCACCATCTCTCCCTCCATCACTGTCACCCCAAAGCCAGCTCTGCAAGGGCGAAGTGCTCGCATGTGGTTTGAACTCATCAACAAATATGGAAATAATACAGAGTCGTCTTAAGAACCCATCACCAGCTTTATTATATTTTCCTGACTGCAATAAGACCATAGGATACGCTACTTTTTGAACTTTGCAAGATTCAAATTCAAACTTATCCAACAGAAGACTGAAATCTGAAGCAAAAAAAAGTTCTCCCTCACATACTCAAATTATGTAGACTACATAATGTTCAAAGTCTGTTTTCTTTTGAACTCATCTTTCAAAATGAATCAGGGACACAGAAAAGTTCCAAAGGTTTCATCCTGTGGGGTTTGCAGGATAGGAGGTGAGGGGGTGGCCAAACTAAGGGATGAGAAAATACAAAGAAACCATTTGGCTTGAAGGAGAAGGCTAGCATTGATATCTATCATTCAGTTGGGTGTGCTAATAGAAAATTTAGATTTCAATCGATTGTCAAAGATGAAAATATAACTATTAGGAGAATGGAGATGCACAGGAGAAGGGGTTTGGGGAATGGAATAAAAATCAAAATGGGCAGAAGATCTAAATAGACATTTCTTCAAAGAAGACATACAGATGGCCAAAAAGCACATGAAAAGATGCTCAACATCACTAATTATTAGAGAAATTAAAATCCAAACCACAATGAGGTACCACCTCACACCGCTCAGAATGGCCATCGTTAAAAAGTCTACAAATAACAAATGCTGGAGAGGGTGTGGAGAAAAGGGAACCCTCTTGCACTGTTGGTGGGAATGCAAACTGCTACAGCCACTATGGAGAACAGTATGGAGGTTTCTTAAAAAACTAAAAATAGAATTAGCATATGATCCAGCAATCCCACTCCTGCACATATACCCAGAGGAAACTATAATTCGAAAAGATACATGCACCCCAATGTTCACTGCAGCACTATTTACAATAGCCAAGACATGGAAGCAACCTATATGTCCATCACCAGAGGAGAGGATAAAGAAGATGTGGTACATATATACAATGGAATATCACTCAGCCATAAAAAAGAATAAAATAATGCCATTTGCAGCAACATGGATGGACCTAGAGATTATCATATTAAGTGAAGTGAGTCAGACACAGAAAGGCAAATATACGATATCGCTTATATGTGGAATCTAAACAAAGGGTACAAATGAACTTATTTACAAAACAGAAGTAAAGCCACGGATGTAGAAAACAAACTTATGGTTACCAGGGGATATGGTTACCAGGGGATAAGGGGAAGAAGGATAAATTAGGAGATTGGGATTGACATATACACACTACTACATATAAAATAGGTAATAAGAACCTGCTGTATAGCACAGGGAACTCTACTCAATACACTGTGATGGTCTATATGGGAAAAGAATCTAAAAAAAAAAGAGTGCATATATGTATATGTATAACTTTGCTGTATACCTGAAACTAACACAACATTGTAAATCAACTATACTCCAATAAAAAAATTTTTTAAAAAGCAGCTTGAAAAGAGATATGTGTGCACCCGTGTTCACAGCAGCATTATTCACAATAAGCCAAAAGGTGGAAGCAACCGAAGTGTCCATCAACAGAAAAACGGAAAAACAAAATATGGTCTATCCATGCAACGGAATATTATTCAGCCTTCAAAAGGAAGAAAATCCTGATGCGTACTACCACATGGATGAATCTTGAATATATTATGCAAAGTGAAATAAGCCAATCACAAAGGAAATACAACTGTATGATTCCATTATGCAAGTTGCCTGAAATAGCCAAATTTACACAGACAGGAAGTAGAAAGGTGGCTGCCAGGGGCTGGAGGTAGGGAAATGAGGAGTCAGTGTTTAATGGGGACAGAGGTTCAGTTTTGCAAAAGTTCTGGAGAGGATGGTGGTGACGGTTGCACAATCGTATCAATGTTCTTAATGCCACAGACCTGTATGCTTAAAATGGTTAAAATCATAAATTTTATGTTATGTGTATTTTACCACAATTTTAAAAATACATATTTTTTAAAAAATTAATTTTATCAATCCAGCAAAAAGAAAACTGAAAACAGTAAAGTATAATAATAAAGTCAAAAGGAATGACTAAATCTATCACACATCTTAATAAATGGGAATGGCCTAAATTCCCTGAGCTATCTAACTTAGAAAGAACAAATCTTTCCTATGCTAGTCCACAGAAAAATACGGAAAGCTCACCAATTTATGTTACAAAGCCAGCACAACATAACAAGGTTTAATAAAGATAGTGTATGCTTGTGTACATGTGTGAACGCACAAACTCCAGACCAATTTTGTATGTGGCTATAGAAGCAAACATCTTAATATTACAGCACATGGATTCTAACAATATGTTAAAAGAATAAGTGATAAGGATGATTCCAGAAAGCCAAGGATAATTCAACATTAGGAAATCTATCAACATACTTCAGTACGTCAATTACTGAAAGAGAAAAACCAAGAGATTACATAAATAGATGACACCTGAAAAATTCAGCAGTCATTCCTTGTAAGAATTCTAAACAGGAAACTACCTAAGTTTGACTTTTAAATTCCTAATTTGGATACTGGACTAGAGAGCAGGTGAGGGAAATATTTATAAAGAACATTCTGGGGACCACTGGAATACGGACTGTCGACAGTGTTGTATCGATGTTAATTTCCTCATTTTTATGGTGGCTTCATGTTTATGTGATGCCTATTTAGGAAATACACACTGGAGTATTTAGGGGCAAAGGGGCATGCAATGTTCTCTCCAGTGATTCAGAAAATATATGTAGATGGAGGTATCAATCAATCAACCAACTGATTGTTCAGGGGGTTTGGGGGTCTGGAAACAACAAAATGAAAGGGGCAAAATGTTAATAATTGGTGAATCTGGGTTAAGGATATATGGCATTTTTTGTACTTTTTTGCAACTTTTCTCCAAGTTTGAAATTACAGCAAAATTTAAGTCATCAAAATTACCTACCTATTAAGAAATAAAAGCAATGAAACTAAAGCTTTTCCCAGTAAACTCAAGAGCAAGACATGAATGCTTCCTTTCACAGTATCATTCAAACTGAAGATTCCGATTAATGCAATAAGGAAAGGAGTAAGCAGCATATGACAAATATTGAGATATGAAAACACTGAATATAAAGAAACAATTATTTATAGATGATATGGATGTAGAAATGGAAAGCACAACACATTTACTTTAAAAAGTAGAATAAATAATTTCAAAATAAGAGAGAAATAAAAGTCAACAGTTTCTCTGTATAGGAGCAGTTAAGTCCTGGAGAAGGGGAAATTTCAAAGACAACATAAACCAACACCACAAAAGCTTGGAGCACATTTGACAAGAAAGGTGCAGCAGCCATAGGACAGAGGGCTAGAACACTTCACCTGCTCAAATATTTAACATTCATATTAAAAACGTTAATCACTGAAGCAAAATACAAAGATACAACATTACATTGTATCATGAATAAGCAAGAATATATGAATCCTACCTTGCCTGGTACCAAGAGTGAGGCCTCAGACATAGAGAACAGACCTGTGGTTGCCAACGGGGAGGGGGATAGGGGAGGGAAGGATTGGGAGTTTGGGGTTAGCAGATGCAAACTACTATACATAGGATGGATAAGCAACAAGGTTCTACTGTATATATAGCACAGGGAACTATATTCAATATTCTGTAATAAACCAAAATGAAAAAGAATGTGTATATGTGTAAAACTGAATCACTTTGCTGTACAGCAGAAATTAACACAACACTGTAAGTCAGCTACACTTCAATTTAAAAAGAGAGAGAGAGAGAGGCCTGCTTTCTTTTTATTTGAATTTGCCCTGTATATCTTTTCCAGTCCTTTTATTTTTAGCCTTTCTAAATCTCTTCATTTTAACTCTATCTCCAGATCTTGCTTTGTTAAGTCAACCTGAAAAACTTTTTAAACTAGGTGAGTTAAGCCCATTTATATAATGTTAGTACAGTCTGGATGTGTGGCATCAGCTTTGCAGATTTTTAGCCTTATATTTAAAACACTGACGCACAAACTCAGTCTTTTCGTCCGTGGGCTGCAGTCTGCTTGCTTCTCTCTCTGTGTTTCTGTAGATACGTAGGAAGGATTTGGTTCTAGTTGCTCCTTTTATATTACTACCTTATATAACTCCCTTAGCACCCTCCACTTTTAGACATTATTACCTCCCTCCTATGAGCAATAATGTAATTAGCTAGTAATTGCTTCTTCATCTCCCCCCCACCATCTCCCCCTCCCCCCACCCGCCACCCGCTCTTCCTAAAGCATCCATTTTAGCCACTAGTATTCAATCTGCTGTTAATCTGTATGGTCTTCAATAAACTTAACCTTCCAATTCTTGCTTTGTCAGTTTCGAGAGACATTTTTCCATCCTAGCTCACCCCAATGTGCCAATTAAGGAGCTGATTCTACTTCTCCCTCATCTCCTCCCATTTATTTTTCTAGCTGTAGGGTTCCACATAACCCGAACGTCTAATGCTATGTATTAGTCTGCCTCCCTTATTGCTATCTTTGAGTTTTAGTTCTACAGTGAAACCTAGTCATTGTTCATCACTAGACCTTATGAAAAGCTTCACCATCATTGAACAATTTTCTGAAGCTCACTCTCTAGTAAACAATGAAAGGGCTCACGAGGGCGAACAGTCCCAGAGTTCTTGCAAATTCAAAACTCTATCTCTGTTTCTGCTTTGTAAATAAGTTCATTTGTATCATTTTTTTTATTTCACCTAGAAGTGATATCATGATATTTGTCTTTCTCTGTCTGACTTCACTTAAAGAATCTGGAAAAGAATGGATACATGTATATGTATAACTGAATCACTTTGCTGTACACCTGAAACTCACACAACCCTGTAAATCAACTACTCCAATACAAAATAAAAAATTAAATTTAATGAAACAAAACTCTATGTCTCTGGCCTTTACATTTAAAGGACAATTCTCTGAAGACAGGATGCTTGGCTCACAAAGGAAGCAGATTAAAAGCACTGAGGTTTTGTCCCAGGTGGAGGAAGCACACACCACCCTGTGTCTCCCACTGATTGCAGCCGTGGACCTGATGGGATGCAGAGAATAGACCACTGGGAAACTCAGAGCAAAACAGCAGGCAGATGGGTGGAGAGGGATGGAACTCCAGTTACCACCACAGTGGCAGAGGGTTGTCATTGCTCCCTCTTGAGCATGCATCCCCCAGCCAAAATGCAACACAGCCCGAAACCCACAATTGAGCATGCGGGCAGAAAGACAGGGCCCGGGAGAAGCCCCCGAGCTCTGGCTCAAGGATTTGGAAATCGGCTCCCTAATGCCCTAAGAGAGTGAGCAAATCCCCAGTGTTTTTGCTTCTGGGTTTCTCACTCTTCTCTCTGCAGCACTCTCACACCCCAGCACCCAAGCAACACCACAGCAGAAATAGGAGCTAGCAACGCACAGAAGACTCTTCCCCTTTGCTTGCTCCAGAGGAGGGGCTTGGTCCCAAGAGGGCAGGACAAAGCCTTGTTGCTGGTTCTCTCACTTTGTCCCCCCACTGCACGGCCCCTAAGCAAGAAAAGGTAAAGCCCTAGCATTCTTTTGTTTATGTTTATTTTTATTTCCATTATTCCAGGATGTGGGTCAAAAAAATCTTGCTGTGATTTACGTCAGAGTGTTCTTCCTATGTTTTCCTCTGAGAGGTTTTTTCGGGGTTTTTTTGCGGTACGCGGGCCTCTCACTGTTGTGGCCTCTTCCATTGCGGAGCACAGGCTCCGGACGCGCAGGCTCAGCGGCCATGGCTTACGGCCCCAGCCGCTCCGCGGCATGTGGGATCTTCCCGGACCGGGGCACGAACCCGTGTCCCCTGCATCGGCAGGTGGACTCTCAATCACTGCGCCACCAGGGAAGCCCCTTCCTCTAAAAGTTTTATAGTGTCCGGTCTTACAAAAGGGACCTAATGAAACTTAAAACCTTTTGCACAGCAAAGAAAACCATAAACAAGACAAAAATACAACCCTCAGAATGGGAGAAAATATTTGCAAATGAATCAACAGACAAAGGATTAATCTCCAAAATATAAAAACAGCTCATGCAGCTCAATAACAAAAAACAAACAACCCAATCAAAAAAATAGAAGACTGAAACAGACATTTCTCCAAAGAAGACATACAGATGGCCAAGAGGCACATGAAGAGATGCTCAACATCACTAATAATTAGAGAAATGCAAATCAAAACTACAATGAGGTATCACCTCACACCAGTCAGAATGTCAATCATCAAAAAATCTACAAACAATAAATGCTGGAGAGGGTGTGGAGAAAAGGGAACCCTCTTGCACTGTTGGTGGGAATGTAAATTGATACAGCCACTGTGGAGAACAGTACGGAAGTTCCTTAAAAAACTAAAAATAGAATTACCATATGACCCAGCAATCCCACTCCTGAGCATATATCCAGAGAAAACCATAATTCAAAAAGACACATGCACCCCAATGTTCATTGCAGCACAATTTACAACAGCCAGGATATGGAAGCACTAAATGCCCATTGACAGACTAATGGATAAAGAAGATGTGGTACATATATACAATGGAATATTACTGAGCCATAAAAAGGAACGAAATTGGGTCATTTGTAGAGACGTGGATGGACCTAGAGACTGTCAAACAGAGTGAAGTGAGTCAGAAAGAGAAAAACAAATATCGTATATTAACGCATCTATGTGGAATCTAGAAAAAGCATACAGGTGAACCCGTTTGCAAGGCAGAAATAGAGACACAGATGTAGAGAACAAATGTATGGACACCAAGGGGGGAAAGGAGGGGGTGGGATGAATTGGGAGATTAGGATTGACATATATACACTAATATGTATAAAATAGATAACTGATGAGAAGCTGCTGTATAGCACAGGGAACTCCACTTCGCTGTACAGCAGAAGCTAACACAACAGTGTAAAACAACTATACCCCAATAAAAAAAAAAAAGTCATGCATTACTCCTAAAAAAAATTTTTTTTAAACAAACTTAACATTTACTTGAAAAAAAAAAGCCCTAGCATTCTTGGAGGACTGGATAAGAGAAGCCCCAGGGCAACAGAAAACATCAGGAAGATCACAGAGGGAGGAACTGCGGCAAGTGTTCCCTGAAATTTGTTTATGAACTAGGGGGCTCATCCCTGAGGCGAAGACACGACCCTAAACAGAATCCTTTCTTGTTTTTTTAATTTTTATTGGAGTAGAGTTGATTTACAGTGTTGTGTTAGTTTCAGGTGTACAACAAAGTGAATCAGTTATACATAGACATATATCCACTCTGTTTTAGATTCTTTTCCCACATAGGCCATTACAGAATATTGAGTAGAGTTCCCTGTGCTGTACAGAACTACAGGATAGATCACCACCCCAGAACCACACTGGCCACTGGCCACTGTATGTGCAGGACAGGCTGAAAAGTACTGCAAAGACTTTGAAAACTGGACTGACATCAGAATGACAATCCACAGAAGGCTGGGCTCAACATGGTCTAAATCAGAGAGAATGGATAGCCTGCTAACACAAAAACAGCAACATTCTTTTTTAAAAAATTTTATTGAAATATAGTTGATTTACAATGTTGTGTTAATTTCTACTGTACAGCAAAGTGATTCAGTTATACATATATAAATATATATTCTTTTTCAGATTCTTTTCCATTATGGTTTATCACAGGATATTGAATATAGTTCCCTGTGCTATACAGTAGGACCTTGTTGTTTATCTATTCTATATATAATAGTTTACATCTGCTAATCCCAAACTCCCAATCCATCTCTCCCCCATGCCCCCTCTCCCTTGGCAACCACAAGTCTGTTCTCTATGTCTCTGAGTCTGTTTCATAGATAAGTTCATTTGTGTCATAAAAAATAGCAACATTCTTAATTGCATTTAAACAATGTACAGAGACTCACAACATAATATTCCAAATGTCCAGGATATAATCCAAAGTTACTCAGCCTACAAAGAATCAGGACTGTCAACTCCCAGGGGAAAACACAATCAATGATAGATCTTGGAATGATCAAAGACTCTAAAGCAGTGATGATAAAATGTTCCAGTAAATAAGAGCGAACATTTTGGGAATGAATGAAAAGCTACAAAAACTAAAAGAAAAAAGAAAACGAGTTGATATGAAAGGAAACCCATGGAAAGTTTTAAAACTGAAAAACAGAATAACCAAAGTAAAAAATTCACTGGGTGAGTTTAATAGCAGAATGGAGACGAAAGGAGAAAAAGTCAGTCAACTCACACGGGAGCAACAATTTAAATTACCATCGACTGCTCATCAGAGAATACAGAAGACAGAAGGAATTGAAAGAACATCTTGCATCTCCATTCTGCTTTTCATTCATTTCCAAGAACGTATAACTTGAGTGTGGCCATGGGGATAAACCGGATGGACCCAGGTTCAGGGTCATCCTATAGAATAATAAGGCTTATACTCTTTAAGACCATGGAAAACACAAAACACAAAGGAAGACTGAAGAGCGCAAAGAGAAATGAGACACACGTATATTCCTGGATAGGATCCTGGGCCAGAAAGTGGAAAGGAACACTATTTGGACAGTTGGTGAAATTGCAGTGGAGTCTATGAATCGGGTGACAGTGTTCTTTCAATGTTGATTTCCTAGTCTGGAGGAGTTTGGGCTGGTAATACAGAACAGTATCCTCGAGTGGGGGTGATACTCTCAAATTATTAGGGGTGATGGGGCATCACGTCTGCAGCCTGCTCCCAAAAAGGTCAAGAAAAAAACTAATGATAATGGATTTTTTCCCCCCACTGAGGAAGAGAGACAGGGTGCACAAGTGCAAGCCATGGGGCAAATACAGTAAAACGGTTACAATCAGGGAACTTAACTGAAGGGATACAGCACAGGAGTTCTCAGTTCTGTTCTATAACTTTTCTACAAGTTGGAAATTTCAACTTTTTCTCCCCAAAATTTACTTTTTAAAATATTGCTTTGCGGGCCTCCCTGGTGGCGCAGTGGTTGAGAGTCCGCCTGCCGATGCAGGGGATGCGGGTTCGTGCCCCGGTCTGGGAGGATCCCATATGCCGCGGAGCGGCTGGGCCCGTGAGCCATGGCCGCTGGGCCTGCGCGTCCGGAGCCTGTGCTCCGCAACGGGAGAGGCCACAACAGTGAGAGGCCCGCATACCGCAAAAAGAAAAAAAAAATAAAATAAAATATTGCTTTGGGCTTCCCTGGTGGCACAGTGGTTGAGAATCTGCCTGCTAATGCAGGGGACACGGGTTTGAGCCCTGGTCTGGGAGGATCCCACATGCCGCGGAGCAACTAGGCCCATGAGCCACAACTACTGAGCCTGCGCGTCTGGAGCCTGTGCTCCTCAACAAGAGAGGCCGCGATAGTGAGAGGCCCGCGCCGCGATGAAGAGTGGCCCCTGCTTGCCACAACTAGAGAAAGCCCTCACACAGAAACGAAGACCCAACACAGCAATAATTAATTAATTAACTCCTACCCCCAACATCTTAAAAAATAATAATAATAATAAAATAATGCTTCACCTTTTCTAGCAAAGAATTTATTTGGCTATGAGAATTCCAATGCACAATACAAATGACTAGGACTTTTTATCTGGATGCCCAAAGGATTTTTTCCTTATCTTTAACATTCATTATTTTACAGGGATATATCTCAATGTTGATTATTCTGCATTGATTTTTCCCCCCCCCAGTTACATGGTAGACACTTTCAAGTCTTCTTTTATTTTTAGGAGAGTTTTCTTGCATTATAGTTCTAAATATTTATTTTATTCCATTGCTTTATTCTTCCTGTTTTAGACACTCTAATTGTGTATATATATATATATACATATATATATATGTATATATATATATCAGATCTCTTTTGCCTGTCTCCTATACTTTCTAATTCACTCTATCCCTTTCTTTATTGGCTACTGTTTTCATTTTTCTCCTTTTCATCCTGTATTTTTACTCCTGTGCTGTCTATGGAAACCATTTGCTCTTGTGTTCCTTCTGGACACAGTTTAGTCTTCCTTCCTAAAATTCATTTTTTCCTAATTCTTTCCTGACATCAATCTGTTCTCATTTCATAATTTTCTGTTATCTAGCCATATCCTTTGTCGTTTCTAAATTTCTGCTGGATGTTACTCTTTCAAATTGTTTTTTCTTTTAGCTTATCTTGAAATATTAGTTTATGATTTTTCTGGTGTGCTCTCATTTTCTGTAGCACCATTATGTTCATTTTCATCATTTTCCTTTGAATCAATTTTGCATAAAGTTACCTAATGTTCCATTTTTTGTTCCCCATGTATGAATGAGGTGGATTTTCCTGATGTGAGAAGAGAAAGCTCCTAAAGAAGAGAGGATGGGCTAGGACAGCTTTCCGAGCCGGGCTCTATGGATCTGTAAAGAACTCAAGTGTGAGATCTCTATGTATCCACTTACTTGCTTCTCAGAGTTAAATCCAGAACCCTCATAACTCACTCCCACCCTGGCCCTTTGCTCCAGCTCTAGACCCCTGAAGTCCTTAATTTCCAAGACCACACTCTCTGCTCGGGGTCTTCTCCTTTGCTGCTGGAGCAGTTTCTGAGATCTCTTTCCCCCGACCTGCACCGTCTGAACCTCCCCTGCCTTGCCGTCTGTGTTCCCGTCCTGCTCAGTTTGGTTTATGTTTCCAGTCATTCAGCTCAGGGTAAGGCTCTGACCTTCTAGGAGGAAAGACTCACTGTGCATTTCTCGGATGCTCCCAGGCTTGTGCTCCATGTCCCTGCACGGCTACTGTTCTCACCCACAACCAGAAGCCCCAGAGCACCTCTCCAGCGCCCACCCACTTTGCCGGTTGAGTAACTCGTGGTGATTTTGGTTCCCACAGCCTGTCAACAGCTCCCGTTCACTGCCCACCACCCACGCCCCGCCTCCCCTGCTGTTCATCTGCAGCTCCGGCTGCTGCTGGTAGACTGGCTACATCGTCTATGTCCTGACCTGTGGGCGTCTCCCATCTTTCATCAACCTGTCCTCACTCATCTTTTTCCAGGATGATCTTAGAAACTGGTTTACTTTTCAAAAGCAGTTTAGGGGAGACTGAAAATCTGTCCCCATGAATGCATCCCCATAAAAGATTTTTCTGAAAGGTATAAAGACAAAGGACAAAGAAATGAAGACGCAAACCATGTTCCTGAATTGGAAGTTTTCATATGATAAAACTGTCAGTACTTCCAAAATTGATCCATCAATGTAATGCAATTGCAATCCAAATCCTAAAAGGGTTGGGCTTCCCTGGTGGCGCAGTGGTTAAGAATCCGCCTGCTAATGCAGGGGACATGGGTTCAAGCCCTGGTCCGGGAAGATCCCACATGCCGCGGAGCAACTAAGCCCGTGTGCCACAACTACTGAGCCTGCTCTCTAGAGCCCGCAAGCCACAACTACTGAGCCCACAACGCCACAACTACTGAGCCTGCGCTCTAGAGCCTGCAAGCCACAACTACTGAGCCCGTGTGCCACAACTACTGAGCCCACGCTCCTAGAGCCTGTGGTCCGCAACAAGAGAAGCCACCGCAATAAGAAGCCCGTGCACCTCGCTAGCCACAACTAGAGAAAGCCCGTGCGCAACAACGGAGACCCAATGCAGCCAAAAAATAAAATAAATAAATTAAAAAATAATCCTAAGAGAGTATTACTGGAAACTACTAATTTATGAGTAATAAACACAGATATTTTAAAGTTAATACAGAAGAAGAGTCAAGGCACTTTTGAAAAAGAAAACAGTATGGAGGGACCTGCCTGACCAAATAGCAAAACTCACCAGGATGTTGCCTTAATCAAAAGTATGTGGTATTGACCCTAAAACAATGAAGAGAGTAAAGTTGTCATGGGATGTGACGTACAGCATGGCGACTATAGTTAACAACAATCCTGTACTGCATATTTCAAAGCTGCTAAGAGACTAAATTCTAAAAGTTCTCATCCCAAGAAAAAAGAATTTTGTCAACTACGATATATATAGTGATGAATATGTAAGTAGACTTATTGCATAAGTAGACTTATTGTGGTGATCATTTTGCAATACATACAAGTATCAGATCATTATGTTGTATGCTTGAAACCAGTATAATATTCTGTGTCAATTACATCTCAATGAAAAATAAATAAAAGAGAGTAAAACTGAATAGAATCCAAAACATAAGCATAGGTACATAGGAACTTTGTCTGCAAGCAAATAAAGGTAGGCCCTTTTTTCATACCATATGCAAAACAAATTCTGGATGATGTAAAATTTGAATGTAAAAAATAAAATAAACACATTAGAAGGAAATGTAAAGGAACACAAATGTAAATGTAAAGGAACACAAACATTCCTTTACTAAGAAAACAGCCCACACACTGCAGAAGAGAAAACTAACAGATTTGACTACATAAAAAGTTTTAAAATTTTATATATGGTAAAAGACACCAAAAATTAAGCCACATGAGAAATGAAAAACTGCAAGAAAACATTTGCAACATATGAGAGAAATAACCATGGAAAGTCAGATCAAGTGAAAACGATGAAATATTTTTTTCTTCATCAGAGGAATAAAATGTTAAGGAATGCTAACAGCCTGGGCTGGTAAGAGGGTGGCAAAAGGGCACCCTTGTGTCATGCTTCTGTGGGCAGGGATGACTGCAACCTTTTGTGGAATTAATCTGGCAATATCTAATGAAATTCCAAATTTGAATACCCTCTGACTAGCCATTCCACTTTGGGGAATTTATGCTCAGAAAACAAGCACTGGTCTCTAAGGCTAGATAAGCAGCATTGCTTATAGAGACACTGAACTGACACAGAGTATTCTCAGCAGGAGAAGAACTGAATAAATTATAAAAATTCATACTATGGACCCTTATGCAGTCATTAAAAATAATGGGAATAATAAGAATAATAAATTATGGCTGGGAATATTTATTATACACGAAATAAAAGAAAAAAAAGAAGTCACGGAGTAAGGTGTGTGGTATGACCTCTTGTAAAAATTATTTAAAAGAAAAGAAACATATTCCACACATATACATAAATCCTAATATTTTTGTGATTGTAAAGGAAAGTATGGAAAGGTCACATGAAACAACACCATCAATGCAGGTTACCTATGGGTACAGAATTGGGATGGAAGAAGGCACTGTCGTCATTTTCTTTATACCCTTCTGTGTTTTCTGTTATTGCAACGAGCATCTGTTGCTTTTGGAGTACAGTGTTGCTTTTAAAGAGAAAAAAATACATACACACACGTGCATAAACAGTCAGCTCCTAAGGGCTATGTCTGGCTATGTCTTTATCAACACGTGTAACTGGCAATGTGGATAATTCACAGGGTACTTATTTGTCGCTGATGTCCTGGGCATGAAGAAAACTTCCAAGAAAAATAATGAGGCTGCCTCTATCAAAGGATACCTACTCAAGACCTCCACTAGTGCCAGAGGCAGCACTGTAGATTTCCTTCCCCTCCCCTTTAATTCCATTTTTAATATTTTTTTATTACATATACTAAACTGCTTAGTCTATTCTATGATATAAGGTTCACTTAAAAAAAAAAACCGAATTCGATGATCATTTAAAAAAACACACACAGCCCTGGTAGCCTTCTAAACTGTTCATATAGATCATCATCTCTCAAAACGGGCCAAGCTTTTATCCCTGGGGAAGTCAGCCCACCCCTAATTTCCAACTGTATGGCAGGGACCCAGAACAGGACCACCATTTGCAGGTGGTTCTCAAGTCACTGAAACAGCAGCTGCTCCCTGACCAGACCTGCCGCCCCTTCCCGTTTCCAACCTTGCCAAGGACCCCCCAGCCCTGTCCCCAATCCTCAGACTTCCTCAATTTCCCTAATTTCATGTCTCCCCAAAGTGCTCTTGAATCATCACCTTTCTACACATATTTTGTGCTTTTCCTAAGAAACAGAGGTGTGTCCTCCCTGTGGAGGCTCTACCTTTGGCCCTTTACAGCCTGCTCTATTCCACCACCCCACCCCCCATCAGCCTCTGCCTGGGGGGCAATTAAGTCTAATGGCTAGGACTGTGGCCTCACAAGTCAGAGCAACTAAGTGCAAACCTGCGTCTTTATTCCTGTCCTGCTCCTAGGTTCATCAGAACCATTTTTTTTTAGATTCCATATATGTGTGTTAGCATACAGTATTTGTTTTTCTCTTTCTGACATACTTCACTCTGTATGACAGACTCTAGGTCCATCCACCTCAGGGAGATCAGCTCTGTGCTTTTTAACCCCCAGAGGGGTGGGATAGGGAGGGTGGGAGGGAGGCGCAAGAGGGAGGGGATATGGGGATATATGTATACATACAGCTGATTCACTTTGTTGTACAGCACAAACTAACACAACATTGTAAACTAATTATACTGGAAAAAAGATGTTAAAAAAAAAAAAGTGCAAACCTGACATTGGCCAGGTGTGACCTTGGGCAGGCATGAAGGTTAATTTTATGTATCCACTTGACTAGAGGAAGGGGTGCCCAGATAGACAGGAAAGCATTATTTGGAGGTGTGTCTGAGAGGGTGTCTCTAAAAGAGATTAGCACTGAAATCAGCAGACTGAGTAAAGAAGGTCACCTTTATCCACGCAGATGGGCCTCATCCAAGCCAGTGAGGACCTGAGTAGGACAAAAAGGCGGAACAAGGGCAGATTCACTCTCTCTGAGCTGGGACATCCATCTGCTCCTGCCCTCGGCCATCAGCACCCCTGGTCCTCAGGCTTTGGGGCCAGGCTGGGAATTACACCATGGGCCCTCCAGTTCCTGGGCCTTTGGACTTGGACTGAATTATACCAGCAGCGTGCCTGGGTCTCCAGCTTGCTCATATGTATTTATTGGTTCTGTTTTTCTGGAGAACCCTGACTAATACAGCAAGTTCCTTAATCCCTCTTCACCTCAGTGGACTCTGCAGAAGCTGCCAGGACATCTCAGGGCTTAGGCCTAGCCCTGGAGACAGCCTTAGTTCTGCTGCATCCCACTGGCTAAGGCCAGTCAGAGGTCCAGTCCAAGTTCAAGTGCAGGGAACTGTGCAAGAGGAGGGGCGCCAGGGGCCACAGACGAAATGTGCTATCACAGCACAAAAAACATTCAGCTTAACACCTGGCACACAGTATGTGCTCAATAAATGTAAGCCGTTTTCTTGGGTATTGTTTTTTCTTCGATAAAGGAGAATTATTTTTACAATGGTTATTCACCATGGACACACCACAGAGAAGGCCTAGCAACCTAGAAAGTGCTAAAGAGCCCACACCTCTTATTTCAGGAAATGCAGAGGAAACACAGGGCAGCCCTAAACCACGCAGAACAGATCTTGGTGTAAAGCCGGCCATCTTAGTCACCATTCGTAAAAGAAAACTATCCTTGCAAAGTGGTTTCCAGGTCCGGGCAGGCAGGCACACCCATGGCAAGGGGCCAGTGTTAGCGCCGAAAGCCACGCCAACATGCAGACCTGTCCCAATATCACTGGAACCAACCACCATGTCTGCAAAGGGCAGAGGTCATATGTAAAAAATGGTATATACTGTTTGGAAAGAAGTGTAAAGGTGCATGTGGCAGATTCAGTTTCAAGAAAGAAAACTAGCACATGAAACAGTGGGTGTAAAGAGGCGGGGAGTGGGAGGTGGACGGAGAGCAGAATCTACAACCTCTACAACGTAAGCAGAGAATGTTGTTCACTGTTGTCCCCAGAGCCTAGAGGCACGTCTGCACACAGCAGACACATGTGGAATTATTCTGAATCGCACGAAGTTAGGACTAATAGGTTATAGCTGTGGAAAGGAATAACCATGAATCACCCAAACTGAATCCATGGATTACCTATTTATTTAACTCTTTAGACTAAAATGCAGTGAATGTACATTTTTCACATAAACAGCTTTTCTACCGTTTTTGACGAGTGTTTTCCCTTTTAAGTTTATTATTAAAAGGCAGCTCTTTTCCCATGCCCTTTGAAAGTGCCAAAGCCACGTAGCTAGGGCTAGGTGGAGAAGCAGAGGCCCAGGGAGAAGCCAGGAAGAGAAGCTCATTTACCAGTCTGCCACCTGTAGGCCGCTCCAGCAGACACAAACTCGCGCCCACTAGACAGACCACATGGAAACAATGCATACTAAATCATGCTAAAAATTGAGCTACAGAGGAAGGGAGACTATATACAGGGGCCCATTTTAATCATGACTTCTGGGTCTTGCTTCCAAACCCCTGTCTTTGATTTGAACACTGCGAGCTATGGCCTAATTAGCCATAGCTGATGTTCTAATCAGCTCTCCAAGACTCACCCCTGGTCTGAAATAAGCTTTGAAAATTAATACCCCCATTAGGATGAACCACCATACCTGTATCGATCAGGGTGTCACAGAGTCAGTTCTGCTCAGATCTCATTTTACCAGCCGGGCATCGGACTTAGAGAACAAAGGCCATTACAAAAGAACAACAACAAAAAGCGAAGCTGGACAGAATTTTTAAATTTCAAAACTCAACAACAAATAGCAAACATTCGTTACAAAGGCTTGGTTTGGATTTCTGGAGATGGAACTTAAACACACTGGGTTTACGGTTTAAACCTATAAGATGTACTCCAGCACCAGAAACCAAATGTAGTTACAGATGTCAAGAGTTCGCAGAACAAGTGCCTCTCTTTATAAAAACTATCCGCTCTGCATCGATTATTACCGTTTCCATATGTCCGTTCTTTACTAATACAGGAAAAAACAACTTCAATCAAAAAATACCCCCCAAAATTAACTCTTGGAGACAATCATTTCCTTTAATGGGATTTCCTGGTGGCTTTGCTCCTATGGAGGTGTGTCAGCCACTGGATTCTCTAATTTGGGGGTCAAAATCCTGAAAATCGGTCACCCTCGCGGCGACGAAGCTCACTAAACACGCCCCGGACGCCGCCAGCATTCGCTCGCCCAGTCCCGCCGCCCGCTGAGCTCGCCGGTCCGTTCCCGCCAAACGCGGGACGCGCCACGTCCTGGACGCCAAGCGGGTGGGCGGCCAAAGCGGGTCCGGCCGGTTCCCGCCGCCTCGACTGACCCGCGGCCCGACGCGACGCGCCCTGCTCCCCAGTGCCCGGCCAGAGCCGCCGCGGAGGCCAGGCGCACGGAGCCGCGGCCCGGCACCAGGCTCGCACCCCTGCTCCCGCCTCGCTCAGGGCCGCCCAGCCCGCCCGGCGGGTCCCCGGCCCCCGGGAAGCAGGGGGCCCCAGGGCGCAGCCGCCCGCCCTGGAGCGTACCCGCCGCCCACCCTCACCCGAAGGCCCCTCGGGTGGTCGCGGGCGCCTGGCTTCTGCTTCCTCGAAGAAAAGTTACTCTGGGACCAGCGCGATGGGAAAGGGAAAGCCACGCTCCCAGGGCGGCGAGCGGTAAGTCGGGTCCCCGGAGTTATCCTGCCCGAGTTTTGAACGGCACCCCGGGCTGCGGCAGCTCGCCCGGGCGCTAGCGCCCCGAACTTGGCGCCCGCGGGTTGGTGGGCTCGCCCCCGCCTGCAGCCCCGTGCGCGCCCGGCGCCAACACTCACCGAGAAGCCGGCCCAGAAGGGGCAGGAGTGGCGGACGCGGGCCGAGGTGGTGAGCGCCAGCGCGGCGAAGCTGACGGCCACGATGAGGCATCCGAGCGCCATCTGCGTGGCCCCGAGCGTCAGCACGATGCGGGAGCGGCCCGGGCCCTCGCGCAGGCGGGACAGGCTGCGGGGCAGCGCGGCGGGGCGCGGCGCGCGGGGACCGCCGGCCGGAGGCATCGCGCCCGCACGCCTCTCCTGCTCCCGTCCGGCCCCGCGCGCCGCCCCTCCTCACCGAGGGTCCGAGGCAAGTTGCTTCGGCTGCAGGGTTGGCCTCCCCGCGGGCCGCGGGGGCTGCGGCGGCAGCGCGCGGGGAGCGGGCCGGGCCGGGCGGGGAGCCGGGCACCCGCAGCCCCCGCCGGTGCCCGCGCCCACGCCGCCGCCGCCGCTCAGCAGGGCCGCCCGCCGGCCGCGCCGCGCTGCGCCCTCTCCCGCCCGCCCGGCGCGCTCCCCAGCTCAGGCGCGGGAGCGAGCCTCCGCCGCCGCCTCTGTCCCCGGGCGCGAGCTCCGGGGCCGGAGCTCGACCCGGGACCGAGCGGGGCGGGCACGGGCTGGCACAGGTGTGGTCGCAGCGGCTGGGCCTCGGCGCTCACGCCACTCGCCGCGGAGGGGAGTGGGGATCGCTGGCGCTTCAAGGGCGAGGGCGGCAGGCGGAGCCCTGGACCAGCGGCGGGAAAGGGGCCTGGGAGCCGGGCCCGCGGCCCGGCCGCGCCACAGGGGTCGAGCCGTCGCCTAGCCTGGGGCAGGCCCGGGGCGGGAGAGGGGCGCGCGTGGCGGGGACGGGGTCGGGAGGATGTGAATTCAGAAAGCTCGGTCCCAGGTATGGCGAGCAGGAGCCGCTCTCGCATGCGGAATTCCAAGATCCAGAATTTCTGCAGTTCCAAAATTTCTCAAGGCACCACTGAGAACTCGGCCCTCGAGGACTCGGCATTTAGAATATTCCCAGCTCACGAACGGATGTCTCCCACCTTCCATTTGCAGGGCTTTTCATACAAGTTAAAAGTTGGGGCTGAAAGCAAATTGCACAAAACGAATTTAAATGCACAGTATCATGAAGGACCTACGAAATCATCTCTACTCCCTTTTGCCCGTATTAGGTTTTAAACACCTGACTGTTGGCTTCCTTAGGGTACCAAGAAAGCTTGGAAGTTTTGTCACAATTCACCTTGTGGCCCTGTTGATGTGACCACTTTAAGACTGCCGGTGTTGAAAAGGGTTGTGTTGACATGAGAGGCCCACGAGTGTCAGACGACCTAAGGAGATGAGGCACAAAAAGGCAACGTTCACAGTAATAATAGTGGGAAATGGTGGGTCAGTCTTACACAGCCTCGAGGCGGGACTGAGGGAGTCCCCCTGTTGATCTGGATCGGCAACACTGCAGAGTCTCGCCCCAAAATATTTCAGTTGCTGTGCTGATAATTACATCTTTAGAAGAGATACTGATTCCTTTGGGGCTGATGAGCCTCTATTAAAACGCAAATTCCTCTTGAAGGGGCGGTAGCTCAAGCCTTTATCAACCAACACCTTAGCGAGGATGGGATTTATTTTCCAGTTCAACGGGATTGCCCAAGGATGAACAGGGGTGGGAATTCCACAGATGAAGTGGCTGACCTCAGAACGCTGGCCTGTGGCCAAAGCTACTCCTCCTGCAGTTCTTACCTGTAACAGGACTGAGCCTCTGACTGGCATGGTTCTGAGCACTGGAGTACAAACTCAAATTTCCTGGAGACATTCTCTATCTAGAAATGTGCAGGCCAGCACTTTTTAAGGGCTTGGAATTATACCAAACAAGATCCTGAACTGCCAGGAAGTTAGGTTCTCACTGTAGTCAACTCACTTATTCATTCATTTATTCATTCCTCCAACAAAAGGTCACAAAGGGCCCTCTAAGCACTGGGCCCCCTTTTAGGCTGTCAGAGAACATGGGTGAACAGAACAGCCAACCCCCTGCCTTCCAGGGGCAAGGTGAGAAACAGATAACAAGCATAACAAATAAGTAAGTTACATAGAGTTTATTGACATTATGTAGTATTTTAAAAAATATGTTAAACACCCATCGTGTACCAGACACTGAGGGTGTAAGGATGAGCAGAAGCAGACCAGCTTCCTGTACTTAGAGAGCTTTCAGTGTAGTGGGGAGACCGGCAGCATATGGATAATTGCTCCAAGGCCAATTGCAAATGGGTTCAGTGTTACGGAGAATTCTACATGGTGCCAAAAAACAGATGATAAGGAGCTTTGGAAAGAGCTTTCTGACCACGGTATAGAAAATGAATTAGGGGATGCCCAAGGGAATGTAGAGAGATGAGATGCTGTTGCTGTCATTGTAGGCAAGAGGTGACAGTGTTTTGGATTAAGGTGGAGAATTGGATCGATTTGAGAGCTGTATGGCAGGTGTCAGTGGTGAATTAAACATGGACTAAAAATATAGGGGGCAGCCAGTTGACACACCATGGGAAGAGTCACCAAGTGTTGGAAACCTCCAGTGAACTCCCATTTACGTATTAGATGTGCTTCCAAAATATATGTGAATCAATTCCTTCTATTTATAAATGACATGAAAAAAGCTCCAGGCAGTGCAGCAAGGGATTTTGGTGTAGGTGGGTTAGGATAGGGATCTACCTCCTTGGTGAAATTTGATTTGGGGGCTGAGGGAGAGACTGATATAGAAATTTAACTTACTTTGCTCTTTTAAAAATCAATTATGTATTTTAGAAAATCTTAAAATTCTTTCGTATTAAATGCAATAAATAATTAAGGTGAGCCAATTTCCTAGAAGTGAATCATAAAGAAAGGAAGGAGGGGGGGCGGGGAAAGGGAGGGAGAAAAGTAGGGAGAGTAGGAGCTGGCAACTCCTTGGCCCTCTTTGCTCCTCAGTGCTTTTCTTTTGTGAAAGGTTGTAGTAATACATGTCCTAGTGTTATGGGAGATTCCTGGAGACCCCTGGAACCACCTTATAGCAACTTTTTCTTCTCCCTAAATCAGGTTAGACTAATAGACCATTGTTCTTTTTTTTTAAATTTTATTGAAATATAGTTGATTTACAATGTTGTGTTAATTTTTGCTGTACAGCAGAGTGACTCAGTTATACATACATATGTATATATTCTTTTTCATATTCTTTTCCATTATTGTTTATCACAGGATATTGAATATAGTTCCCTGTGCTATATAGTGGGACCTTGTTATTTATCCATTATATATATAATACTTTGCATCTGCTAATCCCAAACTCCCAATTCATCCCTCCCCCACCCCCCTTCCCCTTGGCAACCACAAGTCTGTTCTCTATGTCTGTGAGTCTGTTTCTGTTTCATAGATGTGTTGATTTGTGTCGTATTTTAGATTCCACATGTAAGTGATATTACCTGGTATTTGTCTTTCTCTTCTTGACTTACTTCTCTTAGTATGATAATCTCTAGGTCCATCCGTGTTGCTGCAAATGGCATTATTTTTTCCTTTTTAATGGCTGAGTAATATTCCGTTATATATATATATGTATATATATATACACCACATCTTCTTTATCCATTCATCTGTCAATGGACATTTAGGTTGTTTCCATGTCTTGGCTATTGTAAACAGTGCTGCTATGAACATCGGGGTGCACGTATCTTTTCGAATTGTAGTTTTGTCTGGGTATTTGCCCAGGAGTGGGATTACAGGATCATATGGTAGCTCTCTTTTTAGTTTTTTGAGGAACCTCCATACCGTTTTCCATAGTGGCACCCACCAACAGTGTAGGAGGGCTCCCTTTTCTCCACACCCTCTCCAGCATTGATTATTTGTAGACTTTTTAATGATGGCCATTCTGTCCAGTGTGAGGTGGTGCCTCATTGTAGTTTTGATTTGTATTTCTCCAATAATTAGTGATGATTAGTGGGAAGCATCTTTTCATGAGCCTGTTGGCCATCTGTATGTCCTCTTCGGAGAAATATCTATTTAGGTCTTCTGCCCATTTGTCGATTGGGTTGTTTGGTTTTTTATTATTGAATTGTATGAGCTGTTTGTATATTTTGGAAACTAAGCCCTTATCGGTCGTATCATTTGCAAATATTTTCTCCCAGTCCGTAGGTTGTCTCTTTACTTTGTTTATGGTTTCCTTTGCTCTGCAAAAGCTTATAAGTTTGATTGGGTCCCATTTGTTTATTTTTGCTTTTATTTCTATTGCCTTGGGAGACTGAGCTAAGAAAACATTGGTACTATTTATGTCGGAGACTGTTTTGCCTATGTTCTCTTCTAGGAGTTTTCTGGTGTCTTGTCTTATGTTTAAATCTTTAAACCATTTTGAGTTTATTTTTGTGTACAGTGTAGGGGAGCATTCTAACTTCATTGATTTACATGCAGCTGTCCAACTTTCCCAGCACCACTTGCTGAAGAGACTGTCTTTTCCCCATTGTATATTCTTGCCTCCTTTGTCGAAGATAAATTGTCCATAGGTGTGTGTGTTTATTTCTGGGCTCTCTTTTCTGTTCCATTGATACATATTTCTGTTTTTGTGCCAATACCATGCTGTTTTGATTACTGTAGCTTTGTAGTATTGTGAGACCCTTGTTCTTAAGCAAAGAAGGTGTCTGAGCTTTTTGTGAAAGGCAAGCCTCACGCCTTCTTGCACCAAGGGGAGATAAGTAATTCTAAAGCCTCCCTTACAGGCCCCTTGTTCCAGATTCCTGCTCTTTTCAACATATACCTCTCCATAAATGGATGAGAAATGAACTTGTCCCTTTGCATCTCCTATAAGACAGAAGAAAGTTGTACTTGGATCTCACAATCCCTACCTCTGGAAAAGTAATAATCAGCAGAGAACTCCACTTCCAGGAACAGCAGGCTAGTGAATTCTCCTGCTGAAGACAACTAAGAAGCCAAATGAAATATTTTTTAAATATGTTTTTTAAAGCATCAAAGAATTATGGGGATAATGAGAGAATACTAGGCCAAGATCTAGGAGGAATCCAGAGAGTTATGCAGCACTTGGACAGCTTCTTCCCTGAGCACTTGCATTCTGGCTCTGGCAACCGCACAGGGTTAGAAAGATGAGTTTTGAGTCCAGGTCCCTCCAAGGGTGGGAACCCAGGAAGCCAGTCCCCTGCTTTGTGATGAGCCCCCAGATGGCTGTGCCTGGGGATTAAGGGAGTAAGCCAGCCTTCTCTCTGGTTGCAGGTGCCCAGAAATCCCAAACCCGCAATTTGGATTAAAGTAATTCTGCATTGCTGAAGCCTCTAGGAGCTGACAAAAGCAACTGAAAATCATCTCTGGAGAAAAATAACACCAAAATAACATCATCCTAGGCCTCAAATTATTTCTAAAAATAACATTTTAAAGAGTCACTTTCCTTTAACTTCTTCAGCATGATAAAGGACATTTATGAAAAACCCACACCTAGCATCATACTCAGAGTGAAAGACTGACAGCTTTTCTACAAAATCAGGAATGAGATAAGGGTGTTCATATTCACCCTTATTCACCCTGCTATTCAACATTATACTAGAAATTCTGACTAGAGCAATCAGACAAGAAAAAGAAAGAAGAAGCATACAAACTGGAAAAGAAGAACTAAAACTGTCTCTGTTCACAGATGATATTATCCTATATTTATAGAAAATCCTCAAAGAATCCACAGGAAAGCCACTAGAGGTGATAAATTCAGCAAAGTTGCAGGATACAAGATCAACACACAGAAGTTAGTCATTTGTTTATATACCAGCAAAAAAAAAACCTGAAGAGAACATTAATAAAGCAATTCCATTTACAATACATGTAAAAGAATAACATACCTTGGAATAAATTTACCCAAGGAGGTGAAAGATTTGTATACCAAAAATTATAGAACATTGCTGAAAGAAATTAAAGAAGACCTAAATAAATGGAAAGACACCATGTTCATGGATAGGAGGACTTAATATCAAGACATCAATACCCAAAACACTCTACAGATTCAATGTAATCCCTGTCAAAACTTAGATTTTTTTTTTGCAGAAATGGAAAAGCCAATCCTCAAGTTCTTCTGGAATTGCAGTGGGCCCCAGATAGCCAAACAGTCTTGCAAAAGAAGAATAGAGTTGGAAGACTCACACTTTTAGATTTCAAAACTTACTATAAAGCTACAGTAAAAAAAAAAAAAAAAGCAGTGTGGTAGAGACATAAGGATAGACAGACCATTAGAATAGAATTGAGGGTCCAGAAATAAATCCATCCATCTAACACCAGTCGAGTTTTGACAAGGCTGCCATTCAATGGAGAAAGAATAGTCTCTTCAACAGATGGAACTGAGACAACTGGATTTTCATAGGCAAAAGAAGGAAGTTGGACCCCAACCTCACACCATGTACGAAAATTAACTCAAAATGGATCAAAGACCTAAATATAAGAGTGGAAACCATAAAGCTCTTAGAAGAAAAAATAGGTATAAATATTCATGATCTTGGATATGGCTGTGGATTCTTAGCTATGACACCAAAACCATGAGCAACTAAAGAAAAACTAGATAAAATGTACTTCATCAAAATTAAAAATTTTTGTTCATCAAAGAATATTATCAAGAAAGCAAAGGGACTTCCCCGGTGGTGCAGTGGTTAAGAACCTGCCTGTCAGTGCAGGGGACCCAGGTTCGATCCCTGGTCTGGGAAGATCCCACATGCCGCGGAGCAACTAAGCCCGTGCTCCACAAGTACTGAGCCTGCACTCTAGAGCCCACAAGCCACAACTACTGAGCCCACGTGCCACAACTACTGAAGTCCACAGGCCTAGAGCCCATGCTCCGCAACAAGAGAAGCCACTGCAGTGAGAAGCCTGCACACTGCAACAAAGAGTAGCCCCTGCTCACTGCAACTAGAGAAAGCCCATGCACAGCAACAAAGACACAACACAGCCAAAAAAGAAAGCAATAAGATAAACTATAGAATGGGAGGGAATATTTGCAAATTATATAGCTGATAAGGATTTAATATCCAGAATGTATAAATAACTCCCACAACTCAAAAACAAAAAGACAAACAACCCAATTTTTAAATTGACAAATGTCCGAAATAGACATTTCTCCAAAGAAAATATGTAAGTGGCCAATAATCACATGAAAAAATGTTCAACATCACTAATTAGAGAAATGCAAATCAAAACCACAATGTGATACCACTTGGCATCCATTAGGATGGCTATTAACCAAAACAAAACAAACAGAAAATAGCCAAGTGTCATTGAGAATATGGAGAAATTGAAACCCTTGTGTGCTGCTGATGGAAATGTCAAATGGTGCAGCCACTGTGGAAAACAGTGTGGAAGTGCCTCAAGAAAATTAAACATAAAATTACTGTATCCAGCAAACCCACTTTTAAGTATATACCACAAAGAATTGAAAGCAGGGACTCAGAGAGATATCTGTACTACTATCTCCTGAACCTTGAGGACATCACGCTGAGTAAAATAAGCCAGTCAACAAAGAGACAAATATTCTATGACTCCAATTATATGAGGTGCCTGGTGTAGTCAAATTTATAGAGACAGAAAGTAGAATGGTGGTTGCCAGGGGGTGGGGGGAGGGCAGATGAGGAGTTAGTATTTAATGGGTGCAGGGTTTCAATTAGGGAAGGTGAAAAAGTTCTGCAGATGGATGGCGGTGTTGGTTGTACAGCAGTGTGAATGTGTTAGGTATATTATACCACAATATGAAAAAACACAATGAAATACCACTTCACATGACTAGGATGACTATAATAAAAAATTAAAAATGAAAAAACCTGCAAATCACAAGAGTTGGCAAGGACATGGAGAATTTGGAACCCTTGTTCATTGCTAGTGGAAATATAAATTTATCACATGATCCAGTAATACCACTTTTGGTGTAGAATTGAAAAACAGTGACCTGAACTTGTTCCCCAGTACCCTCTGTTCATCACCAACCGCTCTGGAGCATGTTTGTTCAGATAACTGTAACTGGAGGGGTGAAAACATTACAGGTATCTCTGGGCTTTGATAAGAGAATAACTCATGTATGAAAACTTTGACTTGTCTCTGTCCATTGGGTTATAAAATGTCTATCTCATTGCCACCTGGGAATAAATTTAACCAAGGAGGTGAAAGATTTATACACTGAAAATTACAAAACATGGCTGAAAGAAATTAAAGAAAACATAAATGGTTGGAAAGACACTGTGTTCATGGATAGGAAGACTTAATATTAACATGTTAATACCTAAAGTGTTCCACACTTAAATAAAATAATTAAAGTACAATTTAGTACAGAGAAGGAAGAAATCTAATTTTGACAGGCCTTGAAACACTCATAAAACCTCATAGTTTCTGTGATGAGATTCAAATTAGATCGCAAATAGATAAAAGTATTTTGCAAACATAAAAGCACTTTGTGAATGCTGGGTGATGTTATTCCATCAATAATGAGTTCCTTATAGACAGGAACACAGTTTCATTCATGCTTTCAATCCCTTAATGTGCCTGGCATAGTCCTTAGCAGATTGTAGTATTTAATTACTATTTATTCAATTGAATTCTCTATCCTAAACTCTATGTTGAAGTTAAATTTTTTATATATAGAAAGGATAAAAAACAAGGTCCTACTGTATACCACCGGGAACTATATAGTCAACATCCTGTGATAAACCATAATGGAAAAGAATATAAAAATGTATATATGTATAACTGACTTTGCTCTACAGCAGAGGTTAACACAACATTGTAAATCATCTATACTTCAATTAAAAAATGAAAAAAATTTAAAGATAAAATAAGTAAATCCAAAGTTAAGTTCTTAAGACTTCTGAGCTACTGACTAGAATTTTGTGAGAAGCCCCTGAGAAATAAATGATGTTGGATTACTCAGGAAGGGCAATGAGGCTAAGAAGTAGGTTCCACTTAAATTAACTCAACCAGCACCATTAAGTCAGGTTATTAGAAACATATATTGTAATGATTTCATTAGAATAAGCAGTTATTCATATTCATACACACTGACTCAAATAAAATTATGCATGAAAGAAATGTTTTGCCTTCAGGGAAAATGTATCAAAATTACAAGTTAAGCCACATGAGATTTGATAATTCTCAACCATCAACTGAACAGAAAATAATGGGGTAAAATTTGTCATTTGGTTTTGAAGGATGAGAGTCACCTTCAACGAGAACTCCTTGAATAGCTTTTTTATTAAGTATGAAACAAAAGTAAAGCACTTTGCTCACGGATAAATGGGAAGTCCCTGGAAAAATAAACATCAGGACTCACTGATCTTCAGTGTCAATTACATCATTGGCCCCACTTTTCACAGTGCAGATATAATTCTCAGGGGATACTTGGCCTTTCTCATGCAAGTAAGCTGTGTGCTCAGTGACAACTCAGACCATCCAGCAAACCCCACTTCTCTCTCTGCTCTCCCAGACATGCTCCCCAGCCCCAGCAAGGCACTGGCCTCTGCTTCTTTAGCTTCTGGACGTTAGTGGGCCATTCCTGCTGAGAATGACCTACTTCATCACCTATGCAAACTGTATCTCTACTTTAACTTCTTTCTCACATCTAAAAGGCAGGCAAGCCAGCAGAGTAGTTAGGGCATTGCTGCCTTAAATGCTGGTGTCATACGGCCTTGGTCCAAACCCCAGCTCCGTCACTTCCTATGTAATGTAATAATAGTACCTGCCATATAAGCTCCTTGTGAGGATTCCATGATTTAATTCATCTAGAGTACTTAGAACAGCACTACCATACAGTATACACTAAGTGCCCATTATTCTTCTGTGATCATGACACCATCCTGTATGAAAGCAGTCCTGTTGCGTTCAGCTGATCCTGGCCCAAAGCAGCAGAACAAGTTAGGTCAGAAAAGACCAAAACGTAAGTTAGATGCATAGGATATGAAACCAGAAGGTGAAGATAGGTTAGGACCCAAATGCCAAACCAAACCAAAATAGGAGGAAGTGTAAGCTTTATCACCATTGGTAGACAGAGCAGAGTACAGATGTCCAGCAGAGGTGACTTGGTATCTGGAAGCCACCTTCCAGGACACTGTAGGGAAAAACAAACTAAGCTGTTTCCTCAAATACAGTATAGTAACTTTAAGGAGAGAATTCATAGTATTTCTTTGGATTTTCCACAGTTCTCAGAATAGTGCCTTATTAGAATAAAGCTATAGTGTCTATACTATCTATAGTATACTATAAAGCTATAAGTATCTTTTGTTTAATATTTCCTTTCCCATGTTAGGGAAGTTTTCGACTATAATCTCCTCTTCAAATATTTTCTCTGGTCCTTTCTCTCTCTCTTCTCCTTCTGGGACCCCTATAATGCAAATGTTGTTGCGTTTATTGTTGTCCCAGAGGTCTCTTAGGCTGTCTTCATTTCTTTTCATTCTTTTTTCTTTATTCTGTTCCACAGAGGTGAATTCCACCATTCTGTCTTCCAGGTCACTTATCCGTTCTTCTGCCTCAGTTATTCTGCTATTGATTCCTTCTAGTGTAGTTGTCATTTCAGTTATTGTATTGTTCATCTCTTTTGTTTGATATCGATACAGCTTTCTTAAAATAATTTATATTTTTCCTGATGTCATCCATCTATTCTAAAGTAGTGGATATGTGCAAGGCATTGTCCTAAACATGTAAAGATCAATAAGACTCTGTGCCAGACCTCATTTCTTATGGATTAATTTCTATCTCGAATTCAAAAGCCATTATTGTAAGGCCTTTATTAGTTCTACTCTTCCAACTATACAATATTCCAATAGCTTTAGGATAAATGGACAAAGTAATGAAACTTCAGAAATCATTTAGTGATTTAAATGTGGGATCCAGACCAAAACCTCTTCCTAGGAAGGTCCAGACTTGATTATAATGATCCCCCCTAACCTGGAAAGGTGGTAGAAGTCCCTTTTCTATTCTTGCAGAATTCCTTCTTGTTCGGGGCAGGGGGGGTCATTATTTGTTCTAGTAAGGCCTTCAACTGATTGGATGAGGGCCAGCTGCATTATGGAGAGGAATCTGTTTTGCTCAAAGTCCACTGATTTAAATGTTAATATCTTTCAAAAATACCTTCCAAGAAACATACAAAATGATTTTTTATCACATATCTGGGCACTATGGCCCAGCCAAGGTGACCAGAAAATTAACCATCACAATGATGAAGTCAAAAAAGACCTAAACAGGGACTTTCCTGGTGGTCCAGTGGTTAAGACTCTGCGCTTCCCATATAGGGGGTGTGGGTTCAATCCCTGGTCAGGGAACTAAGATCCCACATGCCACATGGCAAAAAGAAAAAAAAAAGACCTAAACAAATAGGCACACTGTGTTCATGGATTGGAAGATGCAACATAGTAAAGATGTCAGTTCTTTCTGAATTTCCCTATAGGTTTAATGAAATTCATGTCAAAATCCCAGCAAGGCTTTTTTTAGACTTATTTTTAGATTTGTGTGAAAAAGCACAGACCCTAGAATAGCTAAAATAATCTTGAAAAAAAAGAGTAAAGTGGGAAGGATCACTGTACTCAATACTGAAACTTACTATAGAGATATAATAATCAAGATATTGTGGTTAGGGCAGAGGAATAAACACATTGAACAATGGAACTGAATAGAGAACTCAGAATACACCCAAAACAATATGTCCAATTGATTGTTAAGATAGATGTACAAGCAATTCAGTGAAGAAGGAGGGATAGGCTTTTCAACACATGTTGGAGCAATTGGATATCTATAAGCCAAAACAGTGAACTCCAACTTAACTTCACACTTTATACAAAAGTTAACTAAAAATGGATCACGGGGGCTCCCCTGGTGGCGCAGTGGTTGGGAGTCCGCCTGCTGATGCAGGGGACACAGGTTCATGCCCCGGTCTGGGAAGATCCTACATGCCGCGGAGCGGCTGGGCCCGTGAGCTGTGGCTGCTGAGCCTGCGCATCCAGAGCCTGTGCTCCGCAATGGGAGAGGCCACAACAGTGAGAGACCCGTGTACTTAAAAAGAAAAAAAAAAAGGATCACGGGATTAAATGTAAAACAAAAAGAAAAAAAAGATTACAGAAATAAAGGCTATGCTAGAAAAAGTACAAGTGTGAGTAAATACAATTGCTAATAACCTGAGAGAAATAAAAGGTAAAAAGGAAGATAAAATTTAAATCATTGGGACTCCCCTGGCAGTCCAGTGGTTAAGATTCTGGGCTTCCAATGCAGGGGGCACGGGTGTGATCCCTGGTCAGGGAGCTAAGATCCCACATGCCGCATGGTGTGGCCAAAAAAAAAATAATAAAAATTAAATCACAAATAAAATAGGTAAGAAAAGATTTGCGAGAAAGCATATACTGAACAGTATTAAAGAAAATCCAACATATGGCTGAAAGGAGCTCCTGAAAAAGGAAACTAAAGCAAGGGAACAACACAAATATTAAAAACTAGAATTCAAGAAAATAATACTAAAAAAAATGACTTGAAATTGCATATTGAAAGAGTACACTCTGTGCAAGAGACTGTCAAACCAGTATGGTCATGACCAAGACATATTGTAGTAAAATTACTGAACTCTAAAGAAAAAGGAGATATCCTTTGGGTATTGAGGCAAAAAGAGCAAGTGGCTCTTAAAGGAAATAATATATTTAACAATAATGCATTATGCCAGAAAATCAATGAAGAAGCATTTCTAAGATAGTCAAAAGTAAAGAAAATGTCACCCAAAGATCCTATATCCAGAAACTGAACTTCAAGTATAAAGCTCACATATAAACTGTGATCAGTGTGCAAGAACTCATGGAATATTGTTCCCAGGAGCCCTTCATGAAGAATCTTATTCGTTCATGAACCTCAAACAACCAAAATAACTAGAGAAACATTAACATAAGTACAGGCTGAAGAGCAATAAATATAAATTTCCTTTTAGAACTAAGACTAAATGAGGACCCTACCTCATACCATATATAAAAATTAACTCAAAAATGCATCAAAGATCTAAATATAAAAACTAAAACTATGAAACTCTTTGAAGAAAACATAGCTATAAATCTACGTGACCTTGATTTAGGCAATGGTTTCTTAACAATGACAAGCATGAGCACCAAAGAAAGAATAGATAAACTGGATTTTATCAAAATTAAAAATTGTCTTCAAAAGACATTATCAAGAAAATGAAAAGAGAGTCTATGGAAAGGTAGAAAATATTTACAAATCACGTATCTTATAAGAGTCTAGTATTCCAGAATACGTATTCTTTTAAACTCTTGCAATTCAACAAAACAAATAACCCAATTAAAAATGGGCAAAGAATCTGAATTGACAATTCTGCAAAGAACATATAGAAATGGCCAATAAGCACGTGAAAAGATGTTCCACATCACCAGTTGTTAGGGAAATGCAAATCAAAACCACCATGAAATACCACTTCACAGCCACTAAAAGGGCTGTTATTACAGCGATGACAATAACAGGTATTGGCGGGATGTGGAGAAAATGGAAACTTTGGATGTGCTGGTGGGAATATAAATGGGGCATCCACTTTGGAAAACCATTTGGCAGTTTCTCAACGTGCCCAGCTTAAGTTACCACAGGACTCAGAGATTACACTCATAGGTAAATACCCAAGAGAATTGAGAACATATTTTCACACAAAAACTTGTACATGAGTGTTGATAGCAGTATTATTCATAGTAATCCAAAAATGATAACAGCCTGTGTATCTCCAACTGATGAACAGGCAAAAGATGGTGCATCCAAACAATGAAATGTTTTCAGCCATAAAGAGGAATGAAGTCCTGAAAAACGCTATAAGATAGATGAACTTTGAAAACATTATATGAAAGAAGCCAATCACAGAGGACCACATAATTGTATCATTCCACTGATATGAAGTGTCCAGAAGAGGCAAATCCATGGAGACAGGAAATAGATTAGTGGTTTCTAGGGGCCTGGAGAAGGAGGAATAGGAGTTTCTCCTAATGGGGACAGGTTTCTTTTTCAGGTGATGAAATATACTAAAATTAGATCGTGGCAATGGTTGCATTCTGCTGTGAACACACTAAAAACTACTGAATTGCACACTTTAAAAGGGTGAATTTTGTGCTATGTGAAGCTGTTCTATTTCAAAAGACCAAATGAGTGTTAAAAGAAAAAGTGTAGTATGTACTGGTTATGTGCTCCACTATAAACTGAATGCTGTGAGCCTCCAAAATTCATATGCTGAAACCTAATCCCCAATATGATGATATTTGGAGGTGAGCCTTTAGGAGGGGATTAGGTCATGAGGGTGGAGTCCTCATGAATGGGACTAGTGCCCTAATAAAAGAGACCCCAGAGAGCTCCCTCTCCTCTTCTGCCACGTGAGGACACAGGAGGAAGATGGTCATCTATGAATTAGGTAGCAAGCCCTCACCAGACACTGAGTCTGCTGGCACCCTGATCTTGGAATTCCCAGCCCCTGGAACTGTGAGGAATAAATGTCTGTGTTTATAAGCCACCCAGTCTGTAGTCTTCTGTCATAGCAGCCTGAATAGACTAAGACATTCTCTGACAATGTAGCTATAATACGACTATCTTTTATAACTGGGGTTGAATGGGAAGAGCAAATGCAAAAGCTTTAACTGCGTCCAGTAATTAATTAGTTGCAGTAGGATTTGCATTATTATTATGAGACTCTTTGCACATAATACCAGATTAAGCAAATGAGGGATTATGGGACATTCTAATTCTATCATTTTTTGCGTCCTTGAGAACTAGGATTCTCAGTGCAGAGAAAAGCAGTTAGAGATGCAATATAGATGTTAGATAAAATTCCTGTAGTCTGGAATTTGAATTGGAAATAACAGTATGAATTTATGAACTATTTTGTCTATCTGTGTAGCTTACTCTGTGTGTGTGTGTGTTTCTCTTCATTCTGTCCCCTGAAAAAGCCTAGAAACAATGACCAACCCAGTCGCAATGAATATCCCTAGTGCACTGATTATGGTCTTAAAATACCAGTTCTCAATAAAAGAACTGGCTGATTCCAGGTTTGGGATCATATCAGATAGCAAAAAGCCATGAGAGATTACTAGAGTAATGGCAAAAGGAATCAGGAGCTGACTTCAGAAGTTCTTGCTAACGATGGGAAATTTTGAGTGTCAATTAGGATACTCATTGCAATGCATTGGAACTTATCAAATATGTTTAAATCCATAGGTTCATGATGATATTTTTTAAAAACTCATTGGTTGCTGTCAGAGGATGATAGGGAAATAATTCATAATCTTAAAAACTGGCAAATAACAAGAAAATTATCAGGCATTTATCCTGTCTTTCTTATATAAAATGTACCCTTGGGTAATCAGATAGTAGGTGAGGGGAAGTATCATTGTATAATAATATCAATTATTACTGATAAGTGATCACTGAAAAAAATATTGAATTAAGATATCATCACTTTGCAGCCCACAATGAATTAATACAGGAATTGAGCACCAACAGCTGCTGACATCAAAAAAAGTGTGAGGGCTTCCCTGGTGGTGCAGTGGTTGAGAGTTCGCCTGCCCATGCAGGGGAACGGGTTCGTGCCCCCATCCGGGAAGATCCCACATGCCATGGAGCGGCTGGGCCCGTGAGCCATGGCCGCTGAGCCTGCACATCCGGAGCCTGTGCTCCGCAATGGGAGAGGCCACAGCAGTGAGAAGCCCGCGTACCGCAAAAAAAAAAAAAAAAAGAGTGAAAACCAGACATAATGATGGTCCTCCTGATGGAAGGACCCATCATTTGTATCTTGTGAAAGGGATTGAGCCTGACTCCAATCCAGTCTTTGGATCCAGCTGCCAATTGGCAGGACACCCAGAAGGCAGAGTAACATATTGAATTGTACCATGAGAATGCAGTCAGCAAAACCAGACTGTCAGATAGTCCAGGTTCCTCCACAGATAAATTGTAGGGAAGAGAGAAGAATGGTGGGAAACCTGGAGATTGAGACTTGAAAGACATTAAAAAAATTTTAATGGGCAAGACTAGCCTGTAGTGTCTAGGGAGAAATGCTTAAATGTTAAAACTACAAAGAAGTGAATGGAAGTGATGACTACAAGTCAGAAAGTGGTTACTTTGGAGGAGGAGGAAGGGGTTATCATCAGGATGGGGCAGGTGGGGGGAACTCTGGTGTCGTTTGTGGTTAATTTCTTCACCTGGGGGTGTGGTTACAAGGCCACTCACCTTATAATAATTTACCCAGCTCTACACTTGATGTGTGTGGATTTCTGTATCAGTTTTCCCTTCCCTTCCCTCCCCCACCCAAAGCATGTTTATTTACATGAGATGGAAAACCTCACATTCTTGGCTTGTCAAGTTCATCATGACCTTCCTGTACCATGACTTTTGAGCCTGTATCGGAGAGTGAGTTTTTAAACAACTCCATTTTGTGTCTGCCATCCTTGAACAAAGATGTATGTGCTGCTCTCCTGCGATGTGCCTCTGTGCGTCTTCATTCATCCTGGAGAGGGGGCTGCGTGTCATCTGCCAGATGCTTCTTGACAAGCAAACCCTTCATAGAATGAAAGGAAGCCACGGCTGGGAACACCTCCTTCAGCCCCTGCCCCCCGCCCCACCCCACCTCTGCAGCCTTGTAGATGCTAACATACACTGTGTGCTGTGCCGCGGATTTATAGCTATTTGGATGTCGACTCTTTTTTTTTAATTTTATTGAAGTAGTGTTAATTTCTGCTGTACAGCAAAGTGACTCAGTTATACACATATATATATATATTCTTTTCATATTCTCTTCCATTATGGTTTATCACAGGATATTGAATATAGTTCCCTGTGCTATACAGTAGGACCTTGCAGTTTATCCATCCTATATATAGTATTTTGCATCCGCTAATCCCAAACTCCCACTCCATCCCTCCCCCATATTCCCTCCCCCTTGGTGACCACAAGTCTCTTCTCTATGTCTGTGATCTGGATGTCGACCCTTTATTCCTCCCAGACTTAATCTGCAGCAGATTTATCAAAACAGGCAGCTGTGAAGCAGAGTGGAAAAAGCAATAAGCTTGGAATCCAAACACATGGCCCAGCCGGCCACCCCTCCCTGCCCTATGACCAGGGCCAGGCCCCATGCCATTCCTGCCTCTGTCACCTCATCTGGAAGGTGGGGGTGACTCATGGGGTTTGAGGCTTCAGTGAAGAGATGAACATAAAAGCAACTTGTAACCTCAGCCGTGGAATGTCTGCCTCACTCTTCCACACTTTCAATGAATTTCTTTCTCTGTCAGTACCTGTGACTCTTCAATGGGTCGCATTATAACTGCCCCATCGAACACAAAAAATGGCCCAAAGAGCTTGACGCCCTCTCAGCAAGACCACTGGGAAGCCGAGGATCGAGAGGAAGAGCCTTGGGATGTGAAGACCTCAGAGCCATCTGGCAAAGATTGTCAGTCGGGTCCCTCCTGAGGAGCCTGGGGTTCACGGCCAGCGACCATGGCTGCCTCAGGGCCAGGAAGAGGAAGCCAGACTCTGACCCCGCCCACTTCTTTCAGAGCTGTTCTGCGTCATCCAATCTATTTCTTGGTGCCCTGTGTACGGGTTCATTCTACAGGTTTTGAAAAAAACACAGAACAGAAACATAGACGTTCTAATTCTCATTTTACAGATGAGTATAAAGACCTAGGAAAGCTCAGAGACTTCTCCGGCATCTTCCAATGAGTGACAGGCGCAACCGTGGCCAGAATGTAGTTCTTCCAGATTCCAGGCCAGCATCCTTCCCACCAGGTCCCTCTCCGTGGTGCCTCAAGGCTCTGTCTTGCCCTCACGGACAAGAAATGGAATGGGCAGCTGAGCCACCAGGGGTGGCTGTTCCCTGCACAAGGACACCCTGCCCAAGGATGCCCCGCCCAAGGACGCCCCGTCAAGGGGTCTCGGTGAACAGAGTGGGTCTAATTCACCCCCACTCACCAGGCCTGGCCTGGCGCTTGTCCCTTTCTCATTTTCTGCTTGGCACCAAGGTGCTGTGCATGCTGGCCTCAGCCCTGGCCACCAGTGTGACCAACTCTGTGACCAAGCCCTCCTGCTTCGCTCCTCGGACCACTTTCAAGGTGTCCTTCCATCCAGCCCACAGCTGATGGGTGGCCATGCAGACAGGTGAGTTTTGGATGAAACACATCAATAGAACTGTCAAGCCAGGTCACTTTTCCAACAGGCATTGGTGTCCTTGAAGTACCATCGGTAGGACTGGAAACTGTAATAGCATGTCCCGGCCACTAGGGTACCATTTAGGAAATTACATCCTCAGTAAAATTTAGTAAATTATGGTTGTGATTTAGTAAAAGTAGGCTACTCTTTGGTAAATTAGTGTTTCAGGGCAGTGGAATCATTTACTGTACAGCATAGTATCCAAGTGACCTAAAATCCTTAATGCTCCTTCCAGATGATCCTGTACAAAGGAGAAAGCTTCCACATCAGAAAAAAATACTCAGTTTAATTATAATTCGTGGAGAAGGGAGAAACCAAGGGTCCTTGGAGGTCAAAGGGTCCCCCTGTGTTCTTTAAGGAAGACAGCTCAAAGCACAGTAACTGCATGTGTAAATGTCTCCAGAATGGATCGAAGATGCTAAGCCTTCCACAGCCTCACAACTTCCAGGAAAAATTAATTTGGGGGGAGGAAGGTAGGGAAATTTTTCGTGATTGATATAATGGGATATTTAAAGATGTAACACAAAAGGCTTTTAAGGGATCCAAATATTCATAAACATGCTGATAGGATGACTGTACTTTACAAACGCTCTAACATAAATTATTGTTAATATGCAAATAACACCCCAGAGGACCTATAATGTGATTCTCCTCAGAATTTTAACAAACTGCTGTGTCAATTAGCTATGAATACTGTCTCCATTAATCTTATACATTAATTAAACCTTCAAACGTTACTGTCATTTTTCTTTTGTCAGTCTTCCGTCAGTCATTATTAAATACAACTTCTCATTTCTTTCTTCTTAAAAAACATCACTTTTTTTCTTAAATCTTTCCAAAATGGTGTAACATACTAAAAGATTTGAGAAAAATCTGTCTTTGCTAAAAGATGCCCGTTGCAAGTCAATTCCTTCGAAAATAATTAATTTTCTTGAAATCAATGCCTAAGTCATTTTGCAGTCTTCTTTTAAAAGATTCACTTAATTTTAGAAGACTCTTGTAAGGGGAACTTCTTTCCTGTCTTCATGCCCCCAAAAGGGCTGTATGGCATGCACGGTTCAGGTTTGTCTACTTCTTTGCTCCTCCCCATAAGAGAGGAGTGAGTTACTTGATTAGTGATTGGGCTACATTACCTGTAGGACAGTGATGCCCATCTCACCTGCTATGCGTTGAATTGTGTCTCCGAAGAGGGTATGTTGATGTCCTAAACCCTGGTGCCTGTGAATGTGACCTTATTTTGAAATAGGGCCTTTGCAGAGGTAGTCAAGTTAAAATGAGGTCATTAGGGTAGACCCTGAGCCAATGTGACTGGTGTCCTTGTAAGACCAAGAGAAGAAACACAGATGCACCTACAAGCCAAGTGGTGCCCAGGACTGCTGGCAAACACCAGCAGCTGGAAGAGGCAAAGAAGGATCTTCCCCTACAGGTTGCATAGGGAGCAGAGTCCTGCCAAGACTTTGACCTTGGACTCTTGCCTCCAGAACTGTGAGAGCATAAATGTCTGTTGTTTCCAGCCACCCGGTTTGCAGTACTTTGTTACAGTGACCCTAGGAGACCAACATGCCACCCTTGTTCCCTCTGCCTCTTGGATCTGTTTGCACCCAGCATGGTGATGGCCTGCTCCAGCCACATCTGATCTTTCAGATCCAGCTCTCACCTGTTGCAAAACTAGGAAAATCAGGGTCATGAAGACCTAAAAGTCTAGGTTGTGGGAGAAGGGTCCCTCCCCTCTCTCTAATCCACACCTGTCACTTACCAGAGGTGCTCCAAAACTTTGCTTCACTTTGTTCCTTGTGTCCATTTGCAGATGCTTATAACAGGGAGGCAGCTGCTGCTAGACTGTGACATGCTCCCCATTTGTGTCTCCCTGCTCACCCTGTGCTGGTTAACAAGCTTGTGTCAGCCCCAAGTCCACCCACTAGGCTCTGCTCTGCGTGGTGGGTACATTCCAGGGTTTCCTGCCTCCTTCATCCAAGCCCTGCCATCTCTCGAGTAACTTCAGCATCCTCTTGACAACCCACCCAGCAGCCTTGACCTCTCACCTCCTGCAAAACCTCACCTCCATGTTCTGCTCCACTGCATCTCAGCCGCCCCCTCCTGGAAGCACACCCAGATTTTGCCTTCACCAGAAGCAGCTCTCCTCCAAGATAATGACCGTGAAACCCATCCCCTCCCTGAAGTTTCCAGCTTGGTCACTCAACCGTGACCACCCTTGGACCACTGTTTCTCCTGTGGATTCTCTCCCATCTATCCAGGCCCCTCCAGTCCACACAGCAGCAAACATGTCATATTTGGTCAGGTCACTCTGAACATGTCAATATTCTTCTTAAAAAGTAAATCATAAAAAAATGTATAGAGATGGAGAGCAGAACAATGGTCACCAGGTTAGGGAGGGGATGGTGGTGGGTGTGGCTACAAAGAGGTACCATGAGGAAGCCTTGTGGTGATGGGACAGTCTCTTGATTAAGGAGATTACATGAGTTTCCCTCAAGTGATTTTTTTTTATATTTCTTTAATGATTAGACTGGGGCAATATGTTTTGGGGGAGAAAGACCACAGAGGTAAAGCATCATTCTCAGCACATCTTATCAAGGGGACATGCTATCAATAAGACCCATCACTGTTGGTGTTGACCTTGATGACCTGGCTGAGGGAGTGTTTGTCAGATTTCTTTCCTGTAAAGTGACTGTTTCCCTCTCCCATGCTGTGCTCTTTGGAAGGAAGCCACCACACACAGCCCACAATTAGGAGTGAGAAGTTATGTCCCTCTCCTTAAGGGCTGGGTATCTACATAAATTACTTGGAATTCTGCTCAGGATTTTTATATCTTCTCTGCTATTTACTTATTTATTCAATCATTTATATAAATGTGGACTCGTGAATATTCATTTTGTGGTTTGTATACTACTTAATTTTCTTGCTCAGATTGTTCCAACTTGAGCCACTGGGAGCTCTTCAGTTGGCTCCTGTGTCCCTAGGACAGGCCTTCATCACGGTGGGTGTTTGGGTTTTTTGAGCACATCCTTACTTTCTGGACCACAAGATGCTCCTAGCTCATCTCATATATTTCAAGCCTGAGTCCTGGATTTAGCCATTCTCTGGGGAGCCCTGGTCCCTTCTATTGAAGAATGGTATTAGAAACCAAGATCTGGACAGTAGGCATGCTCATTGCTGCTGGGGAGTCACTGCTTATAGGCCCTCAGCTCACAGAGTAAGGAAATGCGTGTGTGTATTCTAACCTGCGTACATACACATATCTATAAGTATTTCTATACGTAACCATCTCTAACTGTATTAAGATAAACATGAGGTCTCCAATTCTAATCCATTACCACATGGATCCCTCTAGCTCCTGCCCTTGCTTATCTGTAACTTCTCACTCCTACAGTGAGAAACCTAACTTCTACCATGTACTTCATTAATCATTTAATTTCAGGAAACATGTACAGTGGTTTCAGAATTGTTCACTCATACCCACACGGGGAACAGCTCTGTTAGCTAGAGTACAGCACTTGTGCATGGTTCTTTGTGCCTTTAGTCTTAGAGACTCCATTCATTTCCAGAGTTACTTAGGTCAGCACTTTATTCCCTACCCTCTTCTGTGAGGTTGTTTTATACATTTGTTTTATATTTAGATTCTTTTGACACATTATGCATTTCATCCTAGGATCCCTAACTTCCTAATTTTTTTTTAATTTGTGTAATTAAGGTTTACTCTCTGTGTTGTAAAGTTCTTGGGTTTTACCAATGTTTGTCTTCATCATTATAGTATTATACAGAATAGTTTCACCACTCCAAAAAAATCCCCTGTGCTTCACCTATTCAGTCGTCCCTCAGACTCCTAAACTTCTGGCAACCACTAACTGTATAGTTTTGCTTCTTACAGAATGTCATATAATTGGAATCATACAGAATGTAGCTTCTTTCACTTAACACTATGCATTTAAGATTCATCCACATCTTTTTGTGGCTTGCTCCTTCTAATTGCTGAAGATCCTCCATTGTCTGGTTGTACTACAGTCTGTTCATCCACTCTCCCACTGAAGGACATCTAGGTTGCTTCCAGTTATTGGCTCTTATGAATAAAGGTGCTCTAAACATTTGCGTGCAGGTTTTTGTGTGGACATAAGTTTTCAGATTAGTTGGGTGATACCTGGGAGTGTGATTGCTGGATCCTATGGTAAGACTATGTTTCGTTTTGTAATAAACTGTCAAACTGTCTTCCAAAGTGGCTGTATTTGGGTTTTGCATTCCAACCAGCACGGAATGAGAGTTCTTGTTGCTCCACATCTTCTCTAGGAATTGGTGTTGTCAGTGTTTTGGATTTTAGCTGTTCTAGTAGGTATTGTATGTAGCAGTATCTCATTATTGTTTTGATTTTCAATTCCCTGATAACAAATGATGCGCGCTACAGGTTAATTATTCTAAAATCATCCCTGTGGGCAGATACCCCCCATTTTTAAATGACTTACAACTAATAACCATATTGATTCAAATATTGATTCAGCCAGTTACTGAAGGGAACATTTTGCAGCTACTTTTTTTTTTTTTTTTTTTTTTTTTTTGCGGTGTGCGGGCCTCTCACTGTTGTGGCCTCTCCCGTTGCGGAGCACAGGCTCCGGATGCGCAGGCCCAGCGGCCATGGCTCACGGGCCCAGCCGCTCCGCGGCATATGGGATCCTCCCAGACCGGGGCACGAACCCGTATCCCCTGCATCGGCAGGCGGACTCTCAACCACTGCGCCACCAGGGAGGCCCTTTGCAGCTACTTTTGCTTGGACTGTTCAACAGTTTATTACATGGTTTAAAGTTGTTATTCTATATTTTTTTTATTGAAGGATAGTTGATTTACAGTGTTGTGTTAATTTCTGCTATACAGCAAAGTGAGCCAGTTTTACTTATGTATATGTATAAAAATTATGGCTTATCACAGGATATTGAATATAGCTCCCTGTGCTATACAGTAGGACCTTGTTGTTTATCCATCCTATATATATAAGAGTTTGCATCTGCTAATCACAAACTCCCAATCCATCCCTCCCCCACTCCCCCTCCCCCTTGGCAACCACCAGTATGTTCTCTATGTCTGTGAGCCTGTTTCATAGATAGGTTCATTTGTGTCATATTTTAGATTCCACATATAAGTGATATCAGGTGGTATTTGTCTTTTTCTGACTTACTTCACTTACTAGGATAATCTCTAGTTACATCCATGTTGCTGCAAATGGCATTATTTCATTCTTTTTAATGGCTGAGTAATAGTCCATTGTATATATACATACCACATTTCTTTATCCATTCATCTGTCCATGGACATTTAGGTTGTTTCCATGTCTTGGCTATTGGGAATATCACTGCTATGAGCATAGGGGTGCATGTATCTTTTTGAATTACAGTTTTGTCTGTATATATGCCCAGGAGTGGGAATGCAGGATCATATGGTAGCTCTATTTTTAGTTTTTTGAGAAAACTCCATACTGTTTCTCATCATGGATGCCCCAGTAAAGTTGGTATTCTATAACTGCATTACAGAGATATTTTTATCACCAAGATTATATGTGTTTTAAATTTTTCAAACCAAAATTGCTGAATATATGGTAAAAATTTGAGGTTTCAATGATCTATTCATCCATTGCTGAAGTGACTAAAATCTTGACTCTGCACAGTTACTCCCCATCCCATCTCCATGCACGAATGTTCATCCTTTCCGAACCCGCTGATAGCAAGTCCATCATTTTTCATAAGTGGATTTTGAACCATCTACTCATTAAATTATGCAACCCTGAAAATAATCAGCAACATGCTTCCCAAGACTCGTCAGGGAGGACACCCTCAAATGCACTGCTGCTGGACATGCAGGAAACTTAGGTAAGAGAAACAACAGTAATGCAGCATTACTTGAAGGCTACATTGACCATCCACTCATTTAGACACATAAGGACAGAAATGGATTAGAATTGATTATCACAATGACAGTGCCCTAAAAAACAGACCATGAGGTCGTGCTTCCCAGATCCTCAGAGCTTTCCTGGTCCATGGCCCTTTGGAGCCCTGGTGGTTGAGATTTTCATTTGGTTCTCACAGCTGATAGAGCAAACTTCAGGAAGCAGAAGTAGAGGAGGAAAGATCATGAAATTAGGCACTGGATGAATGGACCCAGCACCTAATACCAGTGCTTCCTTGGGCAAGTCACTCACTCTCTATAAGCCTGTTTCTGAGTATGAAAATCAGAAAGTAACTGCGTTATAACCTCTGCCTTGTCAGGATTCAGTGAATACTACATACAAAAAAACAGCACCATTGTCTGACAGTCTTGCAGCCTGAGGGAGCACAGAGATGTGCTTTGTTTGCCCTGCTCTGTGATATATTGTTTAAAAGCTGGAGTCAACCTTTTCAAATTGGGAAATTTCATATAAAGCTGAGATTGCTGGCTTCTTTTTTTTTTTTTTTTTTTTTGCGGTACGCGGGCCTCTCACTGTTGTGGCCTCTCCCCTTGCGGAGCACAGGCTCCGGATGCGCAGGCTCAGCGGCCATGGCTCACGGGCCTAGCCGCTCCGCGGCATGTGGGATCTTCCCGGACCGGGGCACGAACCCGTGTCCCCTGCATCGGCAGGCGGACTCTCAAGCACTGGGCCACCAGGGAAGCCCTGCTGGCTTCTTTTAAAATCTTTAATGGATCTCACAACTCCTGGGCCTACGTTTCCCAGAGCTGAGTAGGAGCCTTGCCCTTTAGACAGAGCGTAAGCCCTCCAGAGCACCTATACAATTATAAGTTATTGTTATTGTTGTTATTATTATTGGAGAGAACTTAGGGAAGACTTCCTAAAACCTAAGAGGCCACTGGACCTACATGTTGCTCAGAGTAAAGCTGAGAGTGGTCTCTCCAATGAGAGAAGACACAGTTCAGTTGGTTGAGCTGAATCATTTTGTGCTCCATTGTTCCACATCTCTGCTCTGAGCATGCTTGGCGTGAACACCACTTTTTGGGCAACACACTCTGACGTCAGGCAAGATGCTTGAGCAAATTCCACAGCCAAGCAACCCACCTTGCTAACGTTGTTCCTAAGGCAATGGTATTGCATGGGCTGCTATGTTGTTCTGCTCATACCTTTCCATGCTCCTGCCACCTTTCTTTCTCTGGGTTTGTCCAAACTGGAAATGTTGGCAGTGTCCACATCCCCATGGTCAGCTCTGTCTTCTGTGAGTCCCTGATTTGTTCTGGAATGCCATTCATGTCCAGCTCAAATTTCACTTCCATCTTTATCACTTTGTGTTTCTTTTTTTTTTTTTTTTTTTTTTTTTTTTTGCGGTACGCGGGCCTCTCACTGTTGTGGCCTCTCCCGTTGCAGAGCACAGGCTCCGGACGCGCAGGCCCAGCGGCCATGGCTCACGGGCCCAGCCGCTTCGTGGCACGTGGGATCTTCCCGGATCGGGGCGCGAACCCGTGTCCCCTGCATCGGCAGGCGGACTCTCAACCACTGCGCCACCAGGGAAGCCCCTCACTTTGTGTTTCTTTGTTGCACTTTCATCTTTGTTGGCCAATTCTTTCTTTTGATTATCCATTTTCATAAAGTGCCACGTGGGCTTATCACTGAGAAGCAAGGAGGCACCACAACTGCACACTTTGCTACCAGTGCATGAGCTGAATGATCTGCTGGAATCAGGAGGTTCGCCCAGCAGTCGGGGTTTTCACAGCTCTCTGGGGGATTCTGACTCTCGGTCAAGTGTGAGATCCACTGGAATAGGCGATAGAACAGAGAGAAGAAACTCCAAAGGCAACTTCTGAACGAGGAAGGCTCCAGCTCAGAGCCTGGGTGGTAGCTATTCTCTGCCCAGGGCTGGCTTAAAAAAGCAAAAACAAAAACAACTCTGTCAAACACAAAGCAAAAAGACCACAAGAGCCCTTCTTAAACTCTGATTAACGTGAAACTCTGATTTTTTTTCCCCCCGCAGGACCCAGTTGACAAACTAAAAATTAAATATTTCTATATGACAAGATTTCTCACCAAAAATTAAGATGAGCAACAGGAGAGAAGATACTTGTAGTTACAATAGGGGGAAAAGATCACTATCCTTAATATGCAAAGAACTCACACAGAAAACTTAATAGAAAACTAAATAAAGGATGTGAGTGAGCATTTCCCAGAAAGAAGAAATACTGGCTAATCCTGAATGGAGAGGTAAGCAGTTGTGTTAATAATGAAGTAATGCAGTCATGGCAACAGGATAGGCCTTCCTGCCTGTCAGAAGGCAAAATAATTTTTTAGAGCTGATAACATCCAGTATTAGAGTTTCAGAAAATTGGGTGAATGGACCACATTCTGACACTGTTGGTGAGAATATAAATGGGTACAGTTTTTGGTTCTGGCAATTTGACAATCTTTTAAAACTTAAAAATGCACATTCTTTGTGAACCAGAAAAAAAAAAAAAAGAATTTCCACGAGACATGCACCACAACATTTTTTAAAGAAATCAGCTATTACACAGTTTAATTTCAATATAGATACCTTCTTATTCATAACATTATATCAAGTAATTCTCAATTTACTTTCAGGGTGATTGTGTCATAAATCCCTGAGGTCATGGTACCTCTCACCCAGGGAATTATTATATCTAGCAGTAACAAAAAGCATTGAAAAGGAGTAACCTACTCAGAACATTTCAAATATTTTATTTTGAAATTCAATGTGGAATTTAAACTGAGTGTTTTTATTGCTTTTGGTGTCGTAACAGAGAGCTATTTTCCCAGGGAAAAAAGAAAAGCTTTGGTCCCCTATTACATCCAGTCCATTCTAAAGAAGCCAATTAGAGGAGAGAAAGGAGTGTGGTGAGTGGGGTAGAGGGTGGTCCTGGAGCAGAGAAGGAGACAGTCCCTACTAGTGGGTAAGAAAGGCGGGCAGTGGCCATGCCCTGTGCACTCTGGGCTCACTACACAGAGGACACACGCCATGGTGTTTATAGGGAAATTCAAAGGCAGGCGAACCCCAACCACTCCCAGAAATGTGCAGAGAATGTGTTGGGGTTTTTTTAATTTATTTATTTATTTATTTCGCTGCACTGGGTCTTAGTTGTGGCACGCAGGATCTTTAGTTGCGGCATGCGGGATCTTAGTTGTGGCATGCGGGATCTTAGTTTTGGCATGCAGGATCTTAGTTGCTGTGAGTGAAGTCTTAGTTGTGGTAGCGGGATCTAGTTCCCCAACCAGGGATCAATCCCAGGCCCCCTGCATTGGGAGCGTGGAGGTTTAACCACTGGAATGCCAGGGAAGTCCCCCGGCTTTTTTATAGACTCACTTTCTATCAGCTGCTGCCTGGTTATCCAATGGTATAGCTCATATAGGAAAGAGGAAAATGTTGGATTCTTTCCTTTGATTTCCCAGTTTTCAAGATAAAAGACTTGGTGCCCTAACATCTGAAGGTGATCAATTCTTTTTGTCTTAGTATTACTATTAATTCATGGATTTAACATATTTGATGGATTTCAATCCGTTTCAATTATTATCCTTTTTAAAGCTTAAATGGCTCAATCTTGGGCCAATCTTAGCCTCTTCAAGTTGGCTCCTAGGTCCCTATGATCTGACTCTCCTGGTCCTCAACAGCTTCTCTGCCGTCTGGTGTCACAAGATGTTCCAGCCTCATCTTGTATGTTTCCTGCTCCAGCCCTCAAATCAATTATTTTGAAGCCCTTGTTTCTTTTGCTAAGAAATAGTATTTCAATGCCATAGAGTGGGTCATTATTTCTGGGCTGTTTTGGCAGACAGGGTTAGAAAAACAAACAAAGTAAATAAATAAAATACCTCTTGAGTTTATATTTATATTAGTCAGGGTTCTCCAGGGAGACAGAACGAATTGGAGAGATATAGATAGACGTGTGTGTGTGTGGGTGTGTGTAGATAAAGATAGATAGATAGATAGATAGGTAGATAAGAAGGAAAGAGATTGGCTCACATGATCACGTGATTCTGAAGGCTGAGAAGTCTCTATCTCCAGCCAGCTGGAGACCCAGGAGAACTGATGGTATAAGTTCCACTCTGAGTCTGAAAACAGGGAAGATTGATGCCCCAGCTCAAAGACAGTCAGGCAGAAAGAGCAAATTCTCCTTTACTCCGCCTTTTTGTTCTACTCAGGCCTTCAAATGAGTGGATGAGGCCTACCCACATTAGGGAGGGCAATCTGCTTTCCTCAGTCTATCAAGTCAAATGTTAGTCTCATCGAGAAACATCCTCACAGACACACCCAGAATAATGTTTAACCAAATATCTGGGCACCCCATGGCCCAGTATAGTTGCCACATAATATTAACTATTACAATATTGATATTTGCAATCTAAATTTGAGACCATGTGGTGGTTCAGTTTTCTGAACACCATTTATTGAAGAGACTGTCCTTTCCCAATTGTATATTCTTTTCTTGTCATAAATTAATTGACCATGTATGGGTGGATTTATTTCTGGGCTCTCTATTCTGACCATTGATCTATGTGTCTGTATGCCAATTTCATACTGTTTTGGTTACTGTAGCTTTGTAATATAGTTTGAAATCAGGGAGCATGATGCCTCTACCTTTGTTTTTCTTTCTCAAGATTGATTTGGCTATTCAGAATCTTTTGTGGTTCCATACAAATTTTGGTACTGTTACCTCTGTTTCTGTGAAAAATGCCATTGGGATTTTTATAGGGATTGCATTAAAGCTGTAGATTGCTTTGGGTAATATGGACATTTGAATAATATTTCCTCCAACCCATGAGCATGAAATATCTTTCCATGTATTTGTGTCTTTTTCAATGTCTTATAGATTTCAGTGTACAGGTCTTTCACCTCCTTGGTTAAATTTATTCCTGGGTATTTTATTTTTGTGTGTGTGTCTAAGTATATTTTTATTTCTCCTGGATAAATACCTAGGAGTAGAATTTCATATGGTACATATATATATAACTTTTTCTGAAAATTTTTTATTGAAGTATAGTTGATTTACACTGCTGTGCCAATCTCTGCTGTACAGCAAAGTGACTCAGTTATACACATACAGACATTCTTTTTTTATATTCTTTTCCATTATGGTTTATCACAGGATATTCAGTGTAGTTCCCTGTGCTATAAAGTAGGACCTTGTTGTTTATTCATTCTAAATGTAATAGTTTGTATCGACCAACTCCAAACTCCCAGTCTATCCCTCTCCCTCCCCTGACCCTTGTCAACCACAAGTCTGTTCTCTATGTCTGAGTCGGTTTCTATTTTGTAGATAGGTTCATTTGTGCCATATTTTAGATTCCACATATAAGTGATATCATATGATATTTGTCTTTCTCTTTCTGACTTATTTCACATTCTATGATAATCTCTAGGTCCATATATGTTGCAGCAAATGTCATTATTTCATTCTTTTTTATGCCTAAGAAATATTCCATTGTGTATGTATACCACATTTTCTTTTCTTTTTTTTAACATCTTTATTGGAGTATAATTGCTTTACATTGTTGTGTTAGTTGCTGCTGTATAACAAAGTGAATCAGCTATATGTATACATATATCCCCATTTCCACTCCCTCTTGCATCTCCCTCCCACCCTCCCTATACCACCCCTCTAGGTGGTCACAAGCACTGAGCTGATCTCCCTGTGCTATGTGGCTGCTTCCCACTAGCTATCTATTTTACATTTGGTAGTATATCTGTCAGTGTCACTCACTCACTTCGTCTCAGCTTAACCTTCCACCTCCCCATGTCCTCAACTCCATTCTCTACATCTGCTTTTTTATTCCTGTCCTGGCCCTAGGTTCTTCAGAATCATTTTTTTTTATATTCCATATATATGTGTTAGCATACAGCATTTGTTTTTCTCTTTCTGACTTCACTCTGTATGACAGACTCTAGGTGCATCCACCTCACTACAAATAACTCAATTTCATTTCTTTTATGGCTGAGTAATATTGCATTGTATATATATGCCACATCTTCATTATGATTCATCTGTTGATGGACACTTAGGTTGCTTCCGTGTCCTGGCTATCGTAAATAGTGCTGCAATGAACATTGTGGTACGTGACTCTTTTTGAATTATGGTTTTCTCAGGGTATATGCCCAGTAGTGGGATTGTTGGGTCATATGGTAGTTCTATTTTTAGTTTTATAAGGAACCTCCATACTGTTCTCCATAGTGGCTGTACCAATTCACATTCCCACCAGCAGTGCAAGAGTGTTCCCTTTCCTCCACACCCTCTCCAGCATTTATTGTTTGTAGATTTTTTGATGATGGCCATTCTGACCAGTGTCAGGTGATACCTCATTGTAGTTTTGATTTGCATTTCTCTAATGATTAGTGATGTTGAGCATCCTTTCATATGTTTGTTGGCAATCTGTATATCTTCCTTGGAGAAATGTCTATTTAGGTCTTCTGCCCATTTTTGGATAGGATTTTTTGTTTTCTTGGTATTGAGCTGCATGAGTTGCTTGTAAATTTTGGAGATTAATCCTTTGTCAGTTGCTTCGTTTGCAAACATTTTTTTCCCTCTGAGGGTTGTCTTTTCATCTTGTTTATGGTTTCCTTTGCTGTGCAAAAGCTTTTAAGTTTCATTAGGTCCCATTTGTTTATTTTTGTTTTTATTTCCATTTCTCTAGGAGGTGGGTCAAAAAGGATCTTGCTGTGATTTATGTTATAGACTATTCTGCCTATGTTTTCCTCTAAGAGTTTTATAGTGGCTGCCCTTACATTTAGGCCTTTAATCCATTTTGAGTGTATTTTTGTATACGGTGTTAGGGAGTGTTCTAATTTCATTCTTTTACATGTAGCTGTCCAGTTTTCTCAGCACCATTTATTGAAGAGGCTGTCTTTTCTCCATTGTATATTCTTTCCTCCTTTATGAAAGATAAGGTGACCATATGTGAGTGGGTATATCTCTGGGCTTTCTATCCTATTCCATTGATCTATATTTCAGTTTTTGTGCGAGTACCATACTGTCTTGATTACTGTAGCTTTGTAGTATAGTCTGAAGTCTGGGAGCCTGATTCCTCCAGCTCCGTTTTTCTTTCTCCAGATTGCTTTGGCTATTCGGGGTCTTCTGTGTTTCCATACAAATTGTGAAATTTTTGTTCTAGTTCTGTGAAAAATGCCATTGGTAGTTTGATAGGGATTGCATTGAATCTGTAGATTCCTTTGGGTAGTACAGCCATTTTCACAATGTTGATTCTTCCAGTCCAAAAACAGGGTATATCTCTCCATCTGTTTGTATCATCTTTAATTTCTTTCATCAGTGTCTTATAATTTTCTGCCTACAGGTCTTTTGTCTCCTTAGGTAGGTTTATTCCTGGGTATTTTATTCTTTTTGTTGCAGTGGGAAATGGGAGTGTTTCCTTAATTTCTCTTTCAGATTTTGCATCATTAGTGTATAGGAATGCAAGAGATTTCTGTGCATTAATTTTGTATCCTGCTACTTTACCAAATTCATTGATTCCTCTAGTAGTTCTCTGGTGGTATCTTTAGGATTCCCTATGTATAGTATCATGTCACCTGCAAACAGTAACTGTTTTACTTCTTCTTTTCCTATTTGGATTTCTTTTTCTTCTCTGATTGCTGTGGCTAAAACTTCGAAAACTATGTTGAATAAGAGTGGTGAGAGTGGGCAACCTTGTCTTGTTCCTGATCTTAGTGGAAATGGTTTCAGTTTTTCACCATTGAAAACAATGTTGACTGTGGGTTTGTCATATATGGCCTTTATTATGTTGAGGTAAGTTCCCTCTATGCCTACTCTCTGGAGAGTTTTTTATCATAAAGGGGTGTTGAATTTTATCAAAAGCTTTTTCTGCATCTGTTACAATGATCATATGATTTTTCTCCTTCAATTTGTCAATATGGTGTATCACATTGATTGATTTGCATATATTGAGGGAGCCTTGCATTCCTGGGATAAACCCCACTTGATCATGGTGTATGACCCTTTTAATGTGCTGTTGGATTCTGTTTGCTAGTATTTTGGTGAGGATTTTTGCATCTATGTTCATTAGTGATACTGGCCTGTTGTTTGCATTCTTTGTAACATCTTTGTCTGGCTTTGGTATCAAGGTGATGGTGACCTCGTAGAATGAATTTGGGAGTGTTCTTCCCCCTGCTATATCTTGGAAGAGTTTGAGAAGAATAAGTGTTAGCCCTTCTCTAAATGTTTGACAGAATTTGCCTCTGAATCCATCTGGTCCTGGGCTTTTGTTTGTTGGAAGATTTTAAATCACAATTTCAATTTCAGTACTTGTGATTGGTCTGTTTATATTTTCTATTCTTTTAGTTCAGTCTCAGAAGGTTGTGCCTTTCTAAGAATTTGTCCATTTCTTCCAGGTTGTCCATTTTATTGGCATATAGTTGCTTGTAGTGTTCTCTCGTGATCCTTTGTATTTCTGCAGTGTCAGTTGTTACTTCTCCTTTTTTCATTTCTAATTCTGTTGCCTTGAGTCTTCTTCCTTTTTTTCATGATGAGTCTGGCTAATGGTTTATCAATTTTGTTTATCTTCTCAAAGAACCAGCTTTTAGTTTTATTGATCTTTGCTGTTGTTTCCTTCATTTCTTTTTCATTTATTTCTGATCTGATCTTTATAATTTCTTTCCTTCTGCTAACTTTGAGGTTTTTTTGTTCTTTGTTCTCTAATTTCTTTAGGTGTAAGGTTAGGTTGTTTATTTGTTTCTTGTTTCTTGAGGTAGGATTGTATTGCTATAAACTTCCCTCTTAGAACTGCTTTTGCTGCATCCCATAGGTTTTGCGTTGTCGTGTTTTCATTCTCATTTGTTTCTAGGTAGTTTTTGATTTCCTCTTTGATTCCTTCAGTGATCTCTTGTTTTTTTAATAGTGTATTGTTTCGCCTCCATGTGTTTCTATTTTTGACAGTTTTTTCCTGTAATTGATATCTAGTCTGATAGCTTTGTGGTCGGAAAAGATACTTGA